>NW_028225411.1:0-488509 GCF_052327205.1 Somniosus microcephalus | reverse complement strand
AACCACCTCCTGGGTGCTTAGGAAGAGTTCTTCAATCCCAACAGTCTCATAAACAGTTTTATAAACATGGCACAGGGTTCTTGAGTTCCCTCGGCACCGCCGGGCACTCCAGCTAGTACATCTATATTTAAGAAGGTGGATAGAACATGTCCGGGGAATTATAGACCAGGCAGCTTAACATCGGTGGTAGGAAAAATAACGGAATAATGAAATAAAGGAGAGAATAGAAGAACATCTAGAAACGAAAAGTATAATGATGAATAGTCAGCATGGATTTCAAAAGTGAAAATCTTGCTTGGCCAACCTTATTGAATTTTTTGAAGAGGGAACAGAGAGTAGACAATGGTAATACAGTAGATGTAATTTATCTAGATTTTCAAAAGGCCTTCAATTTACACAATTTCTCAATTTGTGGATGATACCAAATTGGGAGGATAGTCAATACTGAGGAGGACTTCAACAAATTACAGGAGCACATGAATAAACTTGCAGAATGGGCAAATAATTGGCAAATGACGTTTAACACAGATAAATGTGAGGTAGGAAGAATAGGGAGGTCACTTATCACTTGGAGGGTGTGAGTCTAGGTGGGGTAGAGGAACAAAGGGATCTTGGAGTACAAATACACAAATCACTAAACATAGAAACATAGAAGATAGGTTGCGCTACAGTTTAGCAAGGCCATAAAAAAAGCAAACCAAGCACTGGGGTTTATTTCTAGAGGGAAATAATTAAAAAGTAGGGAAGTTATGCTAAACCTGTATCGAACCTTGGTTAGACCACACTTGGAGTACTGTGTACAGTTTTGGTCGCCATATTATAAAAAGGATATAGAGGCACTGGAGAGGGTGCAGAGAAGATTTACAAGGATGATACCAGAAATGCAAGCGTCAGGAAAGGATGAACAGGCTAGGTCTCTTTTCTCTTGAAAAATGAAGGCTGAGGTTTGACCCAATAGATACCTTCAAAATTATGAAAGGTTTTGATAGAGTGGATACAGAGAGAATGTTTCCACTTGTGGGGAAGAGCATAACTAGAGGCCATCAATATAAGATAGTCACCAAGAAATCCAATAGGGAATTCAGAAGAAACCTCTTTACCCAAAGAGTGGTAAGAATGTGGAACTTGCTACTACAGGGAGTGGTTGAAGCAAATGGTATAGATGCATTTAAGGGGAGGCTGAACAAGCATATGAGGGAGAAGGGAACAGAGGGTTACGCTGATAGATTTAGATGAGGAAAGACGGGAGGAGGCTCAAGTGGAGCATAAATGCCGGCATGGACTGGTTGGGCCGAATGGCCTGTTTCTGTGCCGTATATCCTATGTAATCTTATGTAGTAAATCTCCCCTGCCATTACACATATAGAGTCTTCAGGTAAAGGGTGTTTAGATGGACAGGAGCCATTGGACCAGGTCATCCAGGCATAATTCAACCCCCTTTTAAAGTCATACATTTCTCCTTACTTTTGTATTTCCATTATAAGGACAAAGAAATAACTTGCATTTATAAAGCATCTTTCACAACCTCAGGATACCCCAAAGCACTTCACCGCCAATGAAGTAGTTTAAAGCAGGGTTTCCCAAACTGTGGTGTGAGTAACCGACATCTCTGGGGGGTACCCCAGGAGAAATTGTCTAATGGCGGATTTTATTTATTAATTATTTTATTTATTTATTACATTTTTATAATAGGCTACCCAGACAAAGCTTTTAAAAATTGTGGAAATTTGTTATATAAAGTAATTAATTTACTTCAAGATGTACCAATGAGAACACATACACAGAGACGATGACGTACAGAGCCCTCACCTCCAATCACCATACACTACACCGTGGTTTCAGTTGCCCAGCAACTGTCCAATCTAACTGAGCTCAGAACTAAGTCACGTTTTTTTCGGTTGTAGACGTCGCACTATAACTATATCGTCTGGTGACGATGTATTGGCATCTGCACAGATGGCGCAAAGTCAATGACTGATAAACATAGTGGAGTAGTGACGCGTATCAGAACAGTCGCCCCCCAATGCGATGCATGTGCATTGCAGTATACAGAGGGAAGCACTCACTGCCAAAAGCATCCCTACCAACTTGAAGTGGTGCTGTGAAGATGGTAAACTTAATAAAAGCTTGACCCTTGATATCCAGAATATTGTCCACACTATGTAATGAGATGGGAAGCAAGCACGTCAATCTATTGTTCCACACGTCGGTTCAATGGCTCTTGCATATGTGTATTATAATTTGTACAATGCTTGGCATTAAACGGGTTAAAATATTAAACCTGTCTGCTGGTCGGGGTAGGCGGGCAGTTAGTAGATCTGGAAGGGGGTACGCAATAAGTAACGTTCAGTGACCTCTGCTTTAAAGTAAAAACAGAAAATGCTGGAAACACTCAGCAGATCAAGCAGCATCTGTGGAGAGAGAAACAGAATTAACATTTCAGGTCAAGTCCAGCATTTTCTCTTTTTATTTCAGACTTCCAGCATCACAGGGAAAACTCTCCACTGGCTGGAGTCATACCTAGCACAAAGGAAGATAGTTGTGGTGGTTGGAGGTCAATCATCACAGCCCCAGGACATCGCTGCAGGAGTTCCTCAGGGCAGTGTCCTCGGCCCAACCATCTTCAGCTGCTTCATCAATGACCTTCCCTCCATCATAAGGTCAGAAATGGGGATGTTCGCTGATGACGGCACAGTGTTCAGTGCCATTCACAACTCCTCAGACAATGAAGCAGTCCATGCCCGCATGCAGCAAGACCTGGACGACATTCAGGCTTGGGCTGATAAGTGGCAGGTAACATTCGCACCACACGAGTGCCGGGCAATGACTATCTCCAACAAGTGAGTCTAACCACCGCCCCTTGACATTCAGCGGCATTACCATCGCCAAATCCCCCACCATCAATATCCTGGGGGTCACCATTGACCAGAAACTTAACTGGACCAGCCACATAAATACTGTGGCAACAAGAGCCGGTCAGAGGCTGGGTATTCTGCAGCAAGTGTCTCATCTCCTGACTCCCCAAAGCCTTTCCGCCATCTATAAGGCACAAGTCAGGAGTGTGATGGAATACTCTCCACTTGCCTGGATGAGTACAGCTCCAACAACACTCAAGAAGCTCAACACCATCCAGGACAAAGCAGCCTGCTTGACTGGCACCTCATCCACCACCTTAAACATTCACTCCCTCCACCACCGGCGTACCGTGGCTGCAGTGTGTACCATCTACAAGATGCATTTCAGCAACTCACCAAGGCTTCTTCGGCAGCACCTCCCAAACACGCGACCTCTACCACCTAGAAGGATAAGGGCAGCAGGCGCATGGGAACACCACCACCTCCAAGTTCCCCTCCAAGTCACACACCAACCTGATTTGGAAGTATATCGCCGATCCTTCATCGTCGCTGGGTCAAAATCCTGGAACCCCCCTCCGTAACAGCACTGTGGGAGTACCTTCACCACATGGACTGCAGTGGTTCAAGGCGGTGGCTCACCACCACCTTCTCAAGGGCAACTAGGGATGGGCAATAAATGCTGGCCTTGAATGAATAAAAAAAAATCCGCAGTATGTTTGAAGTACTTTTGAAGTGTCCTCACTGTTGTAACGTAGCAAACGCAGCAGCCAATGTGCACAGCAATCTCCTACAAACAGCAATGTGATAATGACCAGATAATCTGTTTTAGTTGTTGGTTAAGAACATAAGACATAGGAGCCCTGTGAGCCTGCTCTAACATTCAATAAGATTATGGCTGATCATCTATCTCAACTCCACCTTCCCGCACTATTTCCATGTCCCTTGATTCCCTTAATATCCAAAAATCTATCGATCTCTGTCTTGAAAGTACTCAATGACTGAGCATCCACAGCCCTCTGGTGTAGAGAATTCCAAAGATTCACAATCCTTTGAGTGAAAAAATGTCTCCTCATCTCAGTCCTAAATGGCCGACCCCTTATTCTGAGATTGTGGCCCCTGGTTCTAGACTCCCCAGCCATGGGAAACATCCTCCCAACATCTACCCTGTCAAGTCCTGTAAGAATTTTATGTTTCAATGAGATCACCTTTCATTCTTCCAAATTCTAGGGAATATAGGCCGAGTCTACTCAATCTCTCTTGATAGGACAATCCCCCCATCCCAGGAATCAGTCTGGTGAACCTTTGTTTCACTCCCTCTAAGGCAAGTATATCCTTCCTTAGGTAAGGAGACCAAAACTGTACACAATACTCCAGGTGTGGTCACACCAAGGACCGATATAATTTCAGTAAGACATCTTTACTCTTGTACACCAATCCTTTTGTAATAAAGGCTAACATACCATTTGCTTTCCTAATTGCTTGCTGTACATGCATGTTAACTTTCAGTGATTCGTGTACAAGGACACCCAGGTCCCTCTGAATGCCAACATTTCCCAATCTCTCACCATTTAAAAAATATTTTGCTTCTCTATTTTTCATACCAAAGTGGAAACTTCACATTTCTCCACATTATATTTCCATCTGCCATGTTCTTGCCCACTCACTTAACCTGTCCACATCCTTTTGCAGCCTCTTTGCATCCTCCTCACAGCTTACTTTCCCCCGAGCTTTGTATCGTCAGCAAACCTGGACACATTACACTCGGTCCCCTCGTCTAAGTCATTGATATAGATTGTGAATAGCGAAGGCCCAAGCACTGATCCACTCACTAGTTACTGCCTGCCAACCCAAAAATGACCTGTTTATTCCTACTCTGTTTTCTATCCTTTAACCATTCCTCAATCCATGCTAATATATTACCCCCAATCGTATGAGCCCTAATTTTGTGTAATAACCTCGTGTGTGGCACCTTATCGAATGCCTTCTGAAAATCCAAATACTCCACATCCACTGGTTCCCCCTTATCTACCCTACTAGTTACAACCTCAAAAAACACAAACAGATTTGTCAAACACAATTTCCCTTCCATAAATCTGTGTAAAATCTTACAGCCCATCGTGCCTGTGCCGGCTCTTTGGAAGAGCTGTCCAATTTAGTCCCACATCCCAGCTTTTTCCCCATAACCCTGCAAATTAGTTCTCCAAGTACAAATCCAATTACCTTTTGAAAGTTCCTATGCAATTTGCTTCCACCACTCTTTCAAGTAGTGAATTCCAGATCTTAACAACCTTCTGTGTGAAACAATTCTCTTCATTTCCCCTCTAGTTCTTTTGCCAATTGTTTTAAATCTATGACCTTTGGTTACCAACCCACTTGCCAGAGGAAACAGTTTCTCCCTACTTGCTCTATCAAAACCCCTCATAATTTTGAATACCTCTGTCAGATCCTCCCTTAACCTTCTCTGTTGTAAGGAGAACAGTCCCAGCTTCTCTAAACTCTTCACATAACTGAAGTCCCTCATCCCTGGTATCATTCTGGAAAATTTCCTCTGTACCCTCTCCAAGGCCTTGACATCCTTCCCAAAGTGTATTCAATGCCCCTATTTACAAAGCCAAGGGAACAGAATGTACTCTGGGTGGGGGACTTCAATGTCCATCACCAAGAGTGGCTCAGTAGCACCACTACTGACTGAGCTAGCCGAGTCCTGAAGGACATAACTGCCAGTCTGGGCCTGCGAAAGGTGGTGAGTGAACCAACACGAGGGGAAAACCTACTTGACCTCGTCCTCACCAATCTACCTGTCGTACATGCATCTGTCCATGACAGCATTGGCAGCAGGGACCACCGCACAGTGTGGAGACAAAGTCTCGTCTTCACACTGAGAACACCCTCCATCGTGTTGTGTGGCACTACCACCGTGCTAAATGGGATAGATTCAGATCCGATCTAGCAGCTCAAAACTGGGCATCCATGAGGCACTGTGGGCCATCAGCAGCCGCAGAATTGTACTCCACTACAATCTGTAACCTCATGGCCCGGCATAGCACTCACTCTACCATTACCACCAAGCCAGGGGACCAACCCTGGTTCAACAAGGAGTGTAGAAGAGCATGCCAGGAGCAGCACCAGGCGTACCTAAAAATGAGGTGCCAACCTGGGGAAGCTGCAACACAGGACTACATGCATGCTAAAAAGCAGAAGCAGCATGCTATAGACAGGGCTAAGCGGTCTCACCATCAACGGATCAGATCAAAGCTCTGCAGTCCTGCCACATCCAGTCGTGAATGATGGTGGACCATTAAACAACTAACGGGAGGAGGAGGTTCCAAGAATATCCCCATCCTCAATGATGGTGGAGTCCAGCACGTGCGTGCCAAAGACAAGGCTGTAGCGTTTGCAACCAACTTCAGCCAGAAGTGCCGAGTGGATGATCCACATCGGCGTACTCCCGAGGCCCCTACCATCACAGAAACCAGTCTTCAGTCAATTCGATTCTCTCCACGTGCTATCAAGAAATGGCTGAGCGCACTGCATACAGCAAAGGCTATGGCCCCCGATAACATGCTGGCTATCGTGTTGAAGACTTGTGCTCCAGAACTAGCCACGCCTCGAGCCAAGCTGTTCCAGTACAGCTACAACACTGGCATCTATCCAACAATGTGGAAAGCTGCCCAGGTATGTCTTGTCCACAAAAAACAGGACAAATCCAATCCGGCCAATTACTGCCCCTTCAGTCTTCTCTCAATCATCAGCAAAATGATGGAAGGTGTCATCGACAGTGCTATCAAGTGGCACTTACTCACCAATAACCTGCTCACTGATGCCCAGTTTGGGTTCTGCCAAGACCACTCGACTCCTGACCTCATTACAGCCTTGGTCCAAACATGGACAAAGGAGCTGAATTCCAGAGGTGAGGTGAGAGTGACTGCCCTTGACATCAAGGCAGCATTTGACCGAGTGCGGCATCAAGGAGCACTAGTAAAACTGGTCAATGGGAATCAGGGGGAAAACACTCCACTGGCTGGAGTCATACCTAGCACAAAGGAAGATGGTTGTGGTGGTTGAAGGTCAATCATCACAGCCTCAGAACATCGCTGCAGGAGTTCCTCAGGGCAGTGTCCTAGGCCCAACCATCTTCAGCTGCTTCATCAATGACCTTCCCTCCAACATAAGGTCAGAAAAGGGGATGTTCGCTGATGACTACACCGTGTTCAGCGCCATTCACAACTCCTCAGATAATGAAGCAGTCGAAGCCTGCATGCAACAAGACCTGGACGACGTTCAGGCTTGGGCTGATAAGTGTCTGGTAACATTCGCGCCACAGAAGTGCCAGGCAATGACTATCTCCAACAAGCGAGAGTCTAACCACCTCCCCTTGACATTCAATGGCATTACCATCGCCGAATCCCCCACTATCAACCTCCTGGGGGGTCACCATTAACCAGAAACTTAACTGGACCAGCCACATAAATACTGTGGCAACAAGAGCAGGTCAGAGGCTAGGTATTCTGTGGCGAGTGTCTCACCTCCTGACTCCCCAAAGCCTTTCCACCATCTACAAGGCACAAGTAAGGAGTGAGATGGAACACTCTCCACTTGCCTGGATGAGTACAGCTCCAACAACACTCAAGAAGCTCGACACCATCCAGGACAAAGCAGCCCGCTTGATTGGCACGCCATCCACCACCTTAAACATTCACTCCCTCCACCACCGGCGTACCATGGCTGCAGTGTGTACCATCTACAAGACGCACTGCAGCAACTCGCCAAGGCTTCTTCGGCAGCACCTCCCATACCTGCGACCTCTTCCACTTAGAAGGACAAGGGCAGCAGGTGCATGGGAACACCACCACCTCCAAGTTCCCCTCCAAGTTACACACCATCCTGACTTAGAAGTATATCGCCGATCCTTCATCGTCACTGGGTCAAAAGCCTGGAACTCCCTACCTAACAGCACTGTGGGAGTACCATCACCACACGGACTGCAGCGGTTCAAGAAGGTGGCTCACCACCACCACCTTCTCAAGGGCAACTAGGGATGGGCAATAAATGCTGGCCTTGCCAGCGACGCCCAGATCCCATAAACGAATAAAAAAGTATCCCATATGCTTTCTTAACCGCCTTATCAACTTGCCCTGCCACCTTCAAAGATTTGTGAATATGCACCCCCAAGTCCCTCTGTTCTTGCACCCCCACTTAAAATAGTACCGTTCAGATTATACTTCTTCTCCATGTCGTTCCTCCCAAAGGGCATCACTTCACACTTATCCACATTAAATTGCATCTGCCATGTGTCTGCCCATTTCACCAGTATGTCTATGTCCTCCTACTCATTATTTACTCCTACTATCCTACTCACTATTTACTACATTGCCAAGTTTTGTATCAGCGACAAACTTTGAAATTATGCTCCCTATACCCAAGTCCAGGTCACCTGGGGATCCTCACTGCATACATCTCTCCAGTCAGAAAAAGAAACAGTTCACCACTACAAAAGCAAAATACTGCAGATGTGGAAATCTGAAACAAAAACAGAAAATGCTGGAAATACTCAGCAGGTCAGGCGGCATCTTTTTTTAAAATTCGTTTGTGGGATGTGGGTTTCGCTGGCAAGGCCAGCATTTATTGCCCATCCCTAATTGCCCTTGAGAAGGTGGTGGTGAGCCGCCTTCTTGAACCGCTGCAGTCCGTGTGCTGAAGGTACTCCCACAGTGCTGTTAGGGAGGGAGTTCCAGGAGTTTGACCCAGTAATGAATGATCGGCGATATACTTCTAAGTCAGGATGGTGTGAGGGAAACTTGGAAGTGGTGGTGTTCCCATGCAGCTGCAGCCCTTGTCCTTCTAGGTGGAAGAGGTTGCGGGTTTGGGAGGTGCTGCCGAAGAAGCCTTGGCGAGTTGCTGCAGTGCATCTTGTAGATGGTACACACTGCAGCCACGGTACGCCAGTGGTGGAGGGAGTGAATGTTTAAGGTGGTGGATGGCATGCCAATCAAGCGGGCTGCTTTGTCCTGTATGGTGTCGAGCTTCTTGAGTGTTGTTGGAGCTGCACTCATCCAGGCAAGTGGAGAGTATTCCATCACACGCCTTACTTGTGCCTTGTAAATGGTGGAAAGCCTTTGGGGAGTCAGGAGGTGAGACACTCGCCGCAGGATATCTAGCCTCTGACCTGCTCTTGTTGCCACAGTATTTGTGTGGCTGGTCCAGTTAAGTTTCTGGTCAATGGTGACCCCCAGGATGTTGATGGTGGGGGATTCGGCAATGGTAATGCCGTTGAATGTCAGGGGGAGGTGGTTAGACTCCCGCTTGTTGGAGATAATAATTGCCTGGCGCTCCTGTTACCTGCCACTTATCAGCCCAAGCCTGAACATCGGTCCAGGTCTTGTTGCATGTGGGCATGGACTGCTTCATTATCTGAGGAGTTGTGAATGGTGCTGAACACTGCAGTCATCAGTCGAGTGGTCTTGGCGGAACCAAAACTATGCATCAGAGAGCAGGTTTTTGATGAGTAAGTGCCGCTTGATAGCACTGTTGATGACACCTTCCATCACTTTGCTGATGATTGAGAGTAGACTGATGGGGCGGTAATTGGCCAGGTTGGATTGGTCCTGCTTTTTGTGGACAGGACATACCTGGGCAGTTTTCCACATTGTCGGATAGATGCTAGTGTTGTAGCTGTACTGGAACAGCTTGGCTAGAGGCGCGGCTAGTTCTGGAGCACAAGTCTTCAGCACGATAGCCGGGATGTTTTCGGGGCCCATAGCCTTTGCTATCAGTGTGCTCAGCCGTTTCTTGATATCACGTGGAGTGAATCGAATTGGCTGAAGACTGGCTTCTGTGATGGTGGGGACCTCAGGAGTAGGCCGATATGGATCATCCACTCGGCACTTCTGGCTGAAGATGGTTGCAAACGCTTCAGCCTTGTCTTTGGCACTCACATGCTAGGCACCACCATCATTGAGGATGGGGATATTCATGGAATCTCCTCCTCCCATTAGTTGTTTAATGGACCACCACCATTCACGACTGGATGTGGCAGGACTGCAGAGCTTTGATCTGATCCGTTGATTGTGGGATCGCTTAGCCCTGTCTATAGCATGCTGCTTTCTCTTTTTAGCATGCATGTAATCCTGTGTTGCAGCTTCCCCAGGTTGGCACCTCATTTTTAGGTACGCCTGGTGCTGCTCCTAGCCTGCTCTTCTACACTCCTTATTGAACCAGGGTGAGGGACATGCTGGGCCATGAGGTTACAGATTGTGGTGGAATACAATTCTGCTGCTGGTGATGGCCCACAGCGCCTCATGGATGCCCAGTTTTGAGCTGCTAGATCTATTCTGAATCTATTCCATTTAGCACGGTGGTGGTGCCACACAACACGATGGAGGGTGTCCTCAGTGTGAAAATGGGACTTCATCTCCACAAGGACTGTGCGGTGGTCATGGACAGATGCATCTGCAACAGGTAGATCGGTGAGGACAAGGTCAAGTAGATTTTTCCCTCGTGTTGGTTCTCTCACCACCTGCCGCAGGTCCAGACTGGCAGTTATGTCCTTCAGGACTCGGCCAGCTCGGTCAGTAGAGGTGCTACCGAGCCACTCTTGGTGATGGACATTGAAGTCCCCCACCCAGAGTACATCCTGTGCCGTTACTACTCTCAGTGCTTCTTCCAAGTGGTGTTCAACATGGAGGAGTACTTATTCATCAGCTGAGGGAGGGCACTAGGTAGTGATCAGCAGGAGGTTTCCTTGCCCATACTTGACCTGAAGCCATGAGACTTCATGGGGTCCAGAGTCAATGTTGAGGACTCCCAGGGCCACTCTTTCCCGACTGTATACCTGTGTACCACCACCCCTGGTGGGTCTGTCCTGCTGGTGGGGCAGGACATACCCAGGGATGTTGTTAGGGTGAAAATTATATAGCTTAAAGCAGCAACATAAAGAGTTAAAGAATGAACTTGTAAATAAGAAACAATGGCACAAGACAAAACAAACTCAGCTTAAGACGGGGCAGGAATTAACTGTTTGTGTCTGCTCCCATTAAAACCATTGTGCTTGACATTATTGTTGAACAGTTATTGAATGTGGGAAACACTAAATATTTCACAGTTATTCAGTGGTGCAGCCTTCTGCAAACTATTTGCTGGAAGCCCTTTGGATGTATTGATGAGTTACAGTAATTGGTAGCTGCAAAACTGCCCATTTTGTAATTAACCGCCCAAAGTTCTAGAAGGTTCCATATCATTCCTGTGAGGACAGGGGAGTTGTTGCTGAGGGAGCGTGATTGGTTGAAGACACCTGTGTGTAATATTTTGCTATAATGTATAAAAGAAGTTTTAATACCTTGTTGCTGGGGGAACGTGATTGGATGAGGACAAGAGAATTGTTGCGGGGGAACATAATTGGATGAACACATTTGTGTGAAGTTTCAATATCTTGTTGCTGGGGGAACGTGATTGGATGAGGACAAGAGAATTGTTGCTGGGGGAACATAATTGGGTGAACACATTTGTGTGCAGTGTTTTGCCTGTATAACAGAAGTTTGATATCACTGTAATGGTGAGAAGGTGACCACTAGACTGCGGGGTCTAAGGCTCTTCTCCCAGAACGTTCTGTTAATAAACTGTGTACTTTTACTTTAAGACAGACTCGAGTGAATCTATTTTTCACCAACAATTGGCGTAGTCGGCAGGATGCTCCGAACTGAAAGACCGCCCGCACCAGTGAACCCGGACGAGAAGTCAAATTTTGACCATCCAGAAATTGAGTCATCTGGGGAGGCGGAGGAACAGTGCCGTAGCATCATGAATCAAGTAAAAGTCTGCAAGAGGTAGGAGAACACAGTATGGTGTGAATTATATGAAATAGGGAACACTGTGTTGCGATAAAAGTCGTGAAGGAATGAATGGTACTTGACTGATTGACACGGACAAGGAGGATACCTGTCTCATCAATCCTAGCCTGAGCCAGAATTAAGAGGGCAATTGGGCCCCACGTGATGGCCAGGATTAAGTAGGCTGAGAGACTCAAAAGTATCCTAGGATCGTGAGGTCGAGGACTATATATGTGTCTGACTGTGTGAGAAGGAAGAGAACATAGGAGAAAGGGTAAGAGCAGGTCCGAATTGAGATACAAATGCCAAAATTGTCTAACCAGAAATTGTTTCAGGAGTCGCAGACCAGCCTGAATAGAGGAACTCAGCCGAAGGTAAGTCTGAAGTTGGACTAGTTATGGCATCGGGGAAAGAAATAGAGGGGGAACACCTGGGTCTCTCTCTCTCTCTCTCTCTCTCTCTCTCTCTCTCTCTCTCTCTCGGTTCTATGCAGATCACCGGAAGGTTATGGTAGACAAGATGCGGAAGGACGGGTGGGAACCATTTCAGACGCCAGCCGCTCAGAGGGAGTGGTGCGATAAACAGAAACAAAAAAGAGGCAAAAAGGCGGGAGTCATTTTGGTAAATCAATTTGTATTAATGACACAAAAGAATAGTGAATTGCACTGTAGATTGATGAGGCACAGAGAAAGGATAGAAGTATTGGAACAGGAAAATGAGTTCCTGGAAAAATGGAACACAATGGAAAGATGGATATAGGATGGACAGGTCAGAACTTTGGAATGAAATAAATGTGGGACTATGCGCCGCAGGAAGGGGGGTTGAGGAAAGTCCCCCACCTTACAACAAGGCAGAAGCCACTGCACCACTAGAGGAACTTGTTTACTTAAGTGTATAAATATGCTGCGATTGCTGATGATTTTTGGAGTTGCTAGTCTAGCCCTTGACTAGGCACGCTCCCCTTGTGCACAAGTAAAATAAAACTAACAATCTGACGGTACTGCTTGTGTGATAGAGTCTTACTCGGAGTCGAGATTTTGACAGTATTATTTGGAGGTTCCACTGAGATCGCTTACTACTTGCCGGTGAGTAAACGGACAAAAACACGGTGACTCTCTAAGGAAGGACCCTAACTGGCCAGTTATCGGTGATATTTTAGTCACTAAAGGGGCCCTTCCTTGGACGGTGTGCGAGTGTAGTCTGTTTGTCTCGGCAGGAGTACTGCGATCTGTAAGACTCATTTCAGGGTTGAGTTGAAATTTTTGTAATCACTTCCTCTTTCAGCTTGATGGTAAAAGGAGACAGATTCCGAAAACTTGAACCCTGAAACAGGCCGGGCAGATTATATAAGGGGAAGGTAAGAAAGACGTCGCCAGGTTAAGAAGGTCCCTGTTTCTTGTGTGATGGAAACAATTACCCTTGTGTGATAGGACAAAAATAAGAAGGGACGTGATCCTTGTTTGATAGGATCGATCCTTGTGTGATAGGATCTTAAGTTGCTGTGTTAAGGACTCAGTCTGTAGGGGCGTACAACGCAGACTGAGAATTGACTATATGTTTAGTTAGAGCATAAGGATTATGATCTGTATACCCCTTTGGGTTTTCGCGGTTTTTATTATCTTCGTAATATTATTATGTGCGTATTTTTGTGCGTCAATTGTCTGTGAGCTCGTAGGAAGACATAACAGGGAACTCAATAAGGGAGGTTGTGTCTCAGAAACACTTAAATTGGTGGCGAGTAAACAGTGATCGGTTGATCGACACACCCGTGGTCCGTGTCCAACAGTATCTCACACACCCAGACTGAGCCCGAATTAAGAGCCCAAATGGGTCACATGATGGCCAGGTGAAGTGCGCGTCGAGAACTCGGTTGGAACGGAAGGATTGTGATACCGAATACTTGTGATAACCTCAACCATTAAGAATGGGTGCCGGAGCAAGCAAAATACCAGAAAAAGGCACACCAGCCTGTTATATGCTCCAGAATTGTGGTCAGACATCAATAAATGACTTACCAAAATGGGTAAAATGGACCAAAAAGGGAAATAGGCCATTTCCACCAGATGGTACATTTAACCTCGACAGGATAACATGTCTCGAGGAGTGCCTCTTAAATAGAGACCCAGGGAGGAGTGGTAAGAAGAAGGTGAATTGGTCAGCATTTGGGGACTGGAAACGAGAAGCTGAGAAAAGACGTGAGCGAAGTATCGAGGCTAGTAATGCAGGCCGTAGAAAGAAAAAAAAAGCAAGTCAGGAAGGTCTTGGGGTTGTTTAATTACAGCAGGAATTTCATCCCAAACTTTGCAGCAATAGCAGAGCCAATTTAGAGACAGGTAAAAGGAGGGAACCCCGGTAATGCCGGGATTGACTGGGGACCTGAGCAGGAGAGCGCATATGGGGATTTGAAACAAGCCTTAATGGGAGCCCCCGGGCTGGGATTACCCGATATGGAGAAACCCTTCCATCTCCACTGTGAGAATGAGGGAGGATTCTACGCAGCAGTGGTGACCCAGCAACATGGGGACAGAAGACGCCCAGTAGCGTATTATTCTACGCAACAGTCACCAGTTGTGGCAGGACTATCACGGTGTGTGGCAGCACTGGATTGTGCGGCCTGGGCAGTAAAAGTGAGTGAACCAACTGTGATAACTGGGGATATTATTTTACACACTAAGCACACTTTGGTAGAAATGTTAAACAATAACAAATTACGGTCAGTGTCCAACATGCGCAGAGCGCATTGGGAGGCAGTCCTGATTCCCAGAGACTGAGTGCGAGGTCAGCAGAGAGTGCTGTGAGTTTGGGTAAGTGTGAGAGTTCTTTCATTGTTATTTCTCTTTAAATCATTCTTGATAAGATTACTTAAGCAGTTTAATTAAAGGGGAAAAGTTAAGTATTTGGGATTCTGTTGGTTTAAGAAGAGTAAAACAAGGTTATACTGCAGTAGGAGTAAATTGGCACAGCAGGCAGTGAAAACCAGTTTTCTAACCAATCAGCAGGGGTGACTCATTTGGCTGTAAACAAACAAACAGTATAAAAAGACCATTGCTAGTGCGAGCAAGCACTGAGTGCGAGGTCAGCAGAGAGTGCTGTGAGTTTGGGTAAGTGTGAGTTAGGGTAAGTTGGGTGTTAGGTGCTCTTTTCAAACTTTAACTCTGTGGGTTGTAGTTAATAAGGCCTTTCTGGTGCAGAGTGACTGTTGGTAAACCATTTAACTGGTGTAACTAGAGGGATTGATTTAATTTAAATCCAATTAATTAAAGGGGATACTAGCATCTAAAATCAGGCAGAGGGTGTCCATAACTAACAATAAATTTTTTAAATTAATTACATAGAATGGAGCAGGTGATGTGCTACTGTTGCGAGATGTGGGAGCCGGTGAACCCCATTGATGCTCACGGTGATTACGTCTGTGACAAGTGTCTGCTGCTACAGGAACTCCAGCTCCGTGTTGATGAGCTGGAGTCTGAGCTTCAGACACTGCGACACATCAGGGAGGGGGAGAAGTACCTGGACTCTGTGTATCAGGAGGTGGTCACACCTATGAAGTTAAGTAATTCAGATGTAGCCCATGGTCAGGGACAGGACAGTGTGACTACGAGTGAGGCAGGTACGGGGATCCAGGAGGTAGAGCTGGAGGAGCCGCAGCCCTTGCTCTTGACCAAGAGGTTCGAGGTTCTTACTCCCTGTGGGGACAGGAGCAGGGACTGCAGGGAGGATGAGCAACCTGGCCACAGCACCGTGGAATGGGGGGCCATTCAAGAGGGGGGAGTAAATAGAAATGTTGTAGTGGTAGGGGATAGTATTATTAGGGGGATAGATAGAGTTCTCTGCAGCCGAGAGCGAGAGTCCCGAAGGCTGTGTTGCCTACCCGGTGCCAGGGTTAAGGACATCTCCTCTGGGCTGGAAAGAAACTTGCACTGGGAGGGGGTGGATCCAGTTGTCGTGGTCCATGTTGGTACAAACGACGTAGATAGGACTAGGAAGCCGGTTCTGTTAAAGGAGTATGAGCAGCTAGGGGTCAAATTAAAAAACAGAACCTCAAGGGTAATAATCTCTGGATTATTACCTGAGCCATGAGCGAATTTGGCTAGGACAAATAAAATTAGAGAGCTAAATGCGTGGCTCAAAGACTGGTGTGGGAGAAATGGGTTTTGCTTCCTGGGACACTGGCACCAGTACTGGGGCAGGAGGGAGCTGTTCCGTTGGGACGGGCTTCACTTGGCCAGTGCTGGGACTAGAGTCCTGGCGGATCATATAACTAGGGCTGTAGAGAAGGCTTTAAACTAACTAGTGGGGGGGAGGTTCCTAGAGAGCAAATAATAAAAATGACAACAGAGAAGGTCATAGACTTAGGTAGCAGTGGGGAAATTAAAAACCAGAGCATGTCAGGAAGGGGCAGAAGGTATGGAGTAAAAGGTAAAGTAATAAAAAGGGCAAAAGCAGGAACTAAGTGTCACAAAACATATTTGAAAGTTCTCTATCTGAATGCACGTAGCATTCATAACAAAATAGACGAGTTAATGGCACAAATAACTACATATGGGTATGATCTTGTGGCCATTACAGAAACATGGCTGCAGTGTGACAATGCCATGGAATTAAACATACCAGGTTATTTAACGATCAGGAAGGACAGGCAGGAAGGAAGGGGAGGTGGGGTGGCTATGTTAATAAAGGAAGGAATCACTGTAATACAGAGAAATGATATTGGGTCAAAAGATCAGGATAATGAAACAGTTTGGGTGGAGATAAGGAATAATAAGGGGAAAAAAACACTAGTGGGCGTAGTCTATAGGCTTCCGAACAGTTGCAACTCTGTTGGACGGAGTATCAATCAGGAAATAGTTGAGGCTTGTAATAAGGGAACATCTATAATTATGGGGGATTTTAACTATCATATTAATTGGACAAATCAAATTGGGCAGGGCTGCCTTGAGGATGAGTTCATTGAGTGTATTAGGGATGGGTTTCTTGAGCAGTATGTAACTGAACCGACCAGGGGGCAAGCAACCTTAGATCTGGTCCTGTGTAACGAGACAGGATTAATTAAAAATGTCCTAGTAAAGGATCCCCTTGGAATCAGTGACCATAACATGGTTGAATTCCATATTCAATTAGAGGGTGAGAAGGTTGGATCTCAAACAAGCGTGCTAAGCTTGAATAAAGGAGACTATGAAGGTATGAGAGCGGAATTGAGTAGAGTGGATTGGGAAAATAGATTAAAGGGTAAGACGATACATGATCAGTGGTGTACATTTAAGGAGTTATTTTACAACTTCCAAAAAATATATATTCCACTGAGAAGAAAAGGGTGTAAAAGAAAAGACAGCCATCCGTGGCTAAGTAAAGAAATTAAGGATAGTATTCGACTAAAAACAAGGGCATATAAGGTAGCCAAATCTAGTGGGAGGATAGAGGGTTGGGAAAACTTTAAAAGACAGCAAAAAATAACAAAAAGATTGATTAAGAAAGGGAAGATAGATTATGAAAGTAAATGAGCAAAAAATATAAAAACAGATAGTAAGAGTTTTTATAGTTACATAAAAAGAAAAAGGGTGGCTAAAGTAAATGTTGGTCCCTTAGAGGATGAGACCGGGAAATTAATGGTGGGAAATATGGAGATGGCAAAAACACTGAATGAATATTTTGTATCAGTCTTTACAGTAGAGGACACTAAGAATATCCCAACACTGGACAAACAGGGGGCTATAGTGGGGGAGGAGCTAAACACGATCAAAATCACTAAGGAAGTGGTACTCGGTAAAATAATGGGACTCAAGGCGGATAAATCACCTGGACCTGATGGCTTATATCCTAGGGTCTTGAGGGAAGTGGCGGTAGGGATTGTGGATGCATTGGTAATAATTTTCCAAAACTCCCTGGACTCGGCAAAGGTCCCGGCAGACTGGAAACTGCTAATGTAACACCCTTATTTAAAAAGGGCAGTAGACAGAAGGCTGGAAACTATAGACCGGTTAGCCTAACACCTGTGGTAGGTAAAATTTTGGAGTCCATTATTAAGGAGACAGTAACAGGACATTTGGATAATCATAATTTAATAGGACAAAGTCAGCATGGTTTTATGAAGGGGAAGTCATGTTTGACAAATTTGCTGGAGTTCTTTGAGGAAGCAACATATAGGGTGGATAAAGGGGAACCAGTGGATGTAGTGTATTTAGACTTCCAAAAGGCATTTGACAAGGTGCCACACAAAAGATTATTGCTTAAGATAAAAAATCACGGGATTGGGGGTAATATTCTGGCATGGATAGAGGATTGGCTATCTAACAGAAGGCAGAGAGTTGGGATAAATTGTTCATTCTCAGACTGGCAATCAGTAACTAGTGGTGTTCCGCAGGGGTCAGTGCTGGGTCCGCAGCTCTTTACAATCTATATTAACAATTTGGAGGAGGGGACCAAGTGTAACATATCAAAGTTTGCAGATGATACTAAGATGGGGGGGAAAGTAGTGAGTGAGGAGGACATAAAAAACCTGCAAGGGGACATAGACAGGCTAAGTAAGTGGGCAGAGATTTGGCAGATGGAATACAATACTGGAAAGTGTGAGGTTATGCACTTTGGCAGGAAAAATCGTAGAGCAAGTTATTATCTTAATGGCAAGAAACTGGAAAGTGCTGAAGTACAAAGGGATCTGGGGGTCCTGGTGCACGAAACTCAAAAGGTTAGTATGCAGGTGCAGCAAGTGATTAAGAAGGCCAATGGAATGTTGGCTTTCATTGCTAGGGGGATAGAATATAAAAATAGAGAGGTATTGCTTCAGTTGTACAAGGTATTGGTGAGACCGCACCTGGAATACTGCATACAGTTTTGGTGTCCATGCTTAAGAAAAGACATACTTGCTCTCGAGTCAGTACAAAGAAGGTTCACTCGGTTAATCCCGGGGATGAGGGGATGGACGTATGAGGAGAGGTTGAGTAGATTGGGACTCTACTCATTGGAGTTCAGAAGAATGAGAGGTGATCTTATTGAAACATATAAGATTGTGAAGGGGTTGGATCCGGTGGATGCGGGGAGGATGTTCCCGATGATGGGTGAAACTAGAACTAGGGGGCATAGTCTTAGAATAAGGGGCTGCTCTTTCAAAACTGAGATGAGGAGGAACTACTTCACTCAGAGGGTGGTAGGTCCATGGAATATGCTGCCCCAAAAAGCTGTAGAAGCTACATCATTACATAAATTTAAAACAGAAATAGACAGTTTCCTAGAAGTAAAGGGAATTAAGGGTTACGGGGAGCGGGCAGGAATTTGGACATGAGTCTAGGTTCGGATCAGTCATGGCCCTGTGGGTAGCGGAGCGGGCCCAGGGGCCGTGTAGCCTGATCCTGCTCCTAGTTCATGTGTCTAATTCTGTTAGATTCAGGAGATGGTTCTGTGATAGTAGATTGGCGGTTAGGATCAGATCAGCCATGATCTTACTGAATGGCAGAGCAGACTCGAGGGGCCGATTGGCCTACTCCTGCTCCTATTTCTTATGTTCTTATTAAGTCAGTTTTGATTGTCCGCGATACAGGGGAAAACCCGGCGGAAGGTATGTTGGGGGCAGGCGACCCCCATAGATGCGCTGACGTAGACAAGGAAGTAGGGGAAGGAAAAATACAAGATGAACCGTTGGAAGGAGCACAAGTCACCTTGTACGTTGATGGGTCTAGAAAGTAGATTGAGGGGGCCCCACGTACAGGATAGGCGGTGGTCAATGGGCAGTTGAAAACCGAGGCGTTATCGGCGCAGGTAGTGGAGATAGTAGCTTTAACAAAGGCATTGGAATTGGCAAAGGGGAAAACAGCCAATATATATACAGAAGATAGTAGATACGCCTTTGGAGTAGTACACAATTATATGACCGCTTGGGGGAGAAGGGGGTTTCTGACAGCTGGGGGGGATTCCATCAAACATGAGGGACGGATAAAGGCTCTCTTGGAAGCCACAGAGGCTCCCTTACAAGCAGCCGTGGTAAAAATAAAGGCACACCAGAAGGTGGAAAGCCCAGAGCAAAAAGGGAATCAGGCTGCAGATTTAGCAGCAAGACAAGCCCTTGAAGAAGAACTAGTTGAGGAGAGAGTGTCAAGCGTCCAGGTAGAACACATAGACATCAGTGAGTTGCACAAAGATGTCTCTGAAGGAGAAAGACAAGAGTGGCATCGCGCAGGGGGCAGGCCAGATTCCGGGGGAATCTGGCGAAAGGATGGAAAGGTGGTGGCTCCGACATGTATCCAACAGATACTCCTGGAATTGCACCACGGGGATACCCACACAGGAAGGGGAGCAATGATTGAGTTATTAAGTAAAGAGTGGTGGTGGCCGGGTTTGGGAAAGGACGCGGCAAAGTACTGTCAACGGTGCCTGAGGTGTGTACAGTATAACCCAGGGCGACCGATAAAGATACGATTAGCCCACCAACCCCGACCACGGGGGCCATGGGAAAATATACAGATAGACTTCACGGGTCCACTTCCCACTTCCAGGGGACGAAAATATTGTTTGGTAATCATAGATCAATTCACCAGATGGGTTGAGGCGTTTGCGACTTGGGATTGTACAGCCACCACTGTAGCTAAAATCATGGCAGAAGAAGTAATTCCCAGATGGGGAGTGCCAGTACAGATCGATTCCGACCAAGGGACACATTTTACAGGAGCTGTAGTGAAAAAGATATGTGAATGGATAGGAATAAAACAAAAATTCCACATCCCCTATCATCCCCAAAGTTCCGGGATGGTGGAACGAATGAATCGAACGACGGGCTTATCCCCGTACGAATTAATGACGGGAAGGGCAATGCGGCTTCCCCATGGAATAATAACTGGTGGGGAAGAGGTAGGCCCCCTCAAGGACAAAATCCATAGATACGTATTGGAATTAAGTGACCAGTTGAAAGAAATGAGGCAACAAACTCGGGATCGGCAGGAGGAAAAGGACAAAGATTTGGAGTTAACTACGCTCCCGTGCATTCCTCCGGCGGGGACTAATGTAATGGTTAAAAATCTACCTGAGAAACCCGGATTTGCACCAAAGTGGTCAGGGCCATACCAAATTCTAATTAGTGGGGATACGTGTACTTGCATTGATATGAAGGGCATGGGACGATGGAAGCACTGGACGCAGTTGAAAGTCTATGACCCTTCATCAGCTTAGCAATGGCTACACCAGAACAGATACCCTTTACAGATAGCAAAAAATATATCAGGCAGTACAAAGAATGGGAATGGATGATAGTATGAACATTGGTTTGGATAATATGTATTATCCTAATGGGATACACCTTGGGGTGCATCCTGAAGTATGTATGGGAACAATCCCGCCGACCCCAACTAGCCCCAAGGTGGGAGGAAATCCCAATGGTTATGTTCAAGGACTTAAGCTAATGATGATATTTTATCCATCCCCACAGGAGAATAGAATCTACAAGCAACAAAGTTAGGGTTGGCGATATAGCCTTTGGGAAGTTGTTAACATAAAGTGATAAGAATTGTTCGATGTTAATGCAAGCGTAATGCATGCGTGATTTCCAATTCTTGTTAAAAAAAAAGGGGACAACTGTTGTAATAATGGAAAAAGGGATACTGCTGTTATGTGCGTGTGTAGTGGGTGCCTGCCTAATTGTTATGATGAGACAGGTCCCCGGACCAGAGAATGATAACAAACGACATAGAGAACTGAAGGTGAATACCTTTTTGTATATGTCCCACAAATATGCTACGGAAAACAATAAGGAAGGAGGTTGTTGGGTATGTACCCAAATCCCTATCCACTCTAAAGGAGGGATTCCTCTTAGACCTGTCCCACTTAATCTGTCAGAAGTAGTAGAGTGGTATATATACCAGAATGGCACACACCAATCCCCCAGGATGATAAGAGTTGCGTCTGTGGTAAAAGATGGAAAGAGAGAGGCATCCTCTACTTTGTCCTTTTACTCCATATCTGCAGAGCCCTGGGAAGCGGGGGGATATTATCTGAACACCTTCGAAGGGTGGTACCAACCAGGGTACGACTGTTCCCAACAGCCTCCCTTCCTCAGCCTCACCAAGGCCACAGGTATGGGAAGGCTACCAGGGACAATATGTTTAGTAAGGAATTTGACTGGGGGAATATTCGTAGGCACTATTCGGTGCGCGTATAATTTTACAGTAACTAGTACTGCTGACGGGTTTCCCCTTTATTCGTCCTCTCAGTATTATGGTTGTACACTGGAAGTCCCATATGCCAACCAGACAGGTACTTTCAACTACTCCCTGGTATCTGCAGGGTTTGATATTGATAAAACCACCTCGTACAATGGGACATACTTTATTTGTGGCCACAAGGCATACCCCTGGTTGCCACGGGGCTGGACAGGATCATGTTACCTGGCGTATGTGGTGCCATACATTTATCACTTGCCCTCTCTAGCGAATCATTATCATTATCGATCCAAAAGAGCTATTACTGAAACAGAACGATTCTTCGCTATCCTATCCCCCGGGTATGGAACAGCCAGGGCAATAAAAGAAATTCGGCTTGTAGCCTCGATTCTTGAGGAAGTAGCCAATGATACAGCTGAGTCACTGAGTAAAATTAACACCGAGATGGTGGCAATACGCACAGTTGCCTTACAGAATAGAATGGCTCTACATTATCTGCTAGCGGAGAAGGGTGGAACATGTGCCCTGATAGGATCTGAGTGTTGCACATACATTCCTGACAGTTCAGAAAATATAACTAATTTGGTCGAACATATTCGGAAGGAGGTGGGAAAACTTAAGACAACCACCTGAATCGACTCTGTGGAATTGGACAACCGGGTGGTTGGGATCAATCGGACCCTCATTGTTACATGGATTGATGTTGGTCTTTGTTATAATAATCCTAATGTACTGTGCATTCTTAGCGATAAAATGTTGTTGTGCCCAATTGGCAAAAGATGCTGTACCTGCCGCACCAGTCGGATAGGAATATTGTAACGTTCGAGGGAGAGCTTTGTTTATTTAGGAGTACAAACAGTTAGATGGAAAATGCTTATGCGCAGGTAACGTTTGTATGAATATTTGTATAAGAAATGTCTTAGAGATAGAGTAGGGTTCAACCAGTGGTTATGGCATAAGGCACAAGAAGAAACAGATAAACAGATGAAGAAGGAAACACGAACAAAAGAAAAGGAGAAAATGGATATCAAAGAGAAGGACATGTTTTCAACACATCAGATAAGAATGAAGGATCAAAATGGACAATAGCCAATAATGGCATAAAGGAATCATCAAGAGTGTCATAAACAATTGTGATCGTTGTTGGATTTCGTAAATGGATAACAAGGAGCTGCGTGCCGCCATTTTTACCCTGGTACATTGGTTCCCAGGACAAATCAAGTTTTGATCAGGGACCAACAGGAGGGACTGTTAGGGTGAAAATTATATTGCTGAAAGCAGCAACATAAAGAGTTAAAGAATGAACTTGTAAATAAGAAACAATGGCACAAGACAAAACAAACTCAGCTTAAGACGGGGCAGGAATTAACTGTTTGTGTCTGCTCCCATTAAAACCATTGTGCTTGACATTATTGTTGACCAGTTATTGAATGTGGGAAACACTAAATATTTCACAGTTATTCAGTGGTGCAGCCTTCTGCAAACTATTTGCTGGAAGCCCTTTGGATGTATTGATGGGTTACAGTAATTGGTAGCTGCAAAACTGCCCATTTTGTAATTAACCGTCCAAAGTTCTAGAAGGTTCCATATCATTCCTGTGAGGACAGGGGAGTTGTTGCTGAGGGAGCGTGATTGGCTGAAGAAATCTGTGTGTAATATTTTGCTATAATGTATAAAAGAAGTTTTAATACCTTGTTGCTGGGGGAACGTGATTGGATGAGGACAAGAGAATTGTTGCGGGGGAACATAATTGGATGAACACATTTGTGTGAAGTTTCAATATCTTGTTGCTGGTGGAACGTGATTGGATGAGGACAAGAGAATTGTTGCTGGGGGAACATAATTGGGTGAACACATTTGTGTGTAGTGTTTTGCCTGTATAAAAGAAGTTTGATATCGCTGTAATGGTGAGAAGGTGACCACTAGGTCTAAGGCTCTTCTCCCAGAACGTTCTGTTAATAAACTGTGTACTTTTACTTTAAGACAGACTCAAGTGAATCTATTTTTCACCAACAGATGGTGATGGAGGAGTTTGGGACATTGGCTGAAAGGTATGATTCTGTGAGTATGACTATGTCAGGCACAAGTCTCCAGATGTTGGTGAGGAGGACTTTGCAGGGTCAACTGGGTTGGATGTGCCGTTGCCATGTCCGTTGCCAGTGCAGAGGTTGATGCCAAGTGGTCCGCCCAATTTCATTCTTCTATGTTTCGTAGCGGTTAGTTGCAACTGAGTGACTTGCTAGGCCATTTCAGAGGGCAGTAGAGAATCAACTACATTGCTGTAGGTCTGGAGTCACATATAGGCCAGACCAAGTAAGGATGGCAGATTTCCTTCCCATATATCAAGTTTCTTTTTGAAAGTTATTATTGCCATGGTGGGATTTGAACTCACGTCTCTGGATCATTAGTCTAGGCCTCTGGATTACTAGCTCAGTGACATTACCACTACACTACCATTCCTGTCTGTGGAAAGAGCAACAGTGTTAACGTTTCAGGTCGATGACCTTTCGTCAGAACTGGAAAAAGTTAGAGATGTAACAGGTTTTAAGCAAGCAGAGGCTGTGAAAGTGGTGACGGGGGGGAAGGAAAGAACAAATGAGAAGGTCTATGATGAGGTGGAAGGCAGAAGAGATTAAAGAACAAAAAGGGATGATGGTGCAAGGCAAAAGGAGATGGTAATGGTCCTTTTGCCTTGTGCCACCATCCCTTTTGTCATTTAATCAAATCGCAGTGTCAGCCATGGCTCAGTGAGTAGCACTCTTGCTGCTTGAGTCAGAAAATTTTGGGTTCAAGGCCCACTCCAGAGACTTGAACACAAAAATCTAGGCTGACACTCCAGTGCAGTATTGAGGGAGTGCTGCATTGTCTAGAGGTGCCCTGTCTGCTCTCTCAGGTGGACGTAAAAGATCCCATGGCACTATTTCGAAGAAAAGCAGGAGAATTATCCCCAGTGTCCTTGCCAACATTTATCTTTCAACCAACATCACTAAAACAGATTATCTGGTCATGATCACAGTGCTGTTTGTAGGAGCTTGCTGTATGCAAATTGACTGTTGTGTTTCCTACATTACAACAGTGACTATACTTCAAAAGTACTTCACTGGCTGTAAAGCACTTTGGGATATCCTGAGGTCGTGAAAGGTGCGATATAAATGCAAGTCTTTCGTTTTCTCTCCACAGATGCTGCCTGACCTGGTGAGTATTTCCAGCATTTTCTGTTTTTGATCCGTTCACCACTATTCTCTGCCTCATATCCCTTGGCCAGTTACGTATCCAAGATACCACCGTCCCTTTAATACCATGTGCTTCTATTTTCTGAATAAGTCTGTTGTGTGGTACTCATTCATTACCTCAGTTATGCCCTCTGCCTCCACATGATAATTCCCTTTTTTGTCCCTAATTGGCCCCACCATTCCTTCAGCTATCCTTTTACTTTTGATATGTTTACATGTCTATTATGTCTACATTTATAATGTAAATTGCCTATGTAAATGTGTCACACTATAATGCCTTTCACCACCTACCCTAACTCTTCTCAAGCTACTGCTCAGTGTTCATTTTCCACTTCTTGGGATGATTTGCTGTAAGCGCCATATAAGTTAGGAACATAGGAACAGGAGTAGGCCATTCAGTCCCTCGAGCCTGTTCCGCCATTATGTGAGAACATGGCTGATCTGCAGAAGTATATGTTGCTGTTTTTCAAAACAAAATACTTATTTTTAAAGATCACGTGTTCCGAGATGGAACATAGAATCATAGAATGGTTACAGCACGGAAGAAGGCAATTCGGCCCGTCGAGCCCGTGCCGACTCTCAGCTAGTCCCACTCCCCCGCCCTTTCCCCGTAGCCCTCTCAAATTTTTTTCTTTCAGATACTTATCCAACTCCCTTTTGAATGATAAGATTTAGTCTGCCTCCACCACCCTTTCAGGCAGTGCATTCCAGATCTTAACCACTCGCTGCGTAAAAAAGTTTTTTCTTGTGTCGCCTTTGGTTCTTTTGCCAATCACTTTAAACCTGTGTCCTCTGGTTCTTGACCCTTTAACGACTTGTGTAGTGTATGTGCCTTTAAGAGCCCCAGGTGTGCTGTAATGCTGGTAATTGCCACTCGGGCTATATAAGCCTGTATATTGTGTATATCCGTTAGAACCCCCCCTAGAATTTGCTTAGTAAACACCTATGAACCAACTCCTGTCTTCAGTGTCTTTATCAACACACGGACACTACAGTGGCGACGAAGTGGAAACGGACTTACCTGCAATTCGGCAGCACCTCAAGGACATCAATTCCTCGGGCGTCCAGAAGACTCAAGAAAGTGAGAGAAGCTGTGGTTTCACCAGCTGGCCAAGCTGGTGGCAGGTACTGTGCTAATCCTTCCTGGGCGTCAGGCTGGGGCTCCAGCGGCGGGCTCTACAGCTGAGACAGGCAGCGAAATCGGAGGCAAACAATAACGAACTGGGAGGGAGCACTCGGGAGATGGCCGGCGCGGCAAGCAGGTCAGCGTTCAGACCTGGAGAGAAAGTCCGGCGGGAACGAGTCTCCAACTGTAAATAAATAAAAAATAAAAAAAAGAACGGAAACCGCGGGAAACAACGTTGTCATCGGCAGCAGCGGCGGGAAAGCGCGGGAAGCGCCATATCTTTGCTGCAGAAAAAAAAGAAAAGCGCGGGAAGCGCCATATCTTTTCTGAAATGCCTAAGTCTAGCAATATTGATGCTTTTGATAGCGAAATAGAGGATTGGACCACATACGTGGAAAGAGTAGAGGTATATTGCACTGCAAATGGAATAGAAGATGAAAAAAAAGCTTCAGTACTGCTGAACCTAATGGGCGCAAAGGCATACGGGCTGTTACGAAATTTAATCACTCCAGCCAAGCCAAAGGACAAGAATTTTAAAGAAATTGTTGATACCCTGCAGGAGCACTTAAACCCAACACCGCTGCTGATAGCGGAACGATTCAAATTCTTCAAGAGAAATCAACACAAGAATGAAAGTAACGCTGATTACCTAACCGAATTAAGAAAGCTATCAAAGTACTGCCAATTCGGGGCAGGACTATCAGATTATCTTCGAGACAAATTCGTTTGCGTTCTCTTAAGTGAAGGAACACAAAAAAGGCTGCTTTCTGAAAAAGATTTAACATTGGACAAAGCTTTCAGTATGGCTGTATCATACGAAGCAGCAGCAAGAGGAGCTGCAGAGATACAACAAAAGACACAGGACTTCGGCACCCATGAAATGACACAGGGTTTCGAAAGATGTTATCGCTGCATCAGATCCACCCATAACCAGAGGGACTGCTGGTTCAAGGACAAAGCATGCAGGCAATGTGGAAAGATTGGACACATTGCACGGGTATGCCGATCTAGACAAAATAAATCCACAGACAGAAAAAAAAAATCAATAAAGGAAAGTACAGGAAGGTACAAATGATGACGGACAGTAGCTCCGAAGACCAGAAGAGCGATAGCGACTCCGAAAAAAAGAGACTAAGCTGTCTCAAATTACATAATGTACTTGCCAAAGATGATTACCAAACCATTTGGGTTACCCTCACGATAGCAGGGTCCCCAGTTAAAATGGAGCTAGATACAGGATCAGCTCTAACCGTAATAAATCGACAGGGTTACGAGAGGCTATTTTCGCATATACCTCAAAAAGACACATCCATTATCTTAAAAACATATACGGGGCAGAAAGTATACCCCAAAGGAAAAATAAGGGTGCCTGTTGTATACAACGGCAAAGAAATACAAAAGTTGTATTTATACATTCTACAAGATGGTGGTCCACCGTTGTTGGGACGTGAATGGATCAGAAAGATACGTTTAGACTGGCACTCCATTCAGGCACTGACGGTGACCAGTAAGAAAAAAAACAATGACGACATCATACCTGAACGATTAAAAGACATCTTGGCCAACGCCAAAGAAGTGTTTCAAGAGAAACTAGGAACCTTGAAAGGCATCACCGCCTCAATAAAAGTGGAAGATGCAGCAATTCCAAAAATTTTTAAGGCTAGACCGGTGCCATACGCAATTCGTCCAGCAGTCGAGGCAGAGCTGGAGAATTTGGAAAAGGCAGGCGTATTATCCAAAATAGATTGGAGCGAGTGGGCAACACCCATCATTCCAGTCATGAAAAAATAATTGAATAATGATAAATCTGAAGAACAGAGAAAAATTTGCATCTGTGGAGACTTCAAGGTGACTGTAAACCCGGTCCTTCACACAGTACAGTATCCTCTTCCGAGGATAGAAGATATTTTCGCCTCACTATCCGGAGGGAAACGTTTCACCAAAATTGACTTGGCACAGGCATATCTGCAGATGGAGGTTGAGGAGGCCTCTAAAAAGTATCTCACGATAAACACACACAAAGGCCTGTACCAGTACAATCGACTGGTTTTCGGAGTAGCATCAGCTCCAGCTATCTGGCAAAGAGCTATGGAGCAAGTCCTGCAAGGGATTCCGGGGACTCAATGCTACCTAGACGACATCCTTGTAACAGGAGAAAACGACAACGAGCACCTTGCCAATTTGGAGCAGGTGCTCACTAGGCTGAAAGAACAGAGCCTATGAGCAAATCGCCCCAAGTGCGAATTTTTCCAAAATCAGATATCATATTGTGGCCACATAATTAATAATGAAGGGTTGCATAAGTCACCTGAAAAAATTGAAGCGGTCATAAAAGCCCCAGCACCTGAAAATGTTTCACAATTAAGGTCGTTCCTGGGATTAATAAATTACTATCATAAATTTTTACCGAACTTATCAACTCTTCTACACCCTCTTAATGAACTGCTACAAACAGGAGTGATTTGGAAATGGAACGAAGACTGTAAACGTGCCTTCCATAAATGCAAAGGCTTAATCACATCCGAAGAAGTTTTGGCTCATTACAACCCATCACTGCCAATCAGACTGGCGTGCGATGCATCCCCTTACGGCATAGGAGCAGTATTATCCCATAAATTCCCTGATGGCTCAGAACGGCCGATAGCTTTTGCGTCACGCTCATTAAACTCAGCTGAGCATAACTATGCCCAAATCGACAGGGAAGCACTCAGCCTGGTATGGGGAGTGAAGAAATTCAACCATTACCTACACGGACAAAAATTTACCTTGTTGACTGACCATCAACCCCTCATCTCCATATTCAACCCTAAAAAGGGTGTTCCCATTATGACAGCGCGAAGGCTACAGAGGTGGTCCCTTTTTCTAGGGGCACACCAATACAACATAGAATACAAAGGATCAAAACAGCATGGGAATGCTGACGGTTTATCGCGCCTACCGTTGCCAACGGTAGAAGAGGCACCTACAGTAGACCCAGTAGAGATGTTCCACTCTACCATAGTGGAATGTCTACCAGTAACAAATTCTGCCATTGAAAGGGAGACGAGAAATGACCCGACTCTCTCACGGGTCTACGATTTAACAGTGAAGGGATGGCCAGCACATGGCGAACTACTGTTGCCAGCATTCTCGCAAAGAAGAGAACAGCTGTCAGTGTGCCGAGGAACCTTGATGTGTGGATCCAGAGTGGTGATTCCACCCAAACTCCACGATAAAGTGCTAAAGGAGCTTCACGAGGGGCATCTGGGTGGAGTGAAAATGGAGAACCTAGCTAGGGCATTTGTATGGTGGCCAGGTATCGATGGAGACATCGAAGAAATGACCAAGAGCTGCCTAGGATGCCAGAAGGTCCAAAACGCTCCACCACAAGCCCCTTTACATCCATGGGAGTGGCCCTCATCTCCCTGGCAAAGGGTGCACATCGACTTTGCTGGTCCATTTATGGACTCAATGTTCTTAATCGCGGTTGATGCACACTCCAAGTGGCCGGAGGTAATAAAGATGTCCTCCACCACCACGGTAAAAACCATCACAGTATTAAGGACCATATTTGCCAGGAATGGGCTGCCGGAACAGATATGTTCTGATAATGGACTGCAATTTGTGTCCGAAGAATTCAGAAAGTTCTTAAAAAACAATGGGGTTAAGCACTACACGTCCGCCCCATACCATCCCGCCACCAATGGATTGACTGAAAGGTTTGTCCAGACCTTCAAGAAGGCCATAAAGGCCATGGGTAATGAAGACATAAAACTTCAGCACAAGGTGGATAACTTCTTATTCGCATACAGGAATGCAACACATATGGTTACCAACCAAACTCCCGCCATGATGTTCTTCAATAGAAACCTAAGATGCCGGCTGGATTTGGTCAAGCCCAACATCAGAAGGGACGTGGAGAACCGGCAGTTTCAAGGCATGAATGAAAGGACAACTAGAACCTTCCAGATAGGTCAACAAGTTTTGGCCCGGGACTACCGTACTGAGAAATGGCAGCCTGGAACTATCTGCACACGACTAGGACCACTGATGTATACCGTGGACATCGGAGAAAGCATAATAAGGCGCCATGCTGAGCAAATCATAAAGTCATCCGAAAAGGGACAACCTACACCACAACTCTATGGCCTAAAAATTCAGTTTGGGCCCGCCAGCTCGCTTGCGCCCAGAAGTTACCGCTGCGCGCGGAGCCACTTGCGCCCACCGGAAATTCAGTTTCAGCACCCCAAGTCGAAGCCGGCCGCTATTCAAGGGTGTGGCCGCCCCCGCTTGGGGCGCTGAAACTGAATTTCGGCGCGCTAGGTGACGCAGCGCCACCCACTGCGGAGCGGCAGGCTGCTGTACTGCAGGCCTTCCTCCCTCTGTTAAGGGGGAAGTGCCTGCAACAGCGAGATCGCCGCTCACTAGTGCCGGCAAATGAGCCCGGCACCACGGAGAAGTGCCGGGCTCCCGGAAAACAGCCGGCAATGCCGCAGGGAGGGGGGTGGAGGAGGCCGGGGAAGGAGGTGCGGGCAGGCGGCCGCTGAAAAAGCGGCCGGCCGCACCTCCGCCTTAACTCACCCCACTAAGGCTGCAGGACGGCCCCGTTTTCAGATCGCTGTTTGCGGCCGCTGCGGAAGAGGCGGCCGCAACTAAATATGGCGGTCGGGCCGGTAGCGGGGCACTGCGCACACCGATGACGTCATCGGTGGCGGCGCAGCGCTACTGGCTAACGCCGCCATTACCGCAGCGCTGAATATCGGCGCAATCTCAGCAAGTGGCGCAAAAGCCCTCTTTGGGCGAAAACTGGGCGCAAAGCCTACTGAATTTCTAGCCCTATATGTCTAACGATGAAGTAGAGATACCCATATCTACCTCCGATCCAGTGATACTGGGACCCGATGAACCCGACACTGGCATTCAAGCCGAATCAGCCTTGCCAAAAGAACCTACTACACCACCAGAAACTACTGCACCACCGAGGCGTTATCCGGACCGAGTCAGGAAGCCTCCTGAGAGACTGACTTATAATTAATTAACTACAGCAATGTGTATATTATTTTTCTTGTAACATGTAATTAATAATTACTTAAAATATGATGTACTGGTTGGCTAAAAGGGGAGGAATTGTAGTGTATGTGCCTTTAAGAGCCCCAGGTGTGCTGTAATGCCGGTAATTGCCACTCGGGCTATATAAGCCTGTATATTGTGTATATCCGTTAGAACCCCCCCCCAGACTTTGCTTAGTAAACACCTATGAACCAACTCCTGTCTTCAGTGTCTTTATCAACACACGGACACTACAACTTGTATTTATATAGCACCTTTAACATAGTAAAACATCCCAAGGCGCTGCCAATGGAACAGTTTCTCTCTATCTACTCTGTCCAAATACCTCATGATTTTGAACACCTCTATCAAATCTCCTCTCAATCTTCTCTGCTCCAAGGAGAACAACTCCAGCTTCTCCAGTCTATCAACGTAACTGAAGTCCCTCATCCCTGGAACCAGTCTTGTAAATCTTTTCTGCACCTTCTCGAAGGCCTTCACATCCTTCCTAAAGTATGGTGCCCAGAATTGGACACAGTACTCCAGTTGGGGCCGAACCAGTGTTTTATACAGGTTCATCATAATTTCCACACTTTTGTACTCTATACCTTTATTGATGAAGCCCAGGGTCCCGTAAGCCTTTTTAACTGCTTTCTCAACCTGCCCTGCCACCTTCAATGATTTGTGCACATATACCCCAGGTCTCTCTGTTCATGCACCCGCTTTAGGATTGTACCATTTAGTTTATATGTCCTCTCCTCATTCTTTCTACCAAAATGTATCACTTTGCACTTTTCTGCGTTAAATTTCATCTGCCATGTGTCTGCCCATTTATGTCTTCCTCAAGTCTATCACTCTCCTCACTGTTCACTATACTTCCAAGGTTTGTGTCATCTGCAAATTTTGAAATTGTGCCCTGTACACCCACATCCAAGTCATTAATATATATCAAGAAAAGCAGTGGTCCTGGAACCGACCCCTGGGGAACCACAGCATACGTTCCTCCAGTCCGAAAAACAACCGTTCACCACTACTCTCTGATTCCTGTCACTTAGCCAATTCCGTATCCATGCTGCCACTGTCCCTTTTATTCCATGGGCTTCAACTTTGCTGGCGAGGCTATTATGTGGCATTTTGTCAAACGCCTTTTGGAAATCCATGTACACTGCATCAACCGCATTACCCTCATCAACCCTCTCTGTTACCTCATCAAAAAACACGATCAAGTTGGTTAAACATGATTTGCCTTTAACAAATCCGTGCTGGCTTTCCTTAATTAATCCACATCTATCCAATTGACTGTTAATTTTGTCCCTGTTTACTGTTTCTAAAAGCTTCCCCACTACCAAGGTTAAACTGACTGGCCTGTAGTTGCTGGGTTTATCTTTACACCTTTCTTTGAACAATGGTGTAACATTTGCAATTCTCCAGTCCACTGGCACCACCCCCGTATCTATGGAGGATTGGAGTATTATGGCCAGTTCCTCTGCGATTTCCGCCCTCAATTCCCTCAGCATCCTAGGATGCATCCCAACCGCTCCTGGTGACTTATCTACTTTAAGTACAGCCAACCTTTCTAATACCTTTTCTTTATCAATTTTTATACTATCAAGTGTCTCCACTACCTCCTCTTTCACTATGTTTATGGCAGCATCCTCTTCCTTGAAGACAGATGCAAAGTACTCATTTAGTACCTCAGCCATACCCTCTGCCTCCATGCATAGGTCTCTTTTTTGGTCCCTAATCGGCCCCACCCCTCCGCTTACTACCCGTTTACTATTTATATGCCTATAGAAGACTTTTGGATTACCTTTTATGTTGGCTGCCATTCTATTCTCATACCCTCTCTTTGCCCCTCTTATTTTCTTTTTCACTTCTCTGACCTTTCGGTATATAACCTGATTCTCCGATCTATTTGCAACCTGACATTTGTCATATGCGCTCTTTTTCTGCTTCATCATATTGGCTATCTGTTTCTTCATCCAGGGAGCTCTGACTTTAGATGCCCTACCTTTCCCCCTAGTGGGAATGTACCTCGACTGTACCCAAACTATTTCCTCTTTAAAGGCAGCCCATTGTTCTACTACAGTTTTGCCTGCCAATCTTTGATCCAGTTTACCCGGGTCAGATCTGGTCTCATCCCACTGAAATTGGCCTTCCCCCAATTAAACATTCTTACTCCAGATTGCTCCCTGTCTATTTCCAAAGCGAATCTAAACCTTATGATACTTTGATCACTGTTCCCTAAATGTTCACCTACTGACACTTGCTTCACTTGACCTACCTCATTCCCCAGAACCAGATCCAGCAATGCCTCCTTCCTTGTTGGGCCGGAAACATACTGATCAAGAAAGTTCTCCTGAACACACTTCAGAAATTCTTCCCCTTCTCTGCCCTTTACACTATTACTATCCCAGTCTATATTAGGATAGTTGAAGTCCCCCATTATCACTGCTCTATAGTTCTTGCACCTCTCTGTAATTTCTCTGCAAATTTGCTCCTCCATATATTTCCCAATATTTTGTGTTCTATAGAATACACCTAGTAGTGTACTGGCATCTCTACTATTTCTTAACTCTAGCCACATAGATGCTGTCCTTGTCCAGGACATCCTCCCTCTCCAGCACAGTAACATTCTCCTTAACTAATACTGCCACACCACCTCCTATCTTTTCTTCCCTATCTTTCCTTATCACATTATAACCAGGAATATTTAATACCCAACCCTGCCCTTTTTTCAGCCAGGTCTCAGTTATTGCCACAACATCATATTCCCATGCGGCTATTTGTGCCTGCAGCTCACTTACCTTGTTTACTACGCTTCGTGCGTTCACATACATACACTGTAAACCCATCTTAGACCATCCTGTATTCGCTCGGAGTTGGACCTCACCTAATACCTTAGTATTTCTTACTTTAGTGCTATCTGTCTCTCCCAATCCTTTGCCCATTGTTTCTCCTGTCTAATGTTACATCCTGGTGCCCATCCCCCTGCCAAATTAGTTTTAACCCTCCCCAACAGCACTAACAAACCTCCCCGCGAGGATATTGGTTCCGGCCCTGTTGAGGTGCAACCCGTCCAGCCTGTACAGGTCCCACCTCCCTCAGAACCAGTCCCAATGCCCCAGGAATCTGAAGCCCTCCCTCCTGCACCATCTGTCCAGCCACGCATTCATCTGCTCTATCATCCTATTTCTATACTCACTTGTGCGTGTCACCGGGAGTAATCCGGAGATTACTACCTTTGAGGTCCTGCTTTTTAATCTCTTTCCTAGCTCCCTAAAATCTGCCTGCAGAACCTCATCCCTCTTTCTACCTATGCTGTTGGTACCAATATGGACCACGATCTCTGGCTGTTCACCCTCCCCCCTCAGAATGTTCTGCAGCCGCTCAGTTACATTCTTGACCCTGGCATCATGGAGGCAACATACCATCCTGGAGTCATGTCTGCGGCTGCAGAAACGACTGTCTGCTCCCCTAACTATAGAATCCCCTACCACTATTGCTCTCCCACTCTTCTTCCTCCCCCCCTGTACAACTGAGCCACCCATGGTGCTGTGGACTTGGCTCTGGCTGTACTCCCCAGAGGAACCATCGCCCTCACCAGTACTCAGAACCGAATACTGGTTGGAGAGCGAGATGCACTCAGGGGACTCCTGCAGTACCTGCCTGGTCCTCCTTTTCTGCCTGGCGGTCACCCATTCCCTGTCTGCCTGCGCACTCCTTATCTGTGGTATGACCTGATGCATTGCTGTGATGTCAGCTGCTGCTCAAGCTCCGAAACCCGGAGCTCAAGCTCCTCCAGCTGACGACACCTCCTGCACACGTGGTTGTCCAGGACATGGGAAGCATCCTGGATTTCCCACATGGCACAGAATGTGCATTCCGTGGGACTGAGCTGCCCTGCCATGCCTCTATTTAATAGACTATTAACTAACTTACACAAACTTAAGACTAAGATGTATTTGATTCAAGTTATTAATATAACAGTTACTAATTTCATATTGTAGGAACGGAGGTTCCTATCTGAATAAGGTATTCGACTCGATGAATCAAATCAACAAGTTTTAATGAACAACGAAGTTAACAGGGAAACTACAGGAGAAACGGTACACAGGTCTAATCAGCTTGCTGGGCACTCGACGACTACTGGAAGATTCTGGAAGCTGACGTCATGACGTCATCGCGTTCTTCGCGCCACTGGTGGTCACGTGATCGGCGTCATGACGTCATCACGTGGAGTGCAGGAAAACACAATACAGTACAGTTAACAGGCAGTTTAAAGGTGCAGTCCGCGGCTGCACTACACTGTAGTTAAAGGGATTATTACTAATTGTTCTGAGACCCTTGGTGGCTCCGCCACAATATAGTATTAACTGTTCTAATCTCCAAGTTTCCGCTTAATTCCTAGCCAGCTATTTAACCCGGGCCCCTAACTTAAAGCAAAAAAGCCGATGTGACCTTTATCAACCAATCAGTTACCAGCTATCCTGTGATGTCACTCCTGGATTTTTTTTCTTTTTTACTCTCTTCTCTGTTCCCGACCAGGTTTGCTGCTCTGCCAGTTCTGACGTTTACCTGTTTTTCCCTTCCCTCTTTGTTCTGCTCAGTCCTATAAAGTCTAACCATAGCAGTTCAAAAGTATGTAAAAAGAAAAAGATTAGTGAAGACAAATGTAGGTCCCTTACAGTCAGAAATGGGAGAATTTATAATGGGGAACAAGGAAATGGCAGAGCAATTAAACAAATACTTTGCTTCTGTCTTCATAGAAGAGGAGACAAATAACTTCCCAGAAATGCTAGGGAACCAAGGATCCAGTGAGAAGGAGGAATTAAAGGAAATTAGTATTAGTAAAAAAGTAGTGCTGGAGAAATTAATGGGACTGAAAGCCGATAAATCCCCAGGGCCTGATAATCTGCATCCCAGGGTACTAACAGAGGTAGCCATGGAAATAGTGGATGCATTAGTTGTCATCTTCCAAAATTCTATAGATTATGGAACAGGTCCTGCAGATTGGAAGGTAGCAAATGTAACCCCACTATTTAAAAAAGGAGGGAGAGAGAAAACAGGGAACTACAGACCAGTTAGCCTAACATCAGTAGTAGGGAAAATGCTAGAGTATATTATAAAGGATTTGATAACAGGACACTTAGAAAATATCAACGGGATTAGACAAAGTCAACACGGATTTATGAAAGGGAAATCATGTTTGACAAACCTACTGGAGTTTTTTGAGGATGTAACTGGTAGAATAGATAAGGGAGAACCAATGGATGTGGTGTATTTGGATTTTCAGAAGGCCTTTGATGAAGTCCCATGTAAGAGGTTAGTGTGCAAAATTAAAGTACATGGGATTGGGGGTAATACACTGGCATGGATTGAAAATTGGTTAACAGACAGGAAACAGAGAGTAGGAATAAATGGGTCTTTTTGGGGTGGCAGGCGGTGACTAGTGGGGTACCGCAGGGATCAGTGCTTGGGCCCCAGCTATTCACAATATATATCAATGATTTGGATGAGGGAACCAAATGTAATATTTCCAAGTTTGCTGATGACACGAAACTAGGTGGGATTGTGAGTTGTGAGGAGGATGCAAAGAAGCTTCAAGGCGATTTAGACAAGTTGAGTGAGTGGGCAGATACATAGCAGATACAGTATAATGTGGATAAATGTGAAGTTATTCACTTCGGTAGGAAAAACAGAAAGGCAGAGTATTATTTAAATGATGATAGATTGGGAAATGTTGATGTACAAAGGGACCTGGATGTCCTTGTACACCAATCACTGAAAGCAAACATGCAGGTGCAGCAAGCAGTTAGGAAGGCAAATGGCATGTAGGCCTTCATTGCAAGAGGATTTGAGTACAGGAGCAAGGATGTCTTACTACAGTTATACAGGGCCTTGGTGAGACCACACCTGGAGTACTGTGTGCAGATAGGATATACTTGCCATAGAGGGAGTGCAGCGAAGGTTCACCAGACTGATTCCTGGGATGGCAGGACTGTCGTATGAGGAGAGATTGGGTCAACTAGGCCTGTATTCACTAGAGTTTAGAAGAATGAGAGGGGATCACATTGAAACGTATAAAATTCTGACAGGGCTAGACAGACTGGATGCAGGAAGGATGTTTCCCCATGGCTGGGGGGTCTAGAATGAGAGGTCACAGTCTCAGGATACAGGGTAGGACATTTAGGACTGAGATGAGGAGAAATTTCTTCACTCAGAGGGTGGTGAACCTGTGGAATTCTCTACCACAGAAGGCTGTTGAGGCCAAGTCACTGAATATATTTAAGAAGGAGATAGATTTCTAGAAACAAAAGGCATCAAGGGGTATGGGAAGAGAGCGGGAATATGGTATTGAGATAGAGGATCAGCCATGATCATATTGAATGGCGGAGCAGGCTCGAAGAGCCGAATGGCCTACTCCTGTTCCTATTTTTCTATGTTTCCAAGATGCTGGAATTCCCTACCTAATGACATTGTGAGAGCGCCATCACAAGGACTGCAGCAGTTCAAGATGGCCCACCACTTCTTCTCAGGGCAACTAGGGGTGAGTAATAAATGCAGTATTGCCAAAGTCAAATACACGCCAAGAATAAAATAAAAGTCCCATCTTGAACATTAACCTATCTTTTCTTTTTCAAATGATGACTGACTTGCTCTGTATTTTCAGTAATTACAAACCATGATTTGTTTACCACCAATCACTGTGTTCCAATCCTTCAATGTGGCTTCTGCATTACGTACAGCACCAAGACTGCCCTGTCACTAATGACATCCTCTATGACTGTGGATGTGGCAATCATTCTTTCTCAACCTCTCCATGTACTTCAATCCATCCTCTTTTACTGCCTCACTTCTTTGGTCTATTACCATGGCATTACCCTCTCATGGTTCCACTGCCAACAGAATAGATACCATCTCCTGCAGTAGTTTCTTAACCACACCTGCACAATTACATCTGGTGTACCCCAATATTCCATCCTTGGCCCAATCATATACCTCATCTACATGTTGACCCTCAGTGACATTATCTGTAAGGATGACATCAGCTTCATATGTATGCAGATAACACCCAGGTTTCACTCTCACCCACAACCGTCAACTCCACAAGAATTACTGTTTGATTGCTTGACCGACATCAAATCATGGATGAGTTAGAACTTTGCCCAGCTTAACACCGGTAAGACTGATGCCATCTGCCTCTGTCCATACCTGACTCCCACCGTATTCATCCCCTAGCTTAATTTCACCAACGCTTTTCTCACCAGCCCTATATTAAGCTCAACTCATCCAAAACTCCAGCACCTGTATCTTATACCATACTAAACCCTGTTCACCTATCACCCCGTCTATGCCAACCTCCACTGGCATTCTGTCCCTCAATGTGCTTATTTCAAATTCTTCCTCCTGGTTTAGAAATCTTTCCATGGTTCTGCCCTACCTCTCCAATCTCCATCAGCCCTACGTGCCTGCTTGAACCTTCCACTCTTCCAGCTCTGGACTATTGCCTCTTCTTCCACTTCACCATTGGCAGCAGGCTTTCAACTATGTCCACAGTCTGAAATGTTCTTTCAAAACTTCTTAGATAGCCTTAAGGACCTTGGTCTATTTACTTTAGGGCAGCATAGACTTGGAGGCGAACTACTAGAGGTCTAGAAAACAATTAAAGGGCTGGATAGTGCCAGATTGGGGAGCACCAGGGAACATGAGTTTAAGCTATGTAAGAGTAGGAATAGACTTGATTTTAGGCAGTTCTTCTTTTCCCAGAGAGCAGTGAACCTCTGGAATGCATTGATGTGGTGGGAGCTGACTCTCTGCACGCTTTCAAGAGGAAGCTGGACCAGTTCTTGACTGGGGCAGAGATCGCAACATAGGAACAGGAGTAGGCCATTCAGCCCCTCAAGCCTGTTTCGCCATTCAGTGAGATGATGATTGATCTATATCCTAACTCCATTTAACCACCTTGGCTCCACATCACTTTATACACTTGACTAGCAAAAATCTATTAATCTCAGTTTTAAAATTGTTAATTGAGCATCTGCTGCTTTTTGTGGGAGAGAGTTCCACACTTCGGCCAACCTTTGCATGAAGAAGTGTTTGCTAACTTCTCTCCTGAATGGCCTGGTTCTGATTTTAAGGTTAGGCACCCTTGTCCTAAATTCCCCACCAGCAGAAAAAGTTTTCTCCAGCTACCTATCAATTCCATTCAAAATCCTAACATCGCCCTCCAAGTCACACACCATCCTGACGTTCCTTCATCATCGCTGGATCAAAATCCTGAAACTCCCTCCCTAACAGCACTGTGGGAGTACCTTCACCACACGGACTGCAACAGTTCAAGAAGGCAGCTCACCACCATCTTCTCAAGGGCAATTAGGGATGGACAATAAATGCTGGCCTTGCCAGCGACACCCACATCCTAAGAATGAATGTATTTTAAAAAGCCTCAATCAAATCTCCCATTAACCTTCTATATTCCAGGGAATACAAGCCTAGTTTATGTAACCTTTGCTCATAATTTAAACCTTGGAGCCCCGGTAACATTCTGTTGAATCTGCACTGCATACCTTTCAAGGCCAATATGGATTGGGGAACATTACTTAAAGGGTTGACGGTGGATAGGCAATGGCAAACATTTAAAGATCGCATGGATGAACTACAGATTTTGTTCATCCCTGTTTGGCATAAAAATAAAACAAAAAAGGCGACTCAGCCATGGCTAACAAAGGAAATTAGGGATAGCATAAGATCCAAAGAGAGGACATATAATGTGGCCAGAAAAATCAGCAAACCTGAGGATTGGGAGCAGTTTAGGATTCAGCAAAGGAGGACAAAGGGATTAATTAAGAGGGGAAAATAGATTATGAGAGTAAGCTAGCAAGGAACATAAAAATTGACTGTAAAACCTTCTATAGATATGTGAAGAGAAGAAGATTGGTGAAGTCAAGCGTAGGTCCCTTACAGTCAGAATCAGGGGAATTTATAATGGGGAACAAAGAAATGGCAGACCAATTAAATACATACTTTGGTTCTGGCTTCACAAAGGAGGACACAAATAACTTCCCAGAGATGTCAGGGAACATAGGGTCTATTGAGAGGGAGGAATTGAATGAAATCAGTATTTGTAGGGAAATGGTGTTAGGAAAATTGACGGGATTGAAGGCCGATAAATCCCCAAGGCCAACGACACAAAGCTGGGTGGGCGTGTGTGCTGTGAGGAAGATGCCGAGAAACTCCAGTATGAGTTGGACAGGTTGGGTGATTGGGCAGAAGCATGGCAGATGCAATATAACGTGGATAAATGCGAGGTTATCCACTTTGGTGTCAAAAACAGGAAGGCAGATTATTATCTGAATGGCAATAGACTGGGAGAAGGGGAAGTGCAATGAGACCTGGGTTTTGGTCACCTTATCTGAGGAACGATGTTCTTGCCATGGAGGGAGTGCAGCGAAGATTCACCAGGCTGATACCTGGGATGGCAGGAATGACGTATGAGGAGAGATTGGGTCGATTGGGCTTATACTCGCTGGAGTTTAGAAGAATGAGAGGGGATCTCATTGAAACTTATAAAATTCTAACAGGACTAGACAGACTAGATGCAGGAAGGATGTTCCCGATGGCAAGGGAGTCCAGAACCGGGGTCACAGTCTAAGGACTAAGGATAAGGGGTAAGCCATTTAGGACAGAGATGAGGAGGAATTTCTTCACCCAGAGTGGTGAACCTGTGGAATTCTCTACTACAGAAGGCAGTAGAGGCCAATTCATTAAATATATTCAAGAAGGAGTTAGATATATTTCTTAAGGCTAAAGGGATCTAGGGATATGGGGAGAAAGCAGGGACCGGGTACTGAATTTGGATGATCAGCCATGATATCATTAAATGGTGGAACAGGCTCGAGGGGCCGAATGGCCTACTCCTGCTCCTATCTTCTATGTATCTATGTATCCTTTCTAAGGAACTGTACACAGTACTCCAAATGTGATCTAACCAGAGCATTGTAGAACTGTAGCAAAACTTCCTCCACTTTATATTCTAGCCCTCCTGATATAAAGGCTAACATTCCATTAGCCTTTTTGATTATTTTTTGTATCTGACCACTATATTTTAATGATCTGTGTACATGGACCCCTAAATCTCTCTGGACTTCCACTGTTCCTAGCATTTCACCATTTAAATAATACTTGGATCTTTCCTTTTTTGGTCCAAAATGGAGGCCTCACGCTTACCTGTGTTGAAATCCATCTGCCACAGATTTGCCCACTCACTTAATGTATCAATGTCTCTTCATAATTTTATGCATCCTGTCTACACTACTTACGATATCACTAATCTTTGGGTCATCGGCAAACTTGGATATATGGCTCTCTATTGTGTTATCTAAGTCATTAATAAATAAACAAGTAGTGAATAGTTGAGGCCCCTTGCACACACCCTTGTGGGACACCACAAGTCACTTCCTTCCAAATCGAGTACATATTCATTATCCCAACTCTCAGTCTTCTCCTGCCTAACCAATCTCCTAACCAGGTCAATAATTTGCCTTCAATTCCATGAGCTTTAATTTTAGAGAACAGTCTCTTATGTGGAACCTTATCAAATGCCTTCTGGAAATCCATATAAACTATATCCATTGACATTCTCCTCTCTACTGCTTTAGTTACTGCCTCAAAAAATTCAGTTAGGTTCGTTAGACATGACCTATCCTTTACAAATCCATGTTGGCTCTCTCTAATCAGCTCAAATTTCTCCAAGTGCTCAGTCACTCTGTCTTTAATTATAGATTCCAATAACTTCCCCACCACAGATGTTAGACCAACAGGTCTATAATTTCCTGGTTTCTCTCTCTCAGATTTCTAAATAATGGAGTTACAGTTGTAATTTTCCAATTCCTGAATCGAAAGCGCTTTGGAAGATTATGGCTAAAGCATCTGCAATTTCCTCACCTACTTCCTTTAAAACCCTAGGGTGGAAACTATCAGGTCCTGGGGATGTGTCAGTCTTTAGTGCCATTATCTTTTCCAATACTGTTTTCTCACTTACGTTAACTCTAGTGACTTCCAGTCCTTGTTTCAGTATTCATTTGTCTGGAAGACTGACAAAGTAATTATTCAACAAGTTTGCCATTTACTGATTTTCATTTGCAATATTACCCTCACCGGTTTTTAAAGGACCCACATTAACCTTGATTACTGTTTTTCTTCTAATATAATTGTAAAAACAGTTTGTGTTAATCTTAATATCCCTCGCAAGTTTCTTTTCGTATTCCTTTTTGCAGCTATTACTTTTTTTTGTCTTCCTTTGCTGTTTTTAATATCTCTCCTGGATCTACACTGTTCTTTGCACTTTTGGTGCTCTTTCCTTTAGTTTTAGGTTATCTCTCACCTTTTTTGTCAACCATGGCTGTTTTATTTGCCAAGGAGCGTTCGTGCCCCTTAGGTTCAATATTGATCCTGTATTAAGCTAAATTCTTTTTGAACACCTCTCACCAGGTAACAGTTTTGACCAGTTCGCTATTGGCAATCTTTGTCTCATCCCGTTAAAGTTAGCCTCACCAAAACTTAGAAACTTAGTAATAAAAACAGAAAGTGCTGTAAAAACTCAACACGTCAGGTAATATCTGTGGAGAGACAAACAGAGTTTACGTTTCAGGTCGATGACCTTTCATCAGAACTGGAAACATTTAGGAGAGAGGAGCTTGGAGGGGGTGGGGGGGGAGTGAGACACTCGGAGAGGGGAGAAGTGAGGAGCTCGGAGGGGGAGGAAGTGAGGAGCTTAGAGTGTGAAGGAATAGCCATGATTCAGAGAAATACACGATACCATGAACAGAATACTGATATTATTAATACAGAATATACTGGGTTTAAAAATCTAAAACCTCAGAGACACAGGCTGTAAACAGAGAACAGGCTTCTGAGATAAGGATCAGTTGATTATAAAGTTGTAAACAAGTTTTGAAATGGGAATTAGTTAAATATACTAAAACAATGAAAGATTGAAGCAAACCATTGGCGCTTCCGAAAAGTCTATGGTTTGCAACAAACACAATGAGAGACTCAGTTTAAGGTGTTATAAGTTAACACATAAAACAGAAACACAAACATTAAAAGAGGCAAGTGACTTTGAACAGATGACATCAAGTAAAGAAACACCTGCTGGTCAAATAGTTTATATGTTAAACTTGGATGACAGGAAACACGATTAAATATGCAACCAATTGAGATAGCTAGAAATGCATGAACCACTCTGGTCAAAGTGTCTTTAATATAGATATAGTAAAAACCATACCAACAAGACTTTGAAGATATGACTTCAATAGATACACCAAGCAATTACATTATGTTTGTATTGAACTTGGAGCAGTAAGGGGAGTCACAATGTCTGCTAAAAACCAATAAAGCCAATATTAAGAATTGAATGAAGAATCTTCGATAAGAATGGCATCAAACAGAAACCATTGCTGTCATTGTTTTTATGATAGTTTTTGGAACACCTAAAGGTAGAGAAATAATTATGCATGCAACAGTTGAATTGATAGTAAGATAGAAAACATTCAAACAGAGGTATCAATAAAGACAATTAGCTGACATCAGCAGAGACCATCAAAGAAGAAACCACTGCCAAAAGAGTATAAAACATAGACCTTTTCAACAGAAAGCCAGAACTCACTGAACGGGCAAAGCATTTCTCAACTCTTCAGAGGCATCTCTGTAAGTCTTTAACTATGAGTCTCGGGAAGTCAAAGTGATTGATTTTGGTGGATGTTCTGGATTTAGAAATAAGTAATAAATAAGAAATGTAATGAAGTAAAGATTTGAGAATAAGGATCTCTGAGAAATAAGAAATGTAAGCTAATTGCATTTTGAATTGTTAATGTTGCGACTGATTCAACAGCTGGTAACTGAATGTCGGCTCTTAAATAAAAATATTTTTAGAATTGTCTCAAAGAGTAATTCTGTATAAACTTGCGAACCCAAATTCTGTACACTCTTTTGTAAGGAGTTGCAGAATTCTGGGGGGTATTCCGGACCCTCATAATATCCGGAAGGTTACAGTCTAGTTCAACTTATTAAAAATGACATGCTAAGGTATGGAAACATTGGTATCGTACCTTCAGCAACTTCCTCGAGAGTGTGGTGAGAATGTTCCTAATAAGTTACGAATACTTGCCAATTATGTATCCCCTCATGTGTTTGACTTTATCGAAGACTGTGTAGACTATGACTCCGCTATCCAAACACTACAGCAACTATATGTTAAGGCCCCAAACGAAATTTTTACTCGGCACCTACTGGCCACAACTCAACAACAACCCGGGGTATCACTTGACGAATTCCTTCAAGAGCTTCGCAGGCTCAGCAAAGATTGTAACCTTAAAGCTGTCTCAGCTGAGCAGTACCGGGAGGAATTAATTCGTGACTCTTTTATTAATGGAATTGCTTTCCCCCTCATACGCCAGTGTCTGTTGGAGAATAAAACCCTCAGGTTACAAGCTGCCTATAACCAGGCATATTCTCTGGACTTAGTTCAAAAAAATTCAGATGCCTATTTTTTACCATATGCACGGACTGCTGCTACTACTTTTAGTGACTCCCCCGGTAAGCCTCAGGCGGAAGCCCTCACTGATGACGACCCTACTCTAGCGGCATCTTGGCAATCCAGAAAGAAGTGTTTCTTCTGTGGAGGTGCATTCCATTATAGGAAATTTTGTCCTGCTCGTAATGCAACCTGCAATCATTGCAGTAAGGTCACTTTTCTAAAGTATGCCGGTCAAGAGCCTCTACTAGTGTTGCAGCTGCTATCTATAAAACTGCTCCTCCCCCAAGAGCCACTACTAGTGTTACAGCTGCTATCCATAAAACTGCTCCTCCCCCAAGAGCCACTACTAGTGTTACAGCTGCTATCTATAAAACTGCTCCTCCCCCAAGAGCCACTACTAGTGTTACAGCTGCTGTCTATAAAACTGCTCCTCCCCCAAGAGCCACTACTAGTGTTACAGCTGTTTCCCCCCAAAGCCTGTCCCATTCAGCCATGAGGGTTTCAGTAAATGGACATATTTTGTGAGGGTGCCGGTTAGTTCCCTCAGTAACCCCTAGATGGCACCTTCACTTGTTTTTTTCCCTTTGCTAATTGTTACTAGTTTCTCCTGTGTTTATTACTTAACTGCCTTTTATCAGGTTTATTGGTTTCACCTGTTTTTGTTTGTATTTAAGTTCTGTGGTTTCTTCCCACTGTGCTCAGTCTTGACAAGCTGTTTGCTTAGTGGTAGCTTGTCTTGAGCTCCTATGTTTGTAACTGTTTACCTGTGTGATTCTGGTAAAGTACTTTTATTTAAGACTGCATACCTGCTTCTCGCCTCGTCTGTCTGCACTTGGGTCCAGAACCAGCCTCGCCCTGACAGCAAGACTGAGCCAGTATGGACCCAGCAGTGATGGAGGAATTTCGTTCTATTCTCTCCCATCACGGTGCTTTCCTCGGCCGCCTTGAGCAACTTCTCCAAAGCATTTCGGACAAGGTAAATACGTGGACTCAGACCATTCAACACCTAGCCGCTGTGGCTTCTGCTCAGGATGTTCCTCCTCAGTCAGTTCCTTTGGGTACTACCCCACCGGTCGCTGACCTCCAGACTCATCGAGAGCCTCGCCTACCTGTGCCAGAGCGCTATGACGGTCATCCGGGCAAGTGTTGCGGCTTCTTGACCCAGTGCTTCCTAGTTTTTGAACTCCAACCCTCCATGTTCCTATCACCCCGCTCTAAGGTAGCGTTCATCATATCACTACTCTCGGGAAAAGCTCTCGCCTGGGCTACCGCTATCTGGGAGCAGTAATCTTTCGCCTGCTCAGACATTCTCCTTTTCGCCGAAGAGATGAGCAAAGTCTTTGACCATCCTGTGAGTGGACGGGAGGCAGCTAAGAGACTTTTGAATCTCTGCCAGGGCAACTGCAGCATAGCCGACTTCGCCATTGAGTTCCGCACACTCGCTACGGAAAGCCGCTGGAACACCGAGGCCCTTCTCTCCACATTTCTTCATGGCCTTTCCGAATCTATCAAAGATGAACTGGCGTCCAGAGAGGTTCCGGAGGACCTTGACACGCTCATCTCCCTTGCCATCAGAGTGGATAACCGCCTCTGGGAGCATGGTAGAGAGAGGAGATTCACTACTTCCACAGAGGTGAGATCTTCCGGTGTTTTGAATCTGTCCAAGAGTTTCCAAGTACCCCCGAGTCCACCTGTTAGCACCGAAGAGGAACCTATGCAACTCGGCAGAACTCGGCTCTCCCAGTTTGAGAGACAGAGGAGATTGAGAGAGGGGCGTTGTCTTTACTGTGGCCTGTCTGGCCATCTCAGAGCCACATGCCCTGAGCTTCAGGAAAAAGCCAGGAGGATTGGGAAAATACTGACAGATCAAATCCCTTCTCCTACCCCTTCTGTCTTCCAAACCCTGCTTCCCACTCGTCTCTCTTGGGAGGGACAACAGTACAACCTCCAGGCGTTTGTTGACTCCGAGGCCGCTGGCTGTTTTATCGATGCCACCCTTGTGCGCAGCCTGAAAATTCTTTTCTCCCACCTTGACAAGCCTTTACAAGTCACCGCCCTTGACGGCAGGCCCCTTGGTTCTGGGCGTATTCATCATATCACCGGAGTATTACATGTCCAAGGGCAGCACGGTGGCATAGTGTTTAGCACTGTTGCCTCACAGCGCCAGGGACCCGGGTTCGAATCCGGCCTCGGGTGACTGTCTGTGTGGAGTTTGCACATTCTCCCCGTGTTTGCGTGGGTTTCCTCCGGGTGCTCCGGTTTCCTCCCACAGTCCAAAGATGTGCGGGTTAGGTTGATTGGCTATGATAAATTGACCCTTAGTGTTAGGGGGATTAAATACGTGGGGTTACGGGGATAGGGTGGGATATGTGTTGGTGTAGGGGTTACGGGGATCGGGTGGGATATGTGTCGGTGCAGGCTCGATGGGCCGAAATGGCCTCTATCTGCATTGTGGGGTTTCTGTGATTTCTGTGATAGGGGAGAGACATCAAGAGTTGCTGCAGTTTCACCTTATCGATTCACCTGAGCTCCCTCTCGTTCTTGGACATCCGTGGCTCTCTCTTCACAACCCTCACATTGACTGGACTACCGGGACTGTGCGGGAGTGGGTTCCTTCATGTCTAGCCAACTGTCTTAAGGTCTTCCCTAGTCTGCCCCGTCCTTCCTCTCCCGAGCCAGCTGATCAGCTGGACCTTGCTCATGTGCCCCCTGAATATTCGGACCTCCATGCTGTGCTTAGTAAGAGGCGGTCCACTACACTCCCCCCACACCGGTCCTACGACTGTACCATTGATCTCCTGCTTGGCACTAGCCCCGATCAGGGTCGGCTCTACTCTCTCTCTGGCCCTGAGAATGTTTCCATGGAAGAATACATCAAGGAAGTCCTCGCTACAGGTTTCATTCGCCCTTCCACCTCCCCAGCGGGTGCTGGCTTCTTTTTTGTAAAGAAGAAGGATGGTGGTCTCAGGCCTTGCATAGACTATCGGGGGCTTAACAAAATTACCATTAAGAACCGCTATCCTCTCCCTTTGATGTCTTCAGCGTTTGAGCAGCTGCAGGGAGCTACCATCTTCTCCAAACTTGACCTCCGCAACGCTTACAACCTGGTCCGCATTAGGGAGGGGGATGAATGGAAGACTGCCTTTATCACTCCTAGCGGTCACCGGGAATACCTCGTCATGCCCTTTGGTCTCACTAACGCTCCTGCTGTCTTCCAAGCTCTGGTCAATGACGTGCTCCGGGACCTGCTGAACCAGTTCGTGTTTGTTTATTTGGATGACATTCTCATCTTCTCAAAGTCCCCCTAGCAGCATGTCCAACACGTCAGACGGGTGCTGCAGAGGCTCTTGGAGAACCGTCTCTTTGTCAAATCCGAGAAATGTGAATTCCACGTCTCTAAGGTCACCTTCCTGGGCTACGTCATCTCCTGTGGAAGCGTCCAGATGGATCCTAGCAAGGTTCAAGCCATCTTGAACTGGCCGCGTCCCACGTCGGTTAAGCAGGTTCAGCGGTTCCTGGGATTCGCCAACTTTTACAGACGTTTCATCGGCAACTTCAGCTCCCTTGCCGCCTCCCTCTCCGCATTGACCAAGGGCTCGTCTTTACGGTTCAGTTGGTCTTCTGAAGCGGAACGGGCCTTCCAGGAGCTCAAACAACGCTTCACCTCTGCTCCCATTCTGGTACACCCTGCCCTTTATCGTAGAGGTGGATGCCTCAGATATTGGAGTCGGGCTGTCCTGTCCCAGCGCTCCCCTAAGGACCAAAATCTACATCCCTGTGCCTTCTTTTCCCGTCGCCTGAAGCCAGCAGAGAGTAACTACAATGTCGGCAACAGGGAGCTCTTGGCAGTTAAGTTGGCCTTGGAGGAGTGGAGACACTGGTTGGAGGGAGCAGAGCATCCTTTTGTCGTCTGGACCGACCATAAAAATCTGACATATATCCAGGACGCCAAGCGCCTCAACCCTCGGCAGGCCAGGTGGGCTCTCTTCTTTAACCGGTTCAACTTTCTCCTGTCTTACCGCCCAGGGTCTAAGAACCTCAAACCGGATGCCCTTTCTCGCCAGTTTGACCCCTCGGAAAAGGACCGGACCCCGGAACCTATCATCCCCAGTTCCTGCATCGTTGCTCCCGTCGCATGGGAGATTGAGACTGTGGTGCGAGGGGCCCAACGTCAGGAGGCTGACCCTGGAGGAGGCCCTCCTCATAACCTTTATGTTCCCAGTCAGGTGCACACCCAGGTCCTTCAATGGGGCCACTCATCTCGATTGACTGGTCATCCTGGGATCCGTCGGACTCTCGAGTTCCTTAAGAGGAGGTTCTGGTGGCCCTCTATTGAAGCCGACACCCGGGCCTTTGTCTCCGCTTGTCCCGTCTGTGCCCAGAACAAGACATCCCAACAACCTCCGCTTGGTCTCCTGCATCCCTTGCCCATCCCCAGCCGTCCCTGGTCTCATATCGCCCTGGATTTCATCACCGGGCTACCTCCATCTGAGGGATTCACTACCATCCTAGTTGTGGTCGATCGCTTTTCCAAGGCTGCTCACTTCGTCCCTCTTGTCAAGCTTCCCTCTGCCAGAGAGACTGCCCAGCTGGTTGTCCAGCATGTCTTCCGCCTCCATGGCTTGCCCCTGGATGTCATCTCTGACCGTGGTCCCCAGTTCTCATCCAGGTTCTGGAAGGCTTTTTGTTCCCTCCTGTGCGCTTCCGTCGGTCTCTCCTCTGGGTTCCACCCACAGTCTAACGGCCAGACTGAGAGGACCAACCAAGATCTGGAGAGGGTGCTAAGAAGCTTTGTGTCCTCCAATCCTTCCACCTGGAGCAAGTATCTGGTCTGGGCGGAGTACGCGCACAATACCCTTCAGAGCTCCTCCACTGGCCTCTCACCTTTCGAATGTCAATATGGCTTCCAACCGCCACTCTTCCCTGAACAGGAGAGGGAGGTAGGAGTCCCAGCTGCCCAGGGGTTTGTCCAACGCTGCCGCCGTACCTGGAGGAGGGTCCGATCCGCCTTGCAGCTCGCTTCTTCTCGGCAGAAAGTGCAGGCTGACCGACACCGCCGCCCAGCTCCTTGGTTCCGGACCGGACAGAAGGTCTGGCTGTCTACCCAGAATCTTCCGCTCCATGTGGAGTCCCGTAAGTTGGCTCCCCGGTTCATCGGACCTTTTAGGATTTTGGAAAAAGTAAACCCTGTGGCGTACCGGCTCCTCCTTCCTCGGTCGATGAAGATACATCCCACGTTCCACGTCTCTCACCTCAAGCCGGTACTTACCAGTCCCTTGGTTCCTGCTTCCAGAACTCCCCCCCCGCCCCGCATGATTGACAGTCAGCAAGCCTACACTGTCCATCGCCTCCTTGATAGTCGCCGGGTTAGGAAGAGCATTCAATACCTGGTCGACTGGGAGGGTTATGGCCCTGAAGAGCATTCCTGGGTTCCGGCCCGGGACATTTTGGATCCTGAACTCATCAGGGATTTTCGCCGTTGCCACCCTGATCGTCCAGGAAGAACGTCAGGAGCCGTTCCCAGGGGAGGGGGTCCTGTGAGGATGCTGGTTAGTTCCCTCAGTAACCCCTAGATGGCACCTTCACTTGTTTTTTTCCCTTTGCTAATTGTTACTAGTTTCTCCTGTGTTTATTACTTAACTGCCTTTTATCAGGTTTATTGGTTTCACCTGTTTTTGCTTGTATTTAAGTTCTGTGGTTTCTTCCCTCTGTGCTCAGTCTTGACAAGCCATTTGCCTAGTGGTAGCTTGTCTTGAGCTCCTATGTTTGTAACTGTTTACCTGTGTGATTCTAGTAAAGTACTTTTATTTAAGACTGCATACCTGCTTCTCGCCTCGTCTGTCTGCACTTGGGTCCAGAACCAGCCTTGCCCTGACACATTTTGAGTGCATTAATCGACTCATGTAGCTCTGACAGCTTCATCAGTGAGCGGGCTGTCAGTAAGTTAAAACTGCGTATTTACCCCTCGGACAGGGAAATTGCAATGGCTCTGACGACACTGACCACCAACTCTTCCAGCTGTTGTCTCGTCAACCTTATTCTCAATGGCCGCACTTATTTTTCCACCCAGCTCGGGCTGCTCAAAAACCTATGCAGTGATGTGCTCCTGGGACAGGATTTCCAGAAACAACAAAAAAGACTCACTTTCGAGTTTGGAGGGTCAAAGCCGGAGCTTACTATTTCCAAAGTACTGTTATGTGCGCTTTCAGCGGCTTCGCTCGACGAGCCCTCCTTGTTTGCCAATCTTTCCCCCCGATGTAAGCCCATAGTCACTAAATCACGACGTTTCAGCCAAGATGATCTATCCTTTATCGAGGCAGAAATCTCTCGCCTTCTAGCTGACGGTATCATTGAGCCATGTTCATCTTCCTGGCAGGCTCAAGTTATCGTTGTTAAAAATCCTCTGAAGCAACACAAGAAACGTCTTTGCATCGATTACTCGCAAACTATTAACCAGTATACCGACCTGGATGCCTACCCACTACCACGCATCGATGACATGGTCAATAACCTTGCCAACTACAGGGTATTTTCAACTTTTGACTTAAAGAGCGCATACCATCAAGTACCGTTAAAGGACTCGGACAAAAAGTATACGGCCTTTGAGGCCAATGGTCGGCTTTACCAGTTTTGTCACCTTCCATTTGGGGTCACCAATGGGGTGGCCGTCTTTCAACGGGCAATGGACAGCCTAGTCAAACAGGAGAACTTAACGGACACTTTTCCATATCTGGATAATATCACCATTGCTGGTCATGACCAGAACGAGCATGATGCCAACCTCCAGAAATTTCTTGACGTTCTCCGTCGTCGCAACTTAACCTTAAATGAGTCCAAATCTGTGAAATCAGTACCATCAGTCAACATCCTTGGCTACTGGGTGGGCAATGGTGTCATCAAACCGGATCTGGAACGACATTGTCCGCTTCAGGAGCTCCCTCCTACGAATCTCGGCTTTCTTCGCCGGGCCCTCGGCATGTTTGCCTGTTATGTGAAGTGGATACCCCACTTTTCCGACAAGATCCAGCCCTTGCTTCACGCGAAGTCATTTCCGTTGGACGCGATGGCTATTTCAGCTTTCGACCTCCTCAAGCAACAACTGGAAAAAGCCACGCTTCATTCCATCGATGAAAGTCTCCCTTTCATGGTCGAGTGCGATGCATCGGAGGCGATCTCGGCTACCTTGAATCAAGGCGGTTGACCCGTTGCATTTCTGTCCAGAACTTTGCAGGGTAGCAAGCTCCATTATCCTCCTGTCGAGAAGGAGGATACGGCTATCATCAAAGCAGTACGTAAATGGAGTCATTTTCTCGCTCGTCGCCATTTCACGCTCATAACTGATCAGCGCTCTGTGGCCTTTATGCTGGATAACCGTAAACGCACTAAGGTCAAGAATAACAAAATACAGCTCTGGAGGATGGAATTGGCCGCCTTTGGCTACACCATACATTATCGACCCGGCAAAGAGAATGTGGCCCCAGATACCCTCACGCGTGCATTCTGCTCTTCCATGTCAACTTCGACTCTTACGGATCTTCATACTGACTTGTGCCATCCTGGCGTTACCCGTATGTTGCACTTTGTGCGATCTAAAAATCTCCCATTTTCTACGGAAGATGTGAAAAGAACATGCTCCACTTATAGAATTTGCGCAGAATTAAAACCGCAATTCCTCCGTCTGTCGGTTGGCTCGCTCATACACGCTACACAGCCTATTCAGCGACTCAGCATTGACTTTAAAGGGCCATTGCCTTCAACGTGAAACACCTATTTGCTTACTATGGTGGACGAATATTTACGCTTTCCCTTTGCTTTCCCCTGTCCCAATATGCTTACTTCCACAGTGATCAATTGCCTTGATCAGGTCTTTTCCCTTTGTGGTATGGCCAATTTCATCCACTCTGATCAGGGTCCCTCCTTCATGTCAAGTGAACTCAAAAGTTATCTTTCCCAACGGGGAATCGTCACAAGTAAAACGACACCGTATCATCCTATTGGAAACGGACAGGTTGAGAGATACAATGCCATAGTTTGGAACGCTGTTCGTCTTGCACTGAGGTCACACAACCTATCAGACCAGCAATGGGAAACTATGCTCCCTGACGCGTTGCATTCCATCAGGTCTCTTCTTTCTACATCCACCAACGCTACTCCTCACGAACGATTCTTCAGGTTCCAGCGTTGCTCCACTCATGGGACGTCCCTACCATCATGGTTGGCAGCTCCTGGCCCTGTGCTGCTCCGAAGATTCGTCCAATCCTCTAAGAGTGATCCCCTCATCGATGAAGTGGAACTGATGGATGTCAATCCCACGTATGCGCACGTGCGGTACCCCGATGGCCGGGAATCCACAGTGTCGCTTCGGGATCTGGCTCCCTGTCCAACCGGTCCTACGGACCCAATCAATAGTGGGATCCGTATTAATGACGTCGATACACTGCGCTCCTCTGAGGATGACGCCCTACCCGGGACGTCAAGGGATCTGCCAGCTATTCCGCCGGATCAACCCAGGGAACAGAGCGGTCCCCGCGAGATGGCCACCCAAAGTCAGGACGCCGGTCAGTCACCAACTACTGAGCAGAGTAAAGCCAGCTCTGCGCCGGTGGGGGCCCGCACCCGGAGCCACGATCTCCCCAGTCCCCCTCAGGTCGATCAAGGCAACACGGACTCTGCTGGCCCGCCGGTACGAACCAAACGACCCAGGGACCAAAACACAGGAGACGTGCCTTCCGGCCTCCAATGGAGATCCAAATGACTGCATCTATTCTTAGTCCGATTAATTCAGTAGAAGGAAGCTGCCGGACTTCCAATCTTTCAGGCGGGAAGAATGACATAAATCTTGCCATTCATGTGGAAATGACTTATGAAGTAATACTGGGTGGCCTGCTGGTGGCGCTGTCCAGGGAGAGTATAAATACTCGGACATGGGCCCAGCTTGCTCAGGGCATTCTTTAACAGGAACTAGTGAAGGACACAACTAGATCTCCATGTTGAAAACTAGTTGATTAAAGCCTTGTTTAATACTCAGACCAAGTGCCTCGTAGTTTTCTTACGTCAAAAAGTACTATCTGGAGGACGGTAATATCTTCAGTCGTTCATTTCCTTTAGGGAGAGATACCCTGAACTTTTAGACCCATTTAAGCGTCTTATGGAATTCGGCTATCTCTAACTTAAGTTGAGGGTGAATGTCTGGGGAATACGCCTGGTTTGGGACAGCCCAAAAGGGCTAGGACTGTAATTATCCCTTCAGAAGAGGAGGGAAGTGTGGAGCTCGGAGAGGAGGGAAGTGAGGAGCTCGGAGAGGGGGGAGTGAGGAGCTCGGAGAAGGAGGAAGTGAGGAGCTCGGAGAGGGAGGAAGTGAGGAGCTCGGAGAGGGAGGAAGTGAGGAGCTCGGAGAGGGAGGAAGTGAGGAGCTCGGAGAGGAGGGGAATGAGGAGCTCGGAGAGGAGGGGAGTGAGGGGCTCGGAGAGGAGGGGAGTGAGGGGCTCGGAGAGGAGGGAAGTGAGGAGCTCGGAGAGGAGGAAAGTGAGGAGCTCGGAGAGGGGGGAAGTGAGGAGCTCGGAGAGGGGGGAGAGAATGATGGGGAGAGAATAATGGGGGAAAGAGGAGCTCGGACAGCCCCACGCACCAAGTCCTATTGACCCATCACCCCTGTGCTGGTTGAGCTACATTGGCTGATGGTCCACCAACAACTTTCCCGCTGTGCTGCGCGCCCACTGACGCAAGCAACCTCGTGTCTTTTCAAGAGTTCAATGTAAAGAGTAGAAACCACTGTCAACCTGCAATTTTATCCTGGGGCTCCTCCTCTTTTGGCGATCTGCGCCTGCGTGTTAATAGCTCCGCCCCTCCCGGGGTGCCGCGTGGTGCGGGTCAGCAGTTGCAGGCGCGGGGCTGGAGCGCGAGGAGCAGTCGCCATGTTGGTGCTGTTCGAGACCGCCGCCGGGTACGCAATCTTCAAGGTAAGGTCTGTTCCCGGGCCGCCGAGCCTCCTCCTCTCCCCCGGGCCGCCGCCGAGCCTCCTCCTCTCCCCCGGGCCGCCGCCGAGCCTCTTCCTCTCTCCCGGGCCGCCGCCGAGCCTCTTCCTCTCCTCCGGGCCGCCGCCGAGCCTCTTCCTCTCTACGACCGGCTAGCTTATGAGCGGAAGCGCGCTGGCCTTGTTCCCGGCCCCTGGGGTGGGTGCTGAGACACCGAGGCCTGCACGCAGTGTGGGGGGACGAGAGGGGAACTGGGCCCGGAGCCGGTGTCCAGCCCCGCAGGAACCATGGCGGATCACTCCGTCCTCCCCAGGCTTAAAGCTGCCGGTGTTCCCCGCCCGCGTGTCACCCGGTCTCGGTACCAGGTTTTATTCGATAATCGCTCCATGAAGCGCCTTTAAATGCAAGTTTTTTAAACAGTCACTAGGTAGCAAACATGGTTCATCAGAGGCTATCCCTCTGATTTGTCCATTGCGCCCTCTGCAACTCTTTGACAACCCAAGCCAGCTGAACTCGGAAACTTGCATTGTGCAGCAAGGGCATATCAAGGTGTATATCCAGTACACAATGCCAACCTTTCCACTTGTTGCAGATGTTTGTTTTGTTTTTAAAGTTGGATTGAAGTGAGCTACAGTTAATTCGTTATAAAGTGCCTTGAGGCTGATAGTTCTCCATATATATGTCCCATGCTGGAAAATGCTGCTAGATTGTGGACCTACTCTGAATTGCATATGCAGTAAGCCATGAGCTTCCCCCGGAGGTTGGGGGCGACATCGTTCTATGTTTACTTGGGGTTATCAATTATTAATTTACTCCTTACTTTACGTCTACAAGGTTATGATTCCACAGGTGCCCTCCACTACTTTACCTTAACTGTTTCTTCATCTTTAGGCCTTTGGCGAGTTGCTGCAGTGCATCTTGTAGATGGTACACACTGCAGCCACGGTGTGCCAGTGGTGGAGGAGGGAGTGAATGTTTAAGGTGCTGTATGAGGTGCCAATCAAACATAAGAACATAAGAAATAGGAGCAGGAGTAGGCCAATCGGCCCCTCGAGCCTGCTCCGCCATTCAATAAGATCATGGCTGATCTGATCCTAACCGCCAATCTACTATCACAGAACTATCTCCTGAATCTAACAGAATTAGACACATGAAATAGGAGCAGGACCAGGCTACACGGCCCCTGGGCCCGCTCCGCTATCCACAGGGCCATGACCGATCCGAACCTAGACTCATGTCCAAATTCCTGCCTGCGCCCCGTAACCCTTAATTCCCTTTACTTCTAGGAAACTGTCTATTTCTGTTTTAAATTTATGTAATGATGTAGCTTCTACAGCTTTTTGGGGCAGCATATTCCATGGACCTACCACCCTCCGAGTGAAGTAGTTCCTCCTCATCTCAGTTTTGAAAGAGCAGCCCCTTATTCTAAGACTATGCCCCCTAGTTCTAGTTTCACCCATCATCGGGAACATCCTCCCCGCATCCACCCGATCCAACCCCTTCACAATCTTATATGTTTCAATAAGATCGCCTCTCATTCTTCTGAACTCCAATGAGTAGAGTCCCAATCTACTCAACCTCTCCTCATATGTCCATCCCCTCATCCCCGGGATTAACCGAGTGAACCTTCTTTGTACTGACTCGAGAGCAAGTATGTCTTTTCTTAAGTATGGACACCAAAACTGTACGCAGTATTCCAGGTGCGGTCTCACCAATACCTTGTACAACTGAAGCAATACCTCCCTATTTTTATATTCTATCCCCCTAGCAATGAAAGCCAACATCCCATTGGCCTTCTTAATCATTTGCTGCACCTGCATACTAACCTTTTGAGTTCCGTGCACCAGGACCCCCAGATCCCTTTGTACTTCAGTACTTTCCAGTTTCTTGCCATTAAGATAATAACTTGCTCTACGATTTTTCCTGCCAAAGTGCATAACCTCACACTTTCCGGTATTGTATTCCATCTGCCAAATCTCTGCCCACTTACTTAGCCTGTCTATGTCCCCTTGCAGGTTTTTTATGTCCTCCTCACTCACTACTTTCCCTCCCATCTTAGTATCATCTGCAAACTTTGATATGTTACACTCGGTCCCCTCCTATTCGTTAATATAGATTGTAAAGAGTTGGGGACCCAGCACTGACCCCTGCGGAACACCACTAGTTACTGATTGCCAGTCTGAGAATGAACCATTTATCCCAACTCTCTGCCTTCTGTTAGATAGCCAATCCTCTATCCATGCCAGAATATTACCCCTAATCCCGTGACTTTTTATCTTAAGCAATAATCTTTTGTGTGGCACCTTGTCAAATGCCTTTTGGAAGTCTAAATACACTACGTCCATTGGTTCCCCTTTATCCACCCTATATGTTACTTCCTCAAAGAACTCCAGCAAATTTGTCAAACATGACTTCCCCTTCATAAAACCATGCTGACTTTGTCCTATTAAATTATGATTATCCAAATGTCCTGTTACTGTCTCCTTAATAATGGACTCCAACATTTTACCGACCACAGATGTTAGGCTAACCGGTCTATAGTTTCCAGCCTTCTGTCTACTGCCCTTTTTAAATAAGGGTGTTACATTAGCAGTTTTCCAGTCTGCCGGGACCTTTGCTCAGTCCAGGGAGTTTTGGAAAATTATTACCAATGCATCCACAATCCCTACCGCCACTTCCCTCAAGACCCTAGGATGTAAGCCATCAGGTCCAGGTGATTTATCCGCCTTGAGTCCCATTATTTTACCGAGTACCACTTCCTTAGTGATTTTGATCGTGTTTAGCTCCTCCCCCCCCCCCCCCCCCCCCCCCCTATAGCCCCCTGTTTGTCCAGTGTTGGGATATTCTTAGTGTCCTCTACTGTAAAGACTGATACAAAATACTCATTCAGTGTTTTTGCCATCTCCATATTTCCCACCATTAATTTCCCGGTCTCATCCTCTAAGGGACCAACATTTACTTTAGCCACCCTTTTTTTTTTATATAACTATAAAAACTCTTACTATCTGTTTTTATACTTTTTGCTCATTTACTTTCATAATCTATCTTCCCTTTCTTAATCAATCTTTTTGTTATTTTTTGCTGTCTTTTAAAGTTTTCCCAATCCTCTATCTTCCCACTAGATTTGGCTACCTTATATGCCCTTGTTTTTAGTCGAATACTATCCTTAATTTCTTTACTTAGCCACGGATGGCTGTCTTTTCTTTTACACCCTTTTCTTTTCAGTGGAATATATATTTTTTGGAAGTTGTAAAATAACTCCTTAAATGTACACCACTGATCATGTATCGTCTTACCCTTTAATCTATTTTCCCAATCCACTCTACTCAATTCTGCTCTCATACCTTCATAGTCTCCTTTATTCAAGCTTAGCACGCTTGTTTGAGATCCAACCTTCTCGCCCTCTAATTGAATATGGAATTCAACCATGTTCTGGTCACTCATTCCAAGGGGATCCTTTGCTAGGACATTTTTAATTAATCCTGTCTCGTTACACAGGACCAGATCTAAGGTTGCTTGCCCCCTGGTCGGTTCAGTTACATACTGCTCAAGAAACCCATCCCTAATACACTCAATGAACTCATCCTCAAGGCAGCCCTGCCCAGTTTGAATTGTCCAATTAATATGATAGTTAAAATCCCCCATAATTATAGATGTTCCCTTATTACAAGCCTCAACTATTTCCTGATTGATACTCCGTCCAACCGAGTTGCAACTGTTTGGAGGCCTATAGACTACGCCCACTAGTGTTTTTTCCCCTTATTATTCCTTATCTCCACCCAAACTATGTCATTATCCTGATCTTTTGACCCAATATCATTTCTCTGTATTAGTGATTCCTTCCTTTATTAACATAGCCACCCCACCTCCCCTTCCTTCCTGCCCGTCCTTCCTGATCGTTAAATAACCTGGTATGTTTAATTCCCAGGCATTGTTGTGTCTGTGTGTTGATAGAGACACTGAAGACGAGTTGGTTTCATAGGTGTTTACTAAACAAAGTCTGGAGGGGAATTAACTGATACAACACAATATGCAGGCTTATATAGCCCGAGTGGCCATTACCGGCATTACAGTACACATGGGGCTCTTAAAGGCACATACACCACAATTCTTCCCCTTTTAGTCAACCAGTACATAATATTTTAAGTAATTATTAATTACATGTTCGAAGAAAAATAATCTACACATTGCTGCAGTTAATTAATTATAAGTCAGCCTCTCTGGAGGCTTCCTGACTCGGTCCGGATAACACCTCGGTGGTGTAGTAGGTTCTTTTGGCAAGGCTGATTCGGCTTGAATGCCAGTGTCGGGTTCATCGGGTTCCAGTATCACCGGATCGGAGGTAGATATGGGTATCTCTACTTCATCGTTAGGCGTATAGAGTGGTGGTGTAGGTTGTCCCTTTTCGGATGACTCTATGATTTGGTCAGCATGGCGCCTTATTATGCTTTCTCCGATGTCCACGGTATACATCAGTGGTCCTAGTCGTGTGGAGATAGTTCCAGGCTGCAATTTCTCGGTACGGTAGTCCCGGGCCAAAACTTGTTGACCTATCTGGAAGGTTCTAGTTGGCCTTTCATGCCTTGAAATTGCCGGTTCTCCACGTCCCTTCTGATGTTGGGCTTGATCAAATCCAGCCGGCATCTTAGGCTTCTATTGAAGAACATCATGGCGGGAGTTTGGTTTGTAACCATATGTGTTGCATTCTTGTATGCGAACAAGAAGTTATCCACCTTGTGCTGAAGTTTTATGTCTTCATTACCCATGGCCTTTATGGCCTTCTTGAAGGTCTGGACAAACCTTTCAGCCAATCCATTGGTGGTGGGATGGTATGGGGCGGATGTGTAGTGCTTAACCCCATTTGTTTTTTTAAGAACTTCCTGAATTCTTCGGATACAAATTGCGGTCCATTATCAGAACAGTTCTGTTCTGGCAGCCCATTCCTGGCAAATAAGGTCCTTAATACTGTGATGGTTTTTTCCGTGGTGGTGGAGGACATCTTTATTACCTCCGGCCACTTGGAGTGTGCATCAACTGCGATTAAGAACATTGAGTCCATAAATGGACCAGCAAAGTCGATGTGTACCCTTTTTCAGGGAGATGAGGGCCACTCCCATGGATGTAGAGGGGCTTGTGGTGGGGTGTTTTGGACCTTCTGGCATCCTAGGCAGCTCTTGGTCATTTCTTCGATGTCTCCATCGATACCTGGCCACCATACAAACGCCCTAGCTAGGTTCTTCATTTTCACTCCACCCAGATGCCCCTTGTGAAGCTCCTTTAGAACTTTATCCTGGAGTTTGGGTGGAATCGCCACTCTGGATCCACACATCAAGGTTCCTCGGCACACTGACAGCTGTTCTCTTCTTTGCGAGAATGCTGGCAACAGTGGTTCGCCATGTGCTGGCCATCCCTTCACTGTTAAATCGTAGACTCGTGAGAGAGTCGGGTCATTTCTAGTTTCCCTTTCAATGGCAGAATTTGTTGCTGGTAGACATTCGACTATGGTAGAGTGGAAAATCTGCACTGGATCTACGGTAGGTGCTTCTTCTACCATTGGCAACGGTAGGCGCGATAACCCGTCAGCATTCCCATGCTGTTTTGATCCTTTGTATTCTATGTTGTATTGGTGTGCCCCTAGAAAAAGGGACCACCTCTGTAGCCTTTGCGCTGTCATAATGGGAACACCCTTTTTTTAGGGTTGAATATGGAGATGAAGGGTTGATGGTCAGTCAACAAGGTACATTTTTGCCCGTGTAGGTAATGGTTGAATTTCTTCACTCCCCATACCAGGCTGAGTGCTTCCCTGTCGATTTGGGCATAGTTACGCTCAGCTGAGTTCAATGAGCGTGACGCAAAAGCTATCGGCCGTTCCGAGCCATCAGGGAATTTATGCGATAATACTGCTCCTACGCCGTAAGGGGATGCATCGCACGCTAGTCTGATTGGCAGTGATGGGTTGTAATGAGCCAAAACTTCTTTGGACGTGATTAAGTCTTTGCATTTATGGAAGGCACGTTTACTGTCTTCGCTCCATTTCCAAATTACTCCTGTTTGTAGCAGTTCATTAAGAGGGTGTAGAAGAGTTGATAAGTTCGGTAAAAATTTATGATAGTAATTTATTAATCCCAGGAACGACTTTAATTGTGAAACATTTTCAGTTGCTGGGGCTTTTATGACTGCTTCAATTTTTTCAGGTGATTTATGCAACCCTTCTTTATTAATTATGTGATCACAATATGATATTTGATTTTGTAAAAATTCGCACTTGGGGCGATTTGCTCGTAGGCCCCGTTCTCGGCCTAGTGAGCACCTGCTCCAAATTGGCAAGGTGCTCGTTGTCGTTTTCTCCTGTTACAAGGATGTCGTCTAGGTAGCATTGAGTCCCCGGAATCCCTTGGAGGACTTGCTCCATAGCTCTTTGCCAGATAGCTGGAGCGGATGCTACTCCGAAAACCAGTCGATTGTGCTGGTACAGACCTTTGTGTGTATTTATCATGAGATTTTTTAGAGGCCTGTTCAACCTCCATCTGTAGATATGCCTGTGCCAAGTCAATTTTGGTGAAACGTTATCCTCCGGATCGTGAGGAGAAAATATCTTCTATCCTCGGAAGAGGATACTGTACCGTGTGAAGGACCGGGTTTACAGTCACCTTGAAGTCTCCACAGATGCAAATTTTTCTCTGTTCTTCAGATTTATCATTATTCAATGCTTTCTTCATGACTGGAATGATGGGTGTTGCCCACTCGCTCCAATCTATTTTGGATAATACGCCTGCCTTTTCCAAATTCCCCAGCTCTGCCTCGACTGCTGGACGAATTGCATATGGCACCGGCCTTGCCTTAAAAAACTTGGGAATTGCCGCATCTTCCACTTTTATTGAGGCGGTGACGCCTTTCAAGGTTCCTAGTTCCTGTTGAAACACTTCTTTGGCATTGGCCAAGATGTCTTTTAATCGTTCAGGTATGACGTCATCATCGTTTTTTTTTCTTACTGGTCACCGTCAGTGCCTGAATGGAGTGCCAGTCTAAACGTCTTTTCCTGATCCATTCACGTCCCAACAGCGGTGGACCACCATCTTGTAGAATGTATAAATACAACTTCTGTATTTCCTTGCCGTTGTATACAACAGGCACCCTTATTTTTCCTTTGGGGTATACTTTCTGCCCCGTATATGTTTTCAAGATAATGGATGTGTCTTTTAAAGGTATATGCGGAAATAGCCGCTCGTAATCCCGTCGATTTATGACGGTCAGAGCTGATCCTGTATCTAGCTCCATTTTAACTGGGGACCCTGCTATCGTGAGGGTAACCCAAATGGTCTGGTAATCATCTTTGGCAATTACATTATGTAATTTGAGACAGCTTAGTCTCTTGTTTTCGGAGTCACTATCGCTTTTCTGGTCTTCGGAGCTACTGTCCGTCATCATTTGTACCTTTCTGTACTTTTGATTTTTTTTTTCCTGTCTGTGGATTTTTTTTGTCCAGAACGGCATACCCGTGCAATGTGTCCAATCTTTCCGCATTGCCTGCATGCTTTGTCCTTGAACCAGCAGTCCCTCTGGTCATGGGTGGATCTGCCGCAGCGATAACATCTCTCGAAACCCTGTGTCATTTCATGGGTGCTGAAGTCCTGTGTCTTTTGTTGTATCTCTGCAGCTCCTCTTGCGGCTGCTTCGTATGATACAGCCATACTGAAAGCCTTGTCCAGTGTTAAATCTTTTTCAGAAAGCAGTCTTTTCTGTGTTCCTTCGCTTAAGGGACCGCAGACGAATTTGTCTCGAAGATAATCTGCTAGTCCTGCCCCAAATTGGCAGTGTTTTGATAGCTTTCTTAATTCGGTGAGGTAATCAGCGTTACTTTCATTCTTGTGTTGATTTCTCTTGAAGAATTTGAATCGTTCCGCTATCGGCAGCGGTGTTGGGTTTAAGTGCTCCTGTAGGGTATCAACAATTTCTTTAAAATTCTTGTCCTTTGGTTTGGCTGGAGTGATTAAATTTTGTAACAGCCCGTATGTCTTTGCGCCCATTAGATTTAGCAGTACTGAAGCTTTTTTTTTCATCTTCTATTCCATTTGCGGTGCAATATACCTCCACTCTTTCCACATATGTGGTCCAATCCTCTATCTCGTTATCAAAAGCATCAATATTGCCAGACTTAGGCATCCTAGAAATAAAATGGCGCTTCCCGTGCTTTTCTTTCTTTTCTGCAGAAAAGATATGGCGCTTCCCCGCCGCTGCTGCCGATGACAACGCTGTTTCCCGCAGTTTCCGTTCTTTTTATTTATTTACAGTTGGAGACTCGTTCCCGCTGGACTCTCTCTAGGTCTGAACGCCGACCTGCTTGCAGCGCCGGCCGTCTCCCGAGTGCTCCCTCCCCGTCTGTTACTGCTTTCGCTGCTTGGCCCAGCTGTCGAGCCAGCCGCTGGAGCCCCAGCCCGACGCCCAGGAAGGATTATTGCAGTACCTGCCACCAGCTTGGCTAGCTGGTGAAACCACAGTTTCTTTTTCTTGATTTTTCTTCAACTTTGGACGCCAGAGGAATCGATGTTCTTGAGGTGCTGCCGAATTGCAGGTAAGTCCATTTCCAATTCGTCGCCACTGTTGTGTCTGTGTGTTGATAGAGACACTGAAGACAGGAGTTGGTTTCATAGGTGTTTACTAAACAAAGTCTGGAGGGGAACTAACTGATACAACTCAATATACAGGCTTATATAGCCCGAGTGGCCATTACTGGCATTACAGTACACAAGGGGCTCTTAAAGGCACACACACTACAATTGTCACCTTGCAGCCATGTTTCTGTAATGGCCACAAGATCATACCCATATGTAGTTATTTGTGCCATTAACTCGTCTATTTTGTTACGAATGCTACGTGCATTCAGATAGAGAACTTTCAAATATGTTTTGTGACACTTAGTTCCTGCTTTTGCCCTTTTTATTACTTTACCTTTTACTCCATACCTTCTGCACCTTCCTGACACACTCTGGTTTTTAATTTCCCCACTGCTACCTAAGTCTATGACCTTCTCTGTTGTCATGTTTATTATTTGCTCTCTAGGAACCCCCCCCCCCACTAGTTAGTTTGAAGCCCTCAAAGTTCCCTCTGCCCACCTGGGGCTCTCTTGCCGTGCCGGAGCTCCGAGTAGAGCGCTTGTTTTGGGAGTCTCGTATCGGACATGCGGACCATGTGACCCATCCATCGGAGCTGATTGTGGTCAAAGCTTCGATGTTGGGGATGTAGGCCTGAGCAAGAACACTGCTGTTTGTGCGCCTGTCCTGCCAATGGATTTGCAGGATCTTGCGGAGGCAGCGTTGGTGGTACCTCTCCAGTGCTTTGAGGTGCCTGCTGTACATGGTCCATATCTCTGAGGCATACAGGAGGGCGGGTATCACTGCTGTTCTGTAGACCATGAGCTTGGTTCCGGGTTTGTGGTCCTGGTCTTCAAACACTCTCTTCCTCAGGCGACCGAAGGCTGCACTGGCACACCGAAGGCGGTGTTGGACTTCGTCGTTGACGTCTGCCCTTGCTGACGGTAGGCTCCCGCGGTATGGAAAGTGGTCCACGTTGTCCAAGGCCTTGTCGTGGATTTTGATAATCGGGGGTGGGGGGGCAGGTAAAAATAACACATTATCTGGCGGTTATGGACAGGTTGGGTGATTGGGCAAATGCATAGCAGATGCATTATAATGTGGATAAATGCAAGGTTATCCACTTTGGTGGCAAAAACAGGAAGGCAGATTATTATCTGAATGGCAATAGATTGGGAAAAAGGGAAGTGCAACGAGACCTGGGTGTCCTTGTGCACCAGTCGCTGAAGGTAAGCATGCAGGTGCAGCAGGCGGTTAAGAAGGCAAATGGTATGTTGGCCTTTGTAGCGAGAGGATTCGAGTACAGGAACAAGGATGTCTTGCTGCAGTTGTACAGGGCCTTGGTGAGACCACACCTTGAGTATTGTGTGTAGTTTTGGTCGCCTTATCTGAGGAAGGATGTTCTTGCCATGGAGGGAGTGCAGCGAAGATTCACCAGACTGATACCTGGTATGGCAGGAATGACGTATGAGGAGAGATTAGGTCGATTGGGCTTATACTCGCTGGAGTTTAGAAGAATGAGAGGGGATCTCATTGAAACTTATAAAATTCTAACAGGACTAGACAGACAGGATGCATTCCTATGCAGGAAGGATGTTCCCGATGGCGGGGAGTCCAGAACCAGGGGTCACAGTCTAAGGATAAGGGGTAAGCCATTTAGGACAGAGATGAGGAGGAATTTCTTCACCCAGAGAGTGGTGAACCTGTGGAATTCTCTACCACACAAGGCAGTTGAGGCCAATTCATTAAATATATTCAAGAAGGAGTTGGATATATTTCTTAAGGCTAAAGGGATCAAGGGATATGGGGAGAAAGCAGGGACCACCGGGTACTGAATTTGGATGATCAGCCATGATCTTATTAAATGGCGGAACAGGCTCGAGGGGCCGAATGGCCTACTCCTGCTCCTATCTTCTATGTAAACATTGATTAGTCAGCAGCCCTCTCAGTTGTAAGGGCATTCCAGCTGAGCCATATCTTCTACGCCCACTTTCTGCTGGATATCAGCCTGCTTGTTTTTCTCTTTCTCTGGCTCAGCTGCAGAGGTCAGTTTTGGAAAGTTTGTTACTGTGCTGATTATCACGCAGCCATTTTGAACTGTTGTCACTTGACATTTTTTTTCTACCCACAGGTCCTGGATGAGAGTAAACTCCGGGAAGTGGACAACTTATGGCGGGAGTTTGAAACGGCAGAAAAAGCAAATAAACTGTAAGCTATTCAAAGCTGTAAGAATAATCCAGTTTTAAGAAAATCAAATCAGATTTCTGAAATTAGCCCAGAGGCAACCATTCCTAGCCATCTGAATCTTGGGTATACCACGTCACATCTGCCAAGTAACAATGTTAACATATAGATATGATGACAGTGAGTGCTGTTTTTTATTGTATGTGGCACTTTGCTGCTAAGTGCTAGAAGTATCCTCGCAGGCTGAGGTTGGACTATTAATGTGTAACCTGCCATATCAACTTCTTCTGTTTTAAGACAAGATGACAGTAATTGCTGTCTTAGTCACATCACTTCCATGAGTTCTTATTTGTGAGGAGATGGCCAGTGTCCTGTCCAGCACTGGCACCAGTGATGATGATGACTTTGTCACTCTTCCTGATTAAATGCTGAGGGTTTTTCAGTCACTACCTCATCTGAGACTGCCAGTGCTGGATTGCTTGAGTGTTGGATAAATTAGCATTTCAATTTGTGTATTTTGCACATATCCAGATGTGGGAGAGGAAGTCTCCCACGGACACTGGGCTCACTGTGGTACCCAGTCCAACGATCCGTTATTCATGTGAGTATTCATGCTGAATGTGGGTGGCCTGTTGGATGGGGCGATCGCAGCTGACTTGATTCTATCCTTGCCTAACACATCCTTATAAATGCAGTTCTAGCAAGTGTTGTATCCGTGTGTTAATGGAGACACGGAATGCAGGAGTTGGTTTAACAGGTGTTTACTGAACAAAGTCCGGAGGTGAACTAAAAGATACAAGACGCTATACAGGCGCTTATACCCGAGTGGTCACTACCGGTATTACAGTACACAGGGGCTCTTAAAGGTACAGACACTACAATTCCTCCCTTTTTAGATAATTAGTACATAACATTTTAAGTAATCCTTAATTAACATGTTTACAAGAACAATAATCTACACATTTGCTGCAGTTAGTCAATTATAAGTCAGTCTCTCGAGGCTTCTTGACTCGGTCCGGATAATGCCTTGGTGGTGGTGTAGGTTCTTTTGGCAAGGCTGATTCGGCTTGAATGCGAGTGTCGGGTTCATCTGGTTCCAGTATCACCGGATCGGAGGTAGATACTATGGGTATCTCTGCTTCATCACTCGGCGTATAGAGTTGTGGTGTAGGTTGTCCCTTTTCGGATGACTCTATGATCTGGTCAGCATGGCGCCTTATTATGCTTTCTCCAATGTCCACGGTATACATCAGCGGTCCTAGTCGTGTGCAAATAGTTCCAGGCTGCCATTTCTCGGTACGGTAGTCCCGGGCCAAAACTTGTTGACCTATCTGGAAGGTTCTAGTTGGCCTTTCATTCATGCCTTGAAATTGCCGGTTCTCTACGTCCCTTCTGATGTTTGGCTTGATCAAATCCAGCCGGCATCTTAGTCTTCTATTGAAAAACATCATGGCGGGAGTTTGGTTTGTAACCACATGTGTTGCATTCCTGTACGCAAACAAGAAGTTATCTACCTTATGTTGTAGATTTATGTCTTCATTACCCATGGCCTTTATGGCCTTCTTGAAGGTCTGGACAAACCTTTCAGCTAATCCATTGGTGGCGGGATGGTATGGGGCAGACGTGTAGTGCTTAACCCCATTGTTTTTTAAGAACTTCCTGAATTCTTCGGACACAAATTGCGGTCCATTATCAGAACAGATCTGTTCAGGCAGCCCATTCCTGGCAAATATGGTCCTCAATACTGTGATGGTTTTTTCCGTGGTGGTGGAGGACATCTTTATTACCTCCGGCCACTTGGAGTGTGCATCCACCGCGATTAAGAACATTGAGTCCATAAATGGACCAGCAAAGTTGATATGTACCCTTTGCCATGGAGCTGAGGGCCACTCCCATGGATGTAGAGGGGCTTGTGGTGGGGCGTTTTGGACCTTCTGGCATCCTAGACAGCTCTTGGTCATTTCTTCGATGTCTCCATCGATATCTGGCCACCACACAAACGCTCTGGCTAGGTTCTTCATTTTCACTCCACCCAGATGCCCCTCGTGAAGCTCCTTTAGCACTTTATCCTGGAGTTTGGGTGGAATCACCACTCTGGACCCACACATCAAGGTTCCTCGGCACACTGACAGCTGTTCTCCTCTTTGCGAGAATGCTGGCAACAGTGGTTCACCATGTGCTGGCCATCCCTTCACCGTTAAATCGTAGACTCGTGAGAGAGTCGGGTCATTTCTCGTTTCCTTTTCAATGGTAGAATTTGTTACTGGTAGACATTCCACTGGTTGAGTGGAACATCTCCACTGGGCCCACTGTAGGTGCCTCTTCTACCGTTGGCAACGGTAGGCGCGATAAACCGTCAGCATTCCCATGCTGTTTTGATCCTTTGTATTCTATGTCATATTGGTGTGCCCCTAGGAAAAGGGACCACCTCTGTAGCCTTTGCGCTGTCATAATGGGAACGCCCTTTTTAGGGTTGAATATGGAGACGAGGGGTTGATGGTCAGTCAACAAGGTAAATTTTTGTCCGTGTAGGTAATGGTTGAATTTCTTCACTCCCATACCAGGCTGAGTGCTTCCCTGTCGACCTGGGCATAGTTACGCTCAGCTGAGTTCAATGAGCGTGACGCAAAAGCTATCGGCTGCTCCGAGCCATCAGGGAATCTGTGCGATAATACCGCTCCTACGCTGTAAGGGGATGCATCGCACGCCAGTCTGATTGGCAGTGATGGGTTGTAATGAGCCAACACTTCCTTGGACGTGATCAAGCCTTTGCATTTATGGAAGGCACGTTTAGAGTCTTCGCTCCATTTCCAAATTACTCCCATTTGTAACAGTGCGTTAAGAGGGTGCAGAACAGTTGACAAGTTCGGTAAAAATTTATGGAAGTAATTTATCAATCCCAGGAACTAACTTAATTGTGAAACATTTTCAGGTGCTGGAGCTTTTATGACCGCTTCCATTTTTTCAGGTGACTTATGCAACCCTTCTTCGTTAATTATATGGCCACAATATGATATTTGTTTCTGGAAAAATTCGCACTTGGGGCGATTTGCTCGTAGGCCCCGTTCTCTCAGCCGAGTGAGCACCTGCTCCAAATTGGCAAGGTGCTCGTTGTCGTTTTCTCCTGTTACAAGGATGTCGTCTAGGTAGCATTGAGTCCCCGGAATCCCTTGCAGGACTTGCTCCGTAGCTCTTTGCCAGATAGCTGGAGCTAATGCTACTCCGAAAACCAGTCGATTGTACTGGTACAGGCCTTTGTGTGTTTATCGTGAGATACTTTTTAGAGGCCTCCTCAACCTCCATCTGTCGATATGCCTGTGCCAAGTCAATTTTGGTGAAACGTTTCCCTCCGGATAGTGAGGCGAAAATATCTTCTATCCTCGGAAGAGGATACTGTACCGTGTGAAGGACCGGGTTTACAGTCACCTTGAAGTCCCCACAGATGCGAATTTTTCTCTGTTCTTCAGATTTATCATTATTCAACGTTTTCTTCATGACCGGGACGATGGGTGTTGCCCACTCGCTCCAATCTACCTTGGATAACACGCCTGCCTTTTCCAAATTCTCCAGCTCTGCCTCGACTGCTGGACGAATTGCGTATGGCACCGGCCTTGCCTTAAAAAACTTGGGAATTGCCGCATCTTCCACTTTTATTGAGGCGGTGACGCCTTTCAAGGTTCCTAGTTCCTGTTGAAACACTTCTTTGGCGTTGGCCAAGATGTCTTTTAATCGTTCAGGTATGACGTCATCATCATTTTTTTTCTTACTGGTCACCGTCAGTGCCTGAATGGAGTGCCAGTCTAAACGTATCTTCCTGATCCATTCACGTTCCAACAGCGGTGGACCACCATCTTGCAGAACGTATAAATACAACTTCTGTATTTCCTTGCCGTTGTATACAACAGGCACCCTTATTTTCCCTCTGGGGTATACTTTCTGCCCCGTATATGTCTTCAAGATAATGGATGTGTCTTTCAAAGGTAAATGCGGAAATAGCCGCTCGTAATCCTGTCGACTTATGACGGTCAGAGCTGATCCTGTATCTAGCTTCATTTTAACTGGGGACCCCGCTATCGTGAGGGTAACCCAAATGGTCTGGTAATCTTCTTTGGCAATTACATTATGTAATTTGAGACAGCTTAGTCTCTTGTTTCCGGAGTTGCTATCGCTCTTCTGGTCTTCGGAGCTACTGTCCATCATTTGTACCTTTCTGTACTTTTCCTTATTGATTTTTTTTCTGTCAGTGGATTTTTTTTGTCCAGATCGGCATACCTGTGCAATGTGTCCAATCTTTCTGCATTGCCTGCATGCTTTGTCCTTGAACCAGCAGTCCCTCTGGCCATGGGTGGATCTGCCGCAGCGATAACATCTCTCCATACCCCGTGTCATTTCATGGGTGCCGAAGTCCTGTGGCTTTTGCTGTATCTCTGCAGCTCCTCTTGCTGCTGCTTCGTATGATACAGCCACACTGAAAGCCTTGTCCAGTGTCAAATCTTTCTCAGAAAGTAGCCTTTTCTGTGTTCCTTCACTTAGGAGACCGCAGACAAATTTGTCTCGTCGAGAATCTGCCAGTCCTGCCCTGAATTGGCAGTGCTTTGACAGCTTTCTTAATTCGGTGAGGTAATCAGCGTTACTTTCATTCTTGTGCTGATTCCTCCTGAAGAATTTGAATTGTTCCGCTATCAGCAGCGGTGTTGGGTTTAAGTGCTCCTGTAGGGTATCAACAATCTCCTTAAAATTCTTCTCCATCGGTTTGGCTGGAGTGATTAAGTTTCGTAACAGCCCGTATGTCCTTGCGCCCATCAGATTTAGAAGTACCGATGCCTTTTTATCATCCTCTACTTCATTCGCTGTGCAATATACCTCCACTCTTTCCACATATGTGGTCCAATCCTCTATATTACTATCGAAAGCAGTAATATTGCTAGTCTTGGGCATCCTGAAAATCAAAAATGGCGCCTCCCGCGCTTTCCTTTCTTCCCTGCCGAGAAAAAATGGCGCCTCCCGCGCTTTCCCGCCGCTGCTGACAACGCTGTTCTCCGCGGTTTTTATTTACACAGATATTTTTAATAGTTGGAGACTCGTTCCCGCCGGACTCTCTGGGACTTTTCCCTCCCTCTGCTTGGTCTGAACGCCGACCTGCTTTGCAGCGCCGGCCGTCTCCAGAGTGCTCCACCCTCCGTCTCTGTTTGCTTCCGACTCGCTGCTCGGCCCCGCTGCAGAGCCACCCGATCGAGCCCCAGCCCGCCGCCCAGGAAGGATTAGTGCAGTACCTGCCACCAGCCCGGCTAGCTGGTGAAAGCACAGTTTTTTTTTTTTTTTTTCTTTCTTCGACCTTCATCTGAGGAATCGATCTCCTTGAGGTGCTGCCGAATTGCAGGTAAGTCCGTTTCCAATTCATCGCCACTGTTGTATCCGTGTGTTAATGGAGACACGGAATGCAGGAGTTGGTTTAACAGGTGTTTACTGAACAAAGTCTGGAGGTGAACTAAAAGATACAAGACGCTATACAGGCTTATATACCCGAGTGGTCACTACCGGTATTCCAGTACACGGGCTCTTAAAGGTACATACACTACAGCAAGGGTTACTGGAAAGCAAACAGGGGGACTGAACAATTTTTATTTTCTCTTACCATAACCTAGAGATGCTGAGTCCAGTGTAATGTACTGACTGCTGCCTTGGCTGAGAGCATCTAACTCAATGCAGATCAGAGTTCCTGGTCAATGCTGAGTTAACTCATTTCACCCAATGTGGCAAGTCCCATCTCTCCTGGCCCAAGGGGAAAGTCAGCCAGGATTTCTGCTGATTCACGTCCACTGTACTCCTGCTGGAATGTGTATGCATGTGGCTATTGGGTGTGAATTAGGTTGGATTTGGCTGTAATACTACTATGATGGAATAATGTAGAACATAGTAACAGTGGTAGGCCATTCATCCCTGCGAGTCTGTTCTGCATGAAGAATGGCCACTTGGGTAAGGTACTGGAGGGGAATTGGCATCAGTGAAACCATAACCCAGTACGAGTTGTTGCATTTTCATCTCTTTCTGTCCACAGTGTGAAGCTGAAACATTTTGAAAAATTTCAAGATACCACAGAAGCTCTTGCAGGTATGGAAATCTTCGTCCACTATCATCCGCACTGAAAAGTACTTTATTGAGTCAGTCAAGCCTGCTTGAATTAAGCCATGATTCCTGCCCCACAACAGAAATATTGCACAGCGAAGCTCCGGACTGTTGTCAACGAGCGTTCAGGACTTCAGATTCCGAGTGCTCCTCTTTCATCTTAACACTTAATAAAAAGCGATCGAATCAGTGAGAACAGAGCAGAAATCGTCAAGAACTGGCCAAGCTTCGGGCTTTTGATTGTAAAATAGTGGAGAGCAAGAAAGTTGGGAGACAGTGAAGGTAGTAAGGATCGTCTATTCTATTGCAGTGACTAGTGGGGTACCGCAGGGGTCGGTGCTAGGACCCCAGTTATTCACAATATATATTAATGATCTAGACGAGGGAACTAGATGTAATATCTCCAAGTTTGCAGACGACACAAAGCTGGGTGGGCAAGTGTGCTGTGAGGAGGATGCCGAGAAACTCCAATATGATTTGGGCAGATGCATGGCAGATACAGTATAATGAGGATAAATGCAAGGTTATCCACTTTGGTGGCAAAAACAGGAAGGCAGATTATTATCTGAACGGCAATAGATTGGGAAAAAGGGAAGTGCAACGAGACCTGGGTGTCCTTGTGCACCAGTCGCTGAAGGTAAGCATGCAGGTGCAGCAGGCGGTTAAGAAGGCAAATGGTATGTTGGGCTTCATAGCGAGAGGGTTTGAGTACAGGAGCAAGGATGTCTTGCTGCAGTTGTACAGGGCCTTGGTGAGACCACACCTTCAGTATTGTGTGCAGTTTTGGTCGCCTTATCTGAGGAAGGATGTTCTTGCCATGGAGGGAGTGCAGCGAAGATTCACCAGACTGATACCTGGGATGGCAGGAATGATGTATGAAGAGAGATTGGGTCGATTGGGCTTATATTCGCTAAAGTTTAGAAGAATGAGAGGGGATCTCATGGAAACTTATAAAATTCTAACGGGACTAGACAGACTAGATGCAGGAAGGATGTTCCCAATGGCGGGGGAGTCCAGAACCAGGGGTCACAGTCTAAGGGGTAAGCCATTTAGGACAGAGATGAGGAGGAATTTCTTCACCCAGAGAGTGGTGAACCTGTGGAATTCTCTACCACAGAAGGCAGTTGAGGCCAATTTATTAAATATATTCAAGAAAGAGTTAGATATATTTCTTAAGGTCAAAGGGATCAAGGGATATGGAGAGAAAGCAGGGACAGGGTACTGAATTTGGATGATCAGCCATGATCTCATTAAATGGCAGAACAACAGGCTCGATGGGCCGAATGGCCTGCTCCTATCTTCTATGTTTCTATGAAGAGCCTTTCCTTGTATTCTGTTGAGTGGAGGATCTGTGTATCGTGAACTTTTAAATAAAATTGCTGTATTGCTACTATGGTATTTTTTTCAGTCCTTTTCTGTAACTTCCTGTCTTGCAGCTGCTACTGCCCTAGTGGAAGGTAAGCTTGGTAAAAGCCTAAAGAAAGTACTGAAGAAGATTGCCGCAAAGGAAGCTCATGAGCAACTGGCTGTTGCAGATGCCAAACTTGGGGGCGTCATCAAAGTAAGAGAGCTATAACCTGACGTTTCCAGTACAGTTGAGCAGCACGTTTCAGTTAACAAGTGTGATAAACAAGCATAGAAATGAATGTCTGGCTGCTGTAATCTTCCTGTCGCCTTTACACATGCAGAGTTTGGGGCATTGCTGCCTTGTTTTCCTTGGTGTTAAATGTGCAATCTGATGAACTAACATCTCTTTCCAAATTGCTCTTCTGACATTGAGATGGTGAACCCCTCTTGTCAGTCTCGCTGTAGAACTGACCCACTGAAAGTGACAGCATACACGTGGCAAAAACAAACTTCCCAAGTTGAATTCAGTTGTTAGGTACTACTGATGAGTAGAATTTTCAGCACTCTGTTGATGAAGCACTTCTGTAAGTCTGCCTCAGTTGTGATGAACCTTCAGACTTTGTCACTACCTCTGCGATGGCATAGAGTACTGTTCAACATACATTTAAACCTCTAATCTGTCCCTATGCCAATATGCGTGTGGCTCAGGGAACAATCCCAAGATTATTACCTTTTTGAGGTTCTGCTTTTTAATTTGTATCCTAGCTCCTCAAAACTCCCTCAGTAGAACCTCATTTCTAGTTCTACCTATGTTGTTGGTTCCTACATGGACCACGACAACTGGATCCTCCCACTCCAAGTTCTTCTCCAGCCGCAAGGAGATGTCTTTAACCCTGGTACCGGGCAGGCAACACAACCTTTGGAACTCTTGGTCACGGCTGCAGAGAACATTATCTATCCCCCTGACTATACTGTCTCCAACCACAACTACATTTCCTTTCACTCCCCCCGCTTGAATGGCCTCCTGCACTATGGTGCCATGGTCAGCCTGCTCACCAATCCTTCAGACTTTTCCCTCATCCACACAGGCAGCATGAACCTCATACCTGTTGGACAAGGGCAAAGGCTGAGGGTCCTCCAGCACGGCACGTGGTGTCCCCTTACCTGCCTGAGCTGCAGTCATGCCCTCCTGTCCCTGACCACGAACTAGACCTGTACTACTACCTAACCTAAGAGCTGTGTCCAGGTAACTCTCCCCATCCCTGATGGCCGCAATGTCTGCACCTCAGACTCCAGCTCAAAAACTCTGAGCTGAAGTTCCTCAAGATGCAGGCACTTACTGCAAATGTGATTGTCCAGGATCACAATGCTCTCCACAAACTCCCACATGCTGCAGTTGCGGCACACCGCCTGCACTGCCATTCCTATATGACCTTGATTTCTTAATTAAATTTGTAATTAGGTAACTTAGTTTACAGTGTAGTTTCCTGACTACTTACTTGATCTAGATTAAGTTAAGGGTACTGAAATTAAATATCTACCTGTAACACAAAGCACTACAAGTAGTGTCGGCAAAAAAACTACTCCTTCCCTCTCTTCAAATTCCCACTCTCTCCAAATTCCCAACCAAAGCACTGGTCAAGTCCACTCTCTGTGCTCTGTAGAAGCTCCGTGGGAGAGAGCCCATCACTGGATCCATGCTGGCTGGGGGAGGGGGAAGAAGAGGTCAGGAGGCAGGTGCATATGTGGCAAGTGACGTCATTGGACTGGACGAAATCATGCCACTGTCACTGTTCACTTCATACTCACTAAATCTGTTAACAATCCGTGACACACACAATGCCCCATCTATGGATGGGGAGGTCAGGAACCTGGGGGCGGTGAAGGGGCAAGGAACTTTGGCAGGGGGAGGTCAGGAACCTATTTTGGGGGGGGGGGGGGGTGTCAGAAACTTAGAGGGGGTAGGGAGGCGGTCAGAAACTTGTTTTGGGGGTGGGAGAAGGTCTTAACCCTCGAGGGTGAGCCCTGTCTGTTCCAAGTGAACTCTGTTCTGTCGGGAGTCAGAATGGCTCGAATTGCACTTTGCAAAGTAACTGTTTACATAGGCAGGGAGGATCTAATTACACATTCCAGAGAAACTGCTGGGTGTGTCTTGTCATCCAAGGGGACCAATCAGAACTTTGGTGTTGCGAATAGACATGTCCTTGCTTATTCCGTTGTTCCCGTCAATTTCACTGAATTAGCACACTTGTTAGCAGGAGTTCAATGACTCAAATAGAAGAGGACAGTGAACTGCTAAGTAATTATACTGGTAGTTAGTGCTTCATTAATAGCGATCACTTTGCACATCAGTACGTTGCAGCAGCATTCTTAATGCAATTTGAGGACTCTACTTGGTATTCTCACATCGTTCGTGCTGTGTGAGCCAGTATTAATGAATTAGAGGGAACAGTAAGATTATTGTATGTGATTGGAGTAAAATTTGAAGATGACCCTGCTTAGATTGTTTTCCCCCTCTAGGCTGATTATTAAATTAAAAATAGTAAAACAACCATTTCACAAACTTGCTTACTATATTTCAATGCTGCAGATGAACAGTGTTGTAAACATTAGACATAACTTAAGAAATAGGAGCAGGAGTAGACCATTTGAGCCTGCTCTGCCATTCGTGGCTGATCTACCTCAACTCCACCTTCCTGCATTATCCACAGATTTTTGGATATTAAAGGAATCAATCGATCTCTGACTTGAATATACTTGAATAAAATATACGCTTGTTACATGTAAAGAATGTTTGTCCCACATAAGTTCGTTATTGGAGGTTACAGCGTACTTGAGAATTGGGCTTCCAAGTGGTTGAATGGAGATGGGGAGAGCACGACTAATCAGAGCAACTATTTTTTTGTATGCAGGACAAAATTAACCTGAGTTGCATTCACAATGCTACTGTCGCAGAGTTGATGAGAGGAATCCGGTCTCAGGTGAATGGACTGATTACCGGCTTGCCACCTCGTGAGATAAGCGCCATGTCTCTTGGTCTTGCACACAGGTCTGTATGAGTCCCGTGTGCCAAAATGAAAAGGATACCTTCACTAGTCATAGTTATACAGCACAGAAAGAGGCCCTTCGGGCCACCGTGTCCGCGCTGGCCGTCAAGTCCTATCTATTCTAATCCCATTTTCCAGCAATTGGTCCATAGCCTTGTATGCTATGTCGTTTCAAGTGCTCATCTAAATGCTTCTTGAATGTTGTGAGGGTTCCTGCCTCTACCACACTTTCAGGCAGTGAGTTCCAGATTCCAACCACCCTCTGGGTGAAAACGTTTTTCCTCAAATCCCCTCTAAACCTCCTGCCCCTTACCTTGAAACTATGCCCCCTGGTTATTGACCCCTCTACTAAGGGGAAAAGTTCCTTTCTATCTACCCTATCTATGCCCCTCATAATTTTGTACACCTCAATCAGGTTCCCCCTCGGCCTTCTCTGCTCTAAGGAAAACAACCCCAGCCTGTCCAGTCTCTCTTCATAGCTGAAGCGCTCCAGCCCAAGTAACGTCCTGGTGAATCTCCTCTGCAATCACATCCTTTCTATAGTGTGGCGACCAGAACTGCACACAGTATTCCAGCTATGGCTTAACTAGCGTTTTGTATAGCTCCATCATGACCTCCCTGCTCTTGCTTTCATTAGCTGAGGCATAGAATATAAGTATCCCATATGCCTTTTTAACCACCTTATCTACCTGTCCTGCTGCCTTCAGGGATCTATGTATATGCACACCAAGGTCCCTCTGATCCTCTGTCCTTCCTAGGACATTCATTGTGTATTCCCTTGTCTTGTTAGTCCTCCCAAAATGCATCGCCTCACACTTTTCAGGGTTAAATTCCATTTGCCACTGTTCTGCCCATCTGACCAACCCGTCTATCGTCCTGTAGACTGAGGCTTCCCTCCTTGCTATTTACCACTTCACCAATTTTCGTGTCATCTGCGAACTTACTGATCATACCTCCTATATTCATATCGAAATCATTAATGTACACTACAAACAGCAAAGGACCCAGCACCGATCCCTGCGGTACACCACTGGACACAGGCTTCCAGTCACAAAAACAGCCTTCGACCATCACCCTCTGCCTCCTGTCACTAAACCAATTTTGGATCCAATGTCCCAAATTGCCCTGGATCCCATGGGATCTTACCTTCTTGACCAGTTTCCCATGTGGGACTTTGTCAAAAGCCTTACTGAAGTCCATGTAGACTACATCAATTGCACTACCCTCATCCACACACCTAGTCATCCCACGAAAAATTCAATCAAATTGGTTAGACATGATCTCCCCCTGATAAAGCCATGCTGACTATCCTTGATTAATCCTTGCCTCTCCAAGTGGAGACTAATTCTGTCCCTCAGAATTTTTTCCAATAATTTCCCTACCATTGATGTTAGGCTCACTGGCCTGTAATTCCCTGGTTTATCCCTACTACCCTTCTTGAATAATGGTACTACGTTAGCTGTCCTCCAGTCCTCGGGCACCTCCCCTGTGGCCAGAGGGGTTCTGAAAATTTGTGTCAGAGCCCCTGCAATCTCCTCCCTTGCCTCACACAGCAGCCTGGGATACATCTTGTCTGGGCCTGGGAATTTGTCCACTTTTAAGCCTGCTAAAACTGCTAGTACCTCCTCCCTCTCAATACTAATTTGTTCAAGTATATCACAATCCCCCTGCCTGATTTCTATGCCTACATCGTCCTTCTCCATAGTGAACACAGATACAAAATATTCATTTAAAACCTCACCCACATCTTCTGGCTCTGCACACAGATTGCCACTTTGGTCCCTAATGGGCCCTACTCTTTCCCTGGTTATCCTCTTGCCCTTCATATACTTATAAAACACCTTGGGATTTTCCTTTATTTTGCCCGCCAGTGTTTTTTCATGCCCCATCTTGGTTCTCCTAATTTCTTTTTTAAGTACCCCCCTGCACTTTCTAGGGTTCCACTGTTTTTAGTCCTTTGTATCTGCCAAAAGCCTCCCTTTTTTTCCCTAATCCATTCTTGTATATCCTTTGACATCCAGGGTTCCCTAGGCTTGTTGGTCCCACCCTTGACCTTTACAGGAACATGTTGGTGCTGTACTGTCTCTATTTCCTTTCTGAATGACTCCCACTGCTCTGATGTGGATTTTCCTACAAGTAGCTGATCCCAGTCAACTTTGGCCAGATCCTGCCTTATCATAGTAAAATCGGCCTTCCCCCAATTTAGATCCTTTATTTCCGGTCCATCTTTGTCCTTTTCCATGACTAGCTTAATCTCACCGAATTATGGTCACTGTCACCAAAATGCTCTCCTGCTGACACTTTATTACTTGCCCGACTACATTCCCTAGAATTAGGTCCAGTACCGCCCCCTCTCTTGTAGGACTTTCTACATGCTGGCTCAAAAAGCTCTCCTGGATGCACTTTAAGAATTCCACACCCTCTAAGCCTTTCACACTCTTGACTATCCCAGTTAATATTGGGGAAGTTGAAATCCCCTGCTATTATTACCCTATTATTTCTACACTTCTGAGATTTGCCTACATATCTTCTGTCTCCCCTTGACTGTTTGGGGGCCGATAGTACACTCCCAGCAAAGTGCTTGCCCCCTTTTTGTTTTTAAGTTCTACCCGTATGGCCTCATTAGAGGAACCTGCTAAGATACTATCCCTCCTTACAGCCGTAATCGACTCCTTGATTAATATTGCTGCACTTCTTCTTTTACACCCCCCTCTGTCTCGCCTGAAGATTCTATACCCCGGAATATTGAGCTGTCAGTCTTGCCCCTCCCTCAAACATGTCTCTCTGATAGCAACAATATCATACTCCCATGTGTTTATCAACACCTTCAATTCATCTGCCTTACTCACAGGATTCCTTGCATTAAAATAAATGCCATCCAGCCTTGCCATACTCCCTTGTGCCGTTACATATTTGCTCTGCCTTCCAGGCTGACTTGTTTTTTCCTCTATATTTGGCTGTGCATCACCCCCTACTAGAGCTCCACTCTGTATCCCATCCCCCTGCCAAGTTAGTTTAACCCCCCCCCCCCCCCCCCCCCCCCCCCCCCAAACAGTACTAGCAAAATTCCCCACAAGGATGTTGTTTCCGGTTCAGGTGCAACCCCTCCGACTTGTACAGGTCCCACCTTCCCCAGAAGCAGACCCAGTGATCCAGAAAACTAAAGCCCTCCCTCCTGCACCAACTCTTTAGCCATGCATTCAACTGCTCTATCCTCCTATTCCTATATACTCACTAGCACATGGCACTGGGAGTAATCCAGAGATTACAACCTTTGAGCTCCTGCTTTTTAATCATCTACTTAGCTCCCTAAATTCTTGTTGCAGGACCTCCTCCCTTTTTCTACCTATGTCATTGGTACCAATGTGAACCATGACTGTTTGCCCTGCAGCTGTTCAGTGACATCCTTGACCCTGGCACCAGGGAGGCAACATACCATCCTGGAGTCACGTCTGCAGCCACAGAAACGTCTATCTGTTCCCCTTACGATAGAATCCCCCATCACTTTGAAGCAGTTGTCCAGTAAATTCCAGTTGCTGTTGACCCAACACTATGGATAGGCTTCTAACCAGTTAGGGGCTACATGTGCACATAGAATGCTCAAAGTCTCCCAGGCTACTGTAATATGTAAAACATGGAACCTGTTGCAGCTCATTTCTGTGTCCAACCTGTACCAAGGAGATGGGATTGTGCAGGCTAGTGCGATGTATAATTGGTACTGTTAGAGGGATTGATTGAGGCTGGTGCTGTATATAACCTGTATTGGGCAGAGGACAAGTTTGGGTGGCCTGGTACTGCGTATAACCTGTATTGGACAGATGGTTCCGGTACTCTGTATAATTTGTAGGCTCGTACTACTTAGAACCTATACTGGGAGGAAATGAAAATAAATGTCAGGCAGTATAATGCGTATGTTTCCTGTTTTGTTGCAGTCTGTCCCGTTACAAGCTGAAGTTCAGCCCTGACAAGGTGGACACTATGATTGTGCAAGCGATCTGTAAGTTCAAGTTTAATATGCATAGGCACCAAATGTATGAAGTGTTTGTGCTAATATTGCATACATTTGATGTAATCGTTCAGTGTCTTATTGTTTGCAAATTCAGTCAATTGCTGGAAACAATCTAATTCATGGAAAGAGGCTTCATTGTTTCCTTCCCACAGCACCACTCATCCTGTTGTATCCGTGTGTTAATAGAGACACGGAAGGCAGGAGTAGGTTTCACAGGTGTTTACTGAACAAAGTCTGGAGGTGAACTAACAGATACAAGACAATATACAGGCTTATATAGCCCGAGTGGCCATTACCGGCATTACAGTACACAGGGGGCTCTTAAAGGCGCATACACCACAATTCCTCCCCTTTTAGACAACCAGTACATAATATTTTAAGTAATCATTAATTAACATATTACAAGAACAATAATCTACACATTGCTGCAGTTAATCAATTATAAGTCAGTCTTTCTGGAGGCTTCCTGACTCGGTCTGGATAACGTCTCGGTGGTGTAGTAGTTTCTGGTGGTGTAGTAGGTTCTTTTGGCAAGGCTGATTCGGCTTGAATGCCAGTGTCGGGTTCATCTGGTTCCAGTATCACCGGATCGGAGGTAGATACTATGGGTATCTCTGCTTCATCACTAGGCGTATAGAGTTGTGGTGTAGGTTGTCCCTTTTCGGATGACTCTATGATCTGGTCAGCATGGCACCTTATTATGCTTTCTCCAATGTCCACAGTATACATCAGCGGTCCTAGTCGTGTGCAAATAGTTCCAGGCTGCCATTTCTCGGTACGGTAGTCCCGGGCCAAAACTTGTTGACCTATCTGGAAGGTTCTAGTTGGCCTTTCATTCATGCCTTGAAATTGCAGGTTCTCCACGTCCCTTCTGATGTTTGGCTTGATCAAATCCAGCCGGCATCTTAGGCTTCTAGTGAAGAACATCATGGCGGGAGTTTGGTTTGTAACCATATGTGTTGCATTCCTGTATGCAAACAAGAAGTTATCCACCTTATGCTGAAGTTTTATGTCTTCATTACCCATGGCCTTTATGGCCTTCTTGAAGGTCTGGACAAACCTTTCAGCCAATCCATTGGTGGCGGGATGGTATGGGGCGGACGTGTAGTGCTTAACCCCATTGTTTTTTTAAGAACTTCCTGAATTCTTCGGACACAAATTGTGGTCCATTATCAGAACAGATCTGTTCAGGCAGCCCATTCCTGGCAAATATGGTCCTTAATACTGTGCTGGTTTTTTCCGTGGTGGTGGAGGACATCTTTATTACCTCCGGCCACTTGGAATGTGCATCAACTGCGATTAAGAACATTGAGTCCATAAATGGACCAGCAAAGTCGATGTGTACCCTTTGCCATGGAGATGAGGGCCACTCCCATGGATGTAGAGGGGCTTGTGGTGGGGCGTTTTGGACCTTCTGGCATCCTAGGCAGCTCTTGGTCATTTCTTCGATGTCTCCATCGATACCTGGCCACCACACAAACGCTCTGGCTAGGTTCTTCATTTTCACTCCACCCAGATGCCCCTCGTGAAGCTCCTTTAGCACTTTATCCTGGAGTTTGGGTGGAATCACCACTCTGGATCCACACATCAAGGTTCCTCGGCACACTGACAGCTGTTCTTTGTGAGAATGCTGGCAACAGTGGTTCGCCATGTGCTGGCCATCCCTTCACCGTTAAATTGTAGACTCGTGAGAGTCGGGCCATTTCTCGTTTCCTTTTCAATGGCAGAATTTGTTACTGGTAGACATTCCACTATGGTTGAGTGGAACATCTCCACTGGGTCTACTGTAGGTGCCTCTTCTACCGTTGGCAACGGTAGGCGCGATAAACCGTCAGCATTCCCATGCTGTTTTGATCCTTTGTATTCTATGTCATATTGGTGTGCCCCCTAGGAAAACGGACCACCTCTGTAGCCTTTGCGCTGTCATAATGGGAACACCCTTTTTAGGGTTGAATATGGAGACGAGGGGTTGATGGTCAGTCAACAAGGTAAATTTTTGTCCGTGTAGGTAATGGTTGAATTTCTTCACTCCCCATACCAGGCTGAGTGCTCCCCTGTCGATCTGGGCATAGTTACGCTCAGCTGAGTTCAATGAGCGTGACACAAAAGCTATCGGCCGTTCTGAGCCATCAGGGAATCTGTGATAATACCGCTCCTACGCCGTAAGGGGATGCATCGCACGCCAGTCTGATTGGCAGTGATGGGTTGTAATGAGCCAAAACTTCCTTGGACGTGATCAAGCCTTTACATTTATGGAAGGCACGTTTACAGTCCTCGCTCCATTCCCAAATTACTTCCGTTTGTAGCAGTTCGTTAAGAGGGTGCAGAACAGTTGACAAGTTCGGTAAAAATTTATGGTAGTAATTTATCAATCCCAGGAATGACCTTAATTGTGAGACATTTTCAGGTGCTGATGCTTTTATGACCGCTTCAATTTTCTCAGGGCACTTATGCAACCCTTCTTCATTAATTATGTGGCCACAATGTGATATTTGTTTCTGGAAAAATTTGCACTTGGGGCGGTTTGCTCGTAGGCCCCGTTCTCTCAGCCTAGTGAGTACCTTCTCCAAATTGGCATGGTGTTCGTTGTCGTTTTCTCCTGTTACAAGGATGCCATCTAGGTAGCATTGAGTCCCAGGAATCCCTTGCAGGACTTGTTCCATAGCTCTTTGCCAGATAGCTGGAGCTGATGCTATTCTGAAAACCAGTCGATTGTACTGGTACAGGCCTTTGTGTGTGTTTATTGTGAGATACTTTTTAGAGGCCTCCTCAACCTCCATCTGTAGATATGCCTGTGCCAAGTCAATTTTTGTGAAATGTTTCCCTCTTGAACTCTCTCTTCAAAGTTCTTTTCAACATTCCCTTACGGTACTTGTTGACTATCGGTCTCGTGCCAGTATTTAGCCTTAGATGGAGTTTACCACCCGCTTTGGGCTGCACTCACAAGCAACCCGACTCCAAGAAGACTCGATCCTGATGAGCTGGGGGCCGCTACCGGCCTCGCACCGTCCACAGGCTAAGCCTCGATCAGAAGGACTTGAGCCCCGGAGCGTCGTCAGAGAAAGAGGTCTTCTATACGCCACATTTCCCACGCCCGCCAGGCGAGCGGGGATTCGGCGCTGGGCTCTTCCCTCTTCACTCGCAGTTACTAGGGGAATCCTTGTTAGTTTCTTTTCCTCCGCTTAGTAATATGCTTAAATTCAGCGGGTTGTCACATCTGATCTGAGGTCGTGCAGACCCCACCCGTTTGTTTCTGCTTGCCTCCGCCTTCGCTGCTTGGCCTCGCTGCAGAGCCAGCCGATGGAGCCCCAGCCCGCCACCCAGGAAGGATTATTGCAGTACCTGCCACCAGCTCGGCTAGCTGGTGAAACCACAGGGTTTTTTTTTCTTCTTGCTTTTCTTCGACTTTGGACGTCTGAGGAATCGATGTCCTTGAGGTGCTGCCGAATTGCAGGTAAGTCAGTTTCCAATTCGTCGCCACTGTTGTATCCGTGTGTTAATAGAGACGCGGAAGGCAGGAATAGGTTTCACAGGTGTTTACTGAACAAAGTCTGGAGGTGAACTAACATACAAGACAATATACAGGCTTATATAGCCCAAGTGGCCATTACCGGCATTACAGTACACAGGGGGCTCTTAAAGGCACATACACCACACATCCCAACCTCCATATTTTGGAAGGTACACAAGAAATGTATACACTTGAGACAATTGGCTGGGGTTTCTGCTCCTACTTGCGTTCCAGCACCCCTCTGCAGGTGTGTGGGTGTTCGCAGAGGGAGGGCTCCGCCTCGACGATGGTGCCATCTGAATGGCCTGCCAGCAATCACTGGCTTGGCTCAAGTTGGAAAAAATGGCTACTTGGGTGAGATACTGGAGGGTTAACAGCCCCCATGAGCAAGAATCAGAGTTTTCAGGCGAGATGGGGAGAAAGGTTGGGGGAGCAGGGCAATGGCAATTTCCTGTGTATCTTAAAATGCCTTGTTATATGAAACTGAGGGTAAAAAATTCCACTGTTTCAGGATCTGTTGGTTTTTTTTGTACAGCACTGCTCCCAACTCGTGACTGAGGATATGGTTATTGAACTAACTAGTCCTGGGAGTGACTTCCCAGTCTTTTCCCTATGGTTTTTTGGCACTTGGGAGTGGTGGGGGAGGGGGCGGTGAACAGCTTGATGGAGTCGAACAGAGTGACAAAAGCCTGAGCAGGTTGCCTGCCTGTTTTCTTTGCCTGGGAGTGGCACTGGTTTGGAGACGGGCAATAAAGAGTACAAATGGTATGTCATCTGATGTATATTCTGCAGTGAAAGAATGTACAGGAAAATAGCCAAGTACCCAACCGCAGAGATGACGTATACAAAAATCAGAGCTCAAGTTCATTTGTTCTGTGAGGAGGGGACTGAATTATTCTAAAAGCATCAATATAATGAATAAACGACAGTCTGTGATTTTTGTGGTTGTTCTCATTGAACTCTCCGTTGTCTGTAGCCCTGCTGGATGATTTGGACAAGGAGCTGAACAATTACATCATGCGCTCCAGAGAGTGGTACGGCTGGCATTTCCCAGAACTTGGAAAAACCGTCACTGATAACTTGGCATACTGCAAGTGTGTTCAGAAATTAGGTACATGTCTTTTCTTCTCGCTTCCAGTTCTTTCTGCATCGTGCACCCATTAAACTAATGAAGGGGCAGGGATGGGAGGATTCAGAAAAGGGTAAATTCAAAAGCAATAAGAAAAATCAAGGCTGTGGAGTAGTGAATTGGGTAAAATAATCAGTGTGGGTCAGGAAGGGACATAGAGCTTAACAAAGGTAATAAGGCATTTGTAACTGCGGTGACCTCGGAAAAATACAGAACAGTTAAAGCTAAAGGCACTAAATCTGAATGCACGAGGCATTTGCAACAAAATAGCTGAATTAATAGCACAGATAGAAATAAATGGATTTGATCTAATAGCCATTATGGAGGTGTAGTTGCAGAGCGACCAAGGTTGGGAACTAAATATTCCACGATACTTGACTTTTAGAAGAGATAGGCAAAATGGAAAAGGTTGGGGGAGCCCATAAAGGATGAGATGTAGAGAGAAAGGATCTTGGTTCAGAAAATCAGTTTGTGTGTTGCTAAGAAACAACAAGGTGCAGAAAACACTGGTGGGAGTAGTTTATAGTCTCCCTAACAGTAGTTGTCGTGTTGGGCAGAGTATAAATCAGGAAATTAGAGGTGCATGTAACAAGGGTAATAGAGTAATCATGAGGGACTTTAACTTTCATATAGACTGGGCAAACCAAATTTGCAGTAATAATGTGGAGGACGAAATAGTTTACTAGATAGTATGCCGAGGAACCAACTCGGGAACAGGCTATTTTAGATCTAGTATTTTGCAATGAGACGGAGTTAATTAGTAACCTTGTCGTAAAGAAGCCTCTCGGGAGCGGGGATCATAATATGAAGTTTTATATTGAGTTTAAGAGTGATTTATGTAAGTGCGAAACTAGGGTCTTAAATCTGAACAAAGTAAACTATGTAGCTATGAGGGCGAGTTGGCTACGGTAGATTGGGAAACTAAATTATAAGATATGACAATAGATAAGCAATGCTAAACATTTGAAGAAAAATTCATAATTCACAACAAATATACATTCCCTTAAGGAATGAAAACCGCACGGGAAGTGGTCCAGCCGGGGTTAACGAGAAGTTAAAAATAGTATTAGATTAGAGGAAGAGGCTTATAATGTTGCCAAAAAGAGTAGTTAGCCTGAGGATTGGGAAAATTTTAGAATTCAGCAAGGATGACTAAGAAATTGAGAAAATAGAATGAAAGTAAACTAGCAAGAGACATAAAACAGATTATAAAAGCTTCTATAGGTATGTAAAAAGGAAGAGATTGGCAAAAGTAAACATGGGTCCCTTACAAGCTGAGACAGGAGAAATAATGGGGAATAAGGAAATGGCAGACATTAAATGAATACTTTGTATCCGTCTTCATGGTAGAAAACCCAAATAAATTCCATCAATAGTGGGAACCAAGGGTTTAGTGAGAATGAGGAACTTGATGAAATTAATATTAAAGAAATAGTGCTGGAGAAATTAATGGTACCAAAAACCGACAAATCCACTGGACCTGATGGCCTACATCCTAGAATTTTAAAAGAGATGGCTACAGAGATAGAGGATGCATTGGTTTAGAATTCCCTAGATTTTAGAATGGTCCCTGCGAATTGGAAGGTAGCAAATGTAATAATAATTCAACTTTATTATTGTACAATGCACAAGTACATGAACAACAAAATGTGATCTTGCAAGCTCCCATGAGTCCAGTACAAATAACATTAACATTAAACGTAAATAGCACCGTCCTGGGAGAAGCAAAGCCGCTGCGTCTGTGCGCGCCGCCATTCCATTTCCACCATTCCTCCTGTCTGACAATCTTCAGCCCAACGCCCGGGCCTGCTCACCAGCCGCCCCTCCCGGGGCTCCTTCTGTGACCTTCTGCGCCTGGTCTTCCCTGATGGTCACCCCTCCAGGTACTAACCAGGCCTGGCTCTGCTTAGCTTCCAAGCCTTGCCAGTGACCCTGTCCCTAGTCCCAGGAAATGTAACCCTGCTATTCAAGAAAGGAGGAAGAGCGAAAATGGGGAATGATAGGCCAATTAGCCGGACATCATTCGCAGGGAAAATGCTAGAATCTATTATTCGGACGTGGGAACTGGGCACTTCGAAAATCATATGATTGGGCAGAGTCAACACGGATTTATGAATAGAAAATCGTGTTTGACAAATCTAATAGTTTTTTTGAGGTAACTAGCAGGGTAGATAAGGGAGAGCCAGTGGATGTAGTATGTTGGATTTTAAAAATGCATTCGATAAGGTGCCACACGAGATTATTACACAAAATTAGGCCTCATGGAATTGGAGGTAATGGCATGGATTGAGGCTTGGTTAACAGACAGAAAGTAGGAATAACGGGTCATTTTTGGGTTGGCAGCCTGTAACTAGTGGGGTACCGCAAGGATCAGTGCATGGGCCTCAGCTATTTACAATTTGTATCAATGAGTTGGATGAGGGGACAGAGTGTAATGTAACCAAGTTTGCTGACGAAACAAAATTGGGTGCGAAAGCAAGCTATGAGGAGGACGCAAAGAGGCTGCAAAGGGATATAGACAGATTAAGTGAGTGGGCAAGCTCGTGGCAGATGGAATATAATGTGGAGAAATATGAAGTTATCCACTTTGGTAGGAAAAATAGAAATCAGTTTTTTTTTTTTTTTTTTTAAAAAGGTGAGTTACTAGAAAAGTTGGTATTGAGGGACCTGGGTGTCCTTGTACACAAAACAGAATTAACATGCAGCTACAGCAAACAATTAGGAAAGCAAATTTTATGTTGGCCTTTATTGTAAGAGGGTTGGAGTACAAGAGTAAGGAAGTCTTACTGCAATTATATAGAGCCTTGGTGAAACCACACCTGGAGTATTGTATACAGTTTTGGTCTCCTTACCTAAGGAAAGATATACTTGCCTTAGAGGGAGTGCAACGAAGGTTCACTAGACTGATTCCTGGGATGAGGGGATTGTCTGATGAGAGATTAGGCTTCTATTCCCTGGAGTTTAAAAAGTTTAAGGGGCTTGACTGGATAGATGCTGGAGGATGTTTCCCTTGGCTGGGGAGTCTAGAACTAGGGGCCATAGTCTCAGGATAAGGGGCTGGCCATTTAGGACTAAGATGAGACATTTTTACACTCAAAGGGTTGTGAATCTTTAGAATTCTCTACCCTAGGGGGCTGTGGATGCTCAGACATTTAGTATATTCAAGACACAGATCAATAGATTTTTAGATTCTAAGGGAATCAAGGGACATGGGGATAGTGCGGGAAGGTGGAGTTGAGGCAGAAGATCAGCCATGATCTTACTAAATGGTGGAGCAGGCTCAAAGGGATGACTGGCCTACTCCTGCTTATATTTCTTGTGTTTTCTTTGTCCTTTTTTGACAGGGAATATCAAACTGCTCATAGGCCATAGGAACATGAATAGGCCATTTAGCCCCTTGAGCTTGAACCTGATCTGCCATTTAATGAGATCATGGCTGATCTGTGACCCAACTCGATATACCCACCTTTGCCCCATATCCCTTAACAAAAATCTATCAATCTCAGATTTAAAATTAAGATTTGATCTAGCATCAATTTCCATTTGCGGAAGAGAGTTCCAAACTTCTGCCCCCTAGTCCTAGACTCCCCAACCAATGGAAATAGTTTCTCTCTCGCTACCCCATCAATTCCTATTAATATCTTGAAAACTTCGATCAAATCACCCTTTAACCATCTAAATTCCAGGGAATATAACCCTAGTTTGTGTAATCTTTCCTCTTAACTTAACCATTGGAGTCCATGTATCATTCTGGTAAATCTGCACTGCACTCCCTCGAAGGCCAATATATCCTTCCTATGGTGTGGTGCCCAGAACTGCTCACAGTACTCCAAGTATGTAGTCTAAACCGGGCTTTGTATAGCTGTAGCATAACTTCTACCCCTTTGTATTCTAGTCCTCTGCCAGCATTCCTTTACCATTTTTGATTATTCTCTGTACATGTGCATGACATTTTAATCTATGTACATGGACCTCCAAGTCTCTTTGGACCTCTGCTGTTTCTAGCTTTTCACAATTTAGAAAGTACTCTGTTCTGTCCGTTTAAGGACCAAAGTGGATGACCTCGTATTTGCTTACCATCGAAATCCATTTGACAGTTTTGCCCATTCGCTTAATCTATTAATATCTTTGTAATTTTATGCTTCCATCTACACTGCTTACAATGCCGCCTATCTGTCATTGGCAAAGTTGGATATGTGGCTTTCTATTCCATCATATAAGGTGAATAGTTGCGGCCCCAACACAGATCCTTGCGGGACACCACTAGTCACATCTTTCCAATTAGAGTACCTGCAGCTCAGCCACTTTCCTAACCAGGTCAGTGATTTGTCTTTATTTCATGAGCTACATCTTTAGCTAACCGTCTCTTCTGAGGGACTTTCTTAAATGTCTTCTGGAAGTCCATATAAATAACATCCATAGCCATACCCTTGTCCACTACTTTAGTCAGCTCTTCAAAAAATTCAGTTAAGTTTGTCGGGCATGACCTACCTTTTCATACATGCATGCTGGCTCTCTGATCAACTGAAAATGTTCAAGGTGTCAGTCCCCCTATCCTTAATTATAGACTCTAGCAATTTTCTAACAAGTTAGGCTAACTGGTCTATAATTCCCTGGTATCCCCCTGTCACCTTTCTTAAATAGCAGAGTGACACGCACAGTTTTCCAATTTAAAGGAATGGTTCCTGAATCAAGAGAACTTCGTCCATGCAATCGCTCTTTGTGTCTTAGCATCAACATGACAGCAGTATTACAGGAGTTAGTGTACTGATCAACCAGCCAAGCACAATCTTGCCTGAGGTATGCACCTTTGCACTTTCCAGCAGAGGCACAGATGTCAGTTGCTACAATGCCCCAACCTCCGCTAACTTGGCACAGACCATGAATTGAACCTGGGAATTCACAATTTCATCAACAGCTGTTTCAATTTATTGGAGCAAACATTTAGTTGATTTTCAGTCCTTATGTATTTATCACTCAACAGGAGACCGAACAAACACTGCCACCACAGACCTTTCAGACATTTTACCAGAGGAGGTGGAAAGTGCAGTGAAGGTTGCAGCTGAAATATCCATGGGGACAGAGGTGTCTGAGGAAGACATCGAGCACATTATACACCTTTGTGATCAGGTTGGTGTTGCTGATTATTTTGTTGGGCTCGTGTAGTGTACTTTAGGGATGTGATTTTGTTGAATTTTCCTTTTAAAGCGAGAGGGATTTTAGCTTTGGGAAATGGAAAACTTTTTTTATTCAGAGCCAACTTATGGCACTGTTTTGTGATCTGCAACTGGGTTGAGGCTGGCCAAACTCCTTTTACCTGGAGGAATCATCCAGTGGGCAACATCAATTCATGACAAGTTACCTGGATTCTGTTAAATGGTGTGATTATTTATCCCGTGTGATACGTAATCATTCTTTAAATATGTTTTCTTCCTTGCAGAGAGATGGCCAGTGTCCTGTCCAGCACTGGCGGCAGTGATGATGATGACGACTTTGTCACTCTTCCTGATTAAATGCTGAGGGGTTTTCAGTCACTACCTCATCTGAGACTGCCAGTGCTGGATTGCTTGGTCACCCTTACAGACGCACCCTTGTCAGTGCTGTAATCCTACTTCTACACTGATGCAAATGTTGTACAAAATGGCTTTCTGCAGATATCCGGATATGTTCTGGAGTAAGCCTGTAATGTACCACTCGGAAAGTCATATTTCTATTGCCCTTTTTCGCTAATTTTTCCCCTTGTCTCTACTGAAGGTGTTGAATCTTCGCTGTACTACAGTTCCGTGGATCCTGAGCCTGAATGGCAATTTTTCATGTGAACCTAGACAGGGCATTGCAATCAAGGCCAGTCCTGTCCTCCTCTGAACACATGCACTGTCCAGCAGGAATCACTAGGTGGCAGTCTGGTGCAAGAACCCCAGCTGATATTTCCTTAGCCCAAGTGTTGGTCAACTCCAGGTGCCTGGGGCTGCTTTTCCTTAGAGGTTGGGGGGGTACCTGACCTAATGTGCTTCTGTAGCTATGAAAATGTTTTTCTTTGATTAGAGTAACGAATGGGACAGTACTTTGAACAAAATATACTTTTAACTGCATTTTTCTTTCCCTTTTAAGTTGTATGCAGCCTTGAACTTGTCTCGAGCTGGTATATTTAATCGGGAACAGTAGCAGAGTGGTTATGTTACTCGACTAGAGGCCTGTACTAATGATCCAGAGACACAAGTTTAAATCTCACCACGGAAGCTGGAATAAAAAGCTGGTATAAGCAATGGTGACTATGTAACTACCAGATTGTCATGGTCTAGGGGGATAGAATATAAAAATAAGGAGGTATTGCTGCAGTTATACAAGGTATCGGTGAGACCGCACCTGGAATACTGCATACAGTTTTGGTGTCCATACTTAAGAAAAGACATACTTGCTCTCGAGTCAGTACAAAGAAGGTTCACTCGGTTAATCCCGGGGATGAGGGGGTGGTCATATGAGGAGAGGTTGAGTAGATTGGGACTCTACTCATTGGAGTTCAGAAGAATGAGAGGCGATCTTATTGAAACATATAAGATTGTGAAGGGGCTTGATCAGGTGGATGCGGTGAGGATGTTCCCGATGATGGGTGAAACTAGAACTAGGGGGCATAATCTTAAAATAAGGGGCTGCTCTTTCAAAACTGAGATGAGGAGAAACTTCTTCACTCAGGGTGGTAGGTTTGTGGAATTTGCTGCCCCAGAAAGCTGGAAGCTACATCATTAAATAAATTTAAAACAGAAATAGATAGTTTCCTAGAAGTAAAGGGAATTAAGGGTTACGGGGAGCGGGCAGGAATTTGGACATGAGTCTAGGTTCGGATCGGTCATGGCCCTGTGGGTAGTGGAGCGGGCCCAGGGGCCGTGTAGCCTGGTTCTGCTCCTACTTCTTGTGTTCTAATTCTGTGTTAGATTTCAGGAGATGGTTTTATTCCTGTTCCTGGCTGGGGTGGAGATCGCCTTTACAGAAGGTAAGTACTGTAGAAAATATAGGGACAGAGTGATCTCCTGGAAGAGTTTCGATCGCCTAGATGGGTCGGAGAGGAATTTCCCCGGTTTTTTCTCCCAAATTGGCCATTGGGTTTTTAATCTGGTTTTTCACACCTCCCGGGAGATCACATGGGTTCGGGTGGATGCAGAGTGATAGAAGATTTGAGGTTAGGATCAGATCAGCCATGATCTTATTGAATGGTGGAGCAGGCTCGAGGGGCCGATTGGCCTACTCCTGCTCCTATTTCTTATGTTCTTAAAAACCCATCTGGTTCACTAATGCCCTTTTAGGGAAGTCAATCTGTCACCCTTACCTGACCTGGCCTACATGTGACTCTAGACCCACTCTTAACTGCCCCCTGAAATGGCCTAGCAAGCAACCTAGTTGTGCCAAACCACTACAACAAAATATAAGAATAAAGCCGGATGGACCACCCGGTATCAACCTAGGCATATGATTCGGACACGACAAAGGCTCACCCAGCCCAGTCAACCCTGCAAAGTCCTCCTCACTAACAATTGGGAGAGCTAGACTAATCAAGCAGCATCCTGACCAGTGTTCCTGCTAAGGTGCGTGGCTGCAATGTAATCTCAAAGATCTTGTGCAGGTCGCTTACCGGCTTTTACATTGTAAGTACCGTGCATGTGCAGAAATTTCAAGTGATTGCACGTTAAAAGAAATAGGCCGCGCAGAACAAAGTGTGGCTTACAGGGAACATTGACCATGACATACAGGAAACTTTTGATTTACTGGCACCTAAATAACCGGAAATCTCGGTTAACCGGCAAAATTCAAGAGTAGGTTCAGGTAAGTTTTATTTCATATTACTTGCCTTCCTCGATCTGTTGTTGTGCAATTGGGTGTGGCTGCAGCTGTTGCTAAGCTACAGAGGTGCTTGGAACTTGCGGCCATTGTTCTGCACGTGTTTGTTGCTTATACGGAGCTCTCAGCTCTCTGTATCTTTTACTATAGCTCTCGGTTATCTGGAATTTTTGATGAACCGGCACCACGTCGGTCCCGTTGGTGCCGGATTTAAAAAAAAGTTTCCTGTAGTTATACTCGCATAATGATACCTTTCAGCCAATGTCTTGGACTCCCATCACCACCACTGGTATGTCTTATCCCAGCGGCAGGACAGACCCACCAGAGGTGGCAGCACATTGTTATACAATTGGGAGAGAGTGGCTCTGGGAGTCCTCATTATTGACTCTGGACACCATGAAGTCTCTGGCATCAGGTCAAACATGGGCAAGGAAACCTCCTAACCTCCTGCTAATTACCATCTACTGGCCTTCATCAGCTGATGAATCAGTATTCTTCAATATTGAACATCACTTGGAAGAAGCAGCAAGGGCACAGAATGTACTCTGGGTGAGGGACTTGAATGTCCATCACCAAGAGTGGCTTGGTAGCACCACAACAGACTGAACTGGCCGAGTCCCGAAGGACAGAGCTGCCAGATTGGGATTGCAGCAGGTGGTAAGAGAACCAACATGAGGGGAAATCTACTTGACCTCGTCTTCACTGTCTACCTGTCACAGATGCATCTGTCCATGACAGTATAGGGAGGAGTGACCACCGCATATTACCAAGTACCATATTCAAAATTGAGGATAACCTCCATCGTGTTGTGTGGTACTACCACAGTGCTAAATGGGACAGATTCAGAACAGATCGAGCAGCTCAACTGGGCATGCATGAGGTACTGTGGGCCATCAGCAACAGCAGAATTGTATTCCTCCACAATCTGTAACCTCATGGCCCACATATCCCTCACTCTACCATTAACATCAAGCCAGGGGACCAACCCTGGTTCAGTGAGGATGCCAGGAGCAGGACCAGGTGTACCTAAAGATTATGTGCCACCCTGGTGAAGCTACAACACAGGACTACATGCATGTTAAACAATGGAAGCAGCATGCTATCGACAGAGCTAAGTGATCCCACAGCCAGTGGATCAGATCAAAGTTCTGCCACACACAGTCGTGAATGGTGGTGGACAGTTAAACAACTAACTGGAGGAGGCGGCTCCGTAAGCATCCCCATCCTCAATGATGGCAGAGCCCTGCTCGTGAGTGAAAAAGATACGGCAGAAGTGCTGAGTGGATGATCCATCTCTGCCTCCTGACGTTCCCACCATCACAGAAGCCAGTCTTCAGCCAGTTTGATTCATTCCATGTGACTTCAAGAAACAGCTGAGCACACAAGATACAAGAAAGGCTATGGGCCCTGACAACACCTGGCTGCAGTGCTGAAGACTTGTGCTCCAGAACTAGCTGCGCCTCTAGCCAAGCTGATCCAGTACAGCTGCAACACTGGCATTTACCTAAGTGGAAAATTGCCTAGGTATGTCCTGTCCACAAAAAGCAGGACAAATCCAATCCGGCCAATTACCACCATCAGCCAACCCTAATCATCAGCCAAGTGATTTGAAGGTGTTGTCGACAGTGGTATCAAACGCCACTTATTCACCAATAACCTGCTCAATGCTTCTCAGTTTGGGTTCCGTCAACACCTCCCTGCTCTAGACCTCATTACAGCCTTGGTCCAAACATGGACAAAAGAGCTAAATTAAGTCAATGAGAATGGGGTGGGGGGAAACTTTCCACTGGCTGGAATCATACCTAACACAAAAGGTGGTTGTTGGAGGCCAATCATCTCAGCCCAGGAGATCACTGCAAGAGTTCCTCAGGGTAGTGTCCTAGGCCCTACCATCTTCAGCTGCTTAATCAATGACTTCCCTCCATCATAAGGTCAGAAGTGGGGATATTCGCTGATGATTGCATGTGGCAAATAACGTTCGTGCCAGGCATTGACCATCTCCAAAGAGAGTCTTAATCACCTCCCATAACATTCAATGGCATTACCATCGTTGAATCCCCCACCATCAACATCCTGGGGGTCACTATTGACCAGAAACTTAACTGGACCAGCCACATAAATACTGTGGCTACAAGAGCAGGTCATAGACTGGATATGCTGCGACGAGTGGCTCCCCAGACCTTTACCACCTAGAAGGACAAGGGCAGCAGGTGTATGGGAACACCATCACCTCCAAGTTCCACACCATCCTGACTTGGAAATAAAGCACCATTCCTTCATTGCTGCTGGGTCAAAATCCTGGAACTCCCTACCTTACAGCACTGTGGGAGTACCTTAATCTCAGACTGCAGTAATTCAAGAACGTAACTCTCAACCACCTTCTCAAGGGCAATTAGAGATGGGCAATAAATGTTGCCCTTGCCAGCAACGCCCACATCCTGTGAATGAATTTTTTAAAATTACTTGAGGCTACACCGCTTGTGCATGTGTTGGTCCTTGACCCAACTCTGGATTTGTGTGGCAGGAGACTGCATTAGAAAATACATATACACAGAGCTTTCTAATCAAGGATATTGATTTACTTCCTAGCTTCAGAACAGTTCCTTTATTGGGGCCTCCATTGACAACAGCATAGTCATCTTCAGATTTTGTTTTATGTACTCCAGTTGGGGTGAGGGGTGAAACGTTTTCTATGTTGGAACGCCCACTGTTGGCATCAACTACTTCCAGGTTTGGTATAACAATCTTAGTTGTTGAGTAAAGCTCCTACTCTGCCCTAACCTGAGAAGAGTTCCCCATACTGTACTGTCATTTTCTATTTCCCACACCAGCCAACTTGTGGCTTCACTGAATGAGATTGTTGTAGTTTTGTGCTGTGAACCTATGCCTGCTAGGAGCTGGATTGCGACTGTCCAGTGCTAAGCCTTTGTGCTACATTGTCCCTGACACTTTCATTTTTAGCAAAGTTTCTGGATGTCGTTCATTCCTATTGCAAGGTGCTATGTATTAGAACAGAGTTCATTGTGAATAAATTCTGAGAGATAATGGCAAGTTTCATTTATCCTGTCTCTTCAAGGTAGTGCAGATCTCCGAATACCGCGCCCAGCTCTACGACTATCTGAAAAACAGAATGATGGCCATTGCTCCCAACTTGACTGTGATGGTTGGAGAACTGGTTGGAGCCAGACTGATAGCACATGCTGGTGAGTTCTTGTATAATTTATGTACATTTTACCTGAGAATCTCTGGGTCTTGCGGTGTCTAGTAATTGAGCTCCACCCCTATATTATGATGCCTACAATACTGGAGACGCCAGTAAATTCAAAGGGAGAGGTAAAAGAAGCCCCTTCCTAACACTCATGGTAACCGAGAGCTGTAAATCCTGCTTCCTGTTGGAAAACGTGTATGAGAAGCAAAGATTTTATGAAAAGAAAGTCCAACAATACTTTAGTGGGTTAGTACATGATCAGTGTGCTACTGAGCTATTTAAAAAAAAAAAAAAAACCCGACAAGGTGTCAGGTTTAATACCTGTCTACGTTGTTAGCTGAACTTAGCTGTGGCAGCATTTGGAGCACCACAGGTGGCCTCAGTATTCTCTGGGGGGGGGGGGGGGGGGTTGGGGGTGGAGGAATGAGCCAGAGTTCCTGTTCTAGATCACCATCCAATGACAATGATACCAGAGTCTCTTTCTTACTCCCAACGTTGGAAACTGTGGGACTCGGCAGCAACTGCATTACTGGCTGTTAATAGTACCAACTGAGTGATTGAAGTCTTCTGGAGCTCGCATTGTTGCTGCACCTTTGGTGTGGTTAATGGAACTATCCAGTACAAATGCCTCCTGTTCAATATCAATCAAAACTTTCACACTGAACACGATACTATTGGCAGTGAGCAGTACAGGAAACCAGTTGTGGATAACAAATGTCTATTGGTACATTGGTGTATGTGAAAGGCATCAACCATCTTCTGCTGCAGGTGGGCTTTCCCAGATTTCAGTAGGCTTTCTTTTGATTATCCTCTGGCTCTCTCCAGATGTATATGTATATTCTCCCCCTCCTTCCCCAGTAAAGGTGATTGGGTAGTGATCAGGACTGCGAACCCTGGCTGGTTTTTGAAAGCCCAGGGTGACCAGTTGCAGCAAATTAATTATTTATAATGAAATTTTAATCTCAATCCTTTATCCTTCATCCTTCCCCCTCATATTCCGATTAGTGTGACGTATATGGCCTATTGACTGGTTGCACTCTCCATAGGTTCTTTGTTGAGTCTAGCAAAACATCCTGCGTCCACTGTGCAGATCCTGGGTGCAGAAAAGGCACTGTTCAGAGCACTGAAGACTAAAAGAGACACTCCAAAATATGGTCTTATTTATCATGCATCACTGGTTGGACAGACCACTCCAAAGAACAAGGGCAAGGTAAGCACTGAAACCTGTCATTACTGCAAACAAACGGTGTGTTTTTGCTTGCTTGTGAATTTTGTGCTAATTATGGTGAAGGCTTTTGGGGCTGGAAAATGGAACACTTGGCTTTTCAGGTCCGGTGTCGGCAGTAAATGCTCCCCGGCCAGGTATAGCACAGGTTAGATACAAAGTCAAGCTTCCTCTACACTGTCCCAACCTCAAGAGCATCCTCTTGTTATTCCAGTATGACAGTTTTCGCATTTCCCACACAACCTATGCTATAGCTCCTTTGAGCTTACACATTTTGTGCCAAATTGGTGCTAAATTAGAACTGATCAGTGCTGTACTGGAATATGATTGGAACATGGCCCTTTTGGCTCAGTCCTAGCGTTTTATGTCACTCGAAGGTGGAGATGGGCCTTCTCTTTGAAGCACTGCAGTCCTTGTAGAGTTGGGGAATTTCCAGATATTGACTCTCTGATTATGAAGGAACAGTGATATGTGCCTAAGTCAGGATAGAATCTCACTTGGAGATGAGAGTTGATATTGGTGCTAATGTCCTCCTTGGTGGTAGAGGTCCCAGGGGAGGGAGGTGCTGTTGAAGTTTCTTTGAGTTGCTGCAATGCAGTCTGTAGATTGTACATATTGTAGCCAAAGTGCACCAGTGATTGAGGGGATGGGTATTGAGCCTGTGAAGCAAGCTGCTTTGCCCTGGATGGTGGTGAGTTTCTTGAGTGGTGTTGTGGCTGCACTCATCCAGGTGAATGATGAGTATTCCATCATGCTGCTGTTTGAGCATTGTAGGTGGTGGAGAGACTTTGAGGTAACAGGTGTGCTACTCATTGGCATGTCCAGCTCATGCCCTGGCTTTGTGGCCATGGTGGTGTTTTGGTTAGGCTGGTTAAGCTTCTGGCCAATGACGATGAAGGTCTCCCAGTTGACAGTTTTAAAGTGAAATGGGTTTAGAGTCATAGAGTTATACAGCACAGAAAGAGGCCCTTCGGCCCATCGTGTTCGCGCTGGCCATCAAGCCCTATCTATTCTAATCCCATTTTCCAGCACTTGGTCCGTAGCCTTGTATGCTATGGCATTTCAAGTGCTCATCCAAATGCTTCTTGAATGTTGTGAGGGTTCCTGCCTCTACCACCCTTTCAGGCAGTGAGTTCCAGATTCCAACCACCCTCTGGGTGAAAAAGTTTTTCATCAAATTGAGCAGTCTCAATCCAGTTCCCACATCACAACTCTGGCAGTCTTATGCAGATGTCATGTAGAAAATGGAAAAGTTGGCATCACCTAGGTCACTAGAGTCATAGAGTAATACAGCACGGATAGAGGCCCTTCGGCCCATCGTGTCCGCGCCGGCCATCAAGCCCTGTCTAATCTAATCCCATATTCCAGCATTTGGCCCGTAGCCTTGTATGCTATGGCATTTCAAGTGCACATCCAAATGCTTCTTAAATGTTGAGGGTTTCTGCCTCCACAACCCTTTCAGGCAGTGAGTTCCAGACTCCAACCACCCTCTGGGTGAAAAAGTTCTTTCTCAAATCCCCTCTAAACCTCCCGCCCTTTACCTTGAATCTATGCCCCCTAGTTATTGACCCCTCTACTAAGGGAAAAAGCTCCTCAGCATCCATCCTATCTATGCCCCTCATAATTTTGTACACCTCAATCATGTCCCCCCTCAGCCTCCTCAGCTCCAAGGAAAACAAACCCAATCTGCCCAGTCTCTCTCCATAGCTGAAGCGCTCCAGCCCTGGTAACATCCTGGTGAACCTCCTCTGCACCCTCTCTAACGCGATCACATCCTTCCTGTAGTGTGGCGACCAGAACTGCACACAGTATTCCAGCTGTGGCCTAACCAGTGTTTTATACAGCTCCATCATAACCTCCTTGCTCTTATATTCAATGCCTCGGCTAATGAAGGCAAGTATCCCATATGCCTTTTTTACCACCTTATCCACCTGTTCCGCCGCCTTCAGGGATCTGTGTACTTGCACACCCAGATCCCTCTGACCCTCCGTCTTGCCTAGGGTCTTTCCATTCATTGTGTATTCCTTTGCCTTGTTAGTCCCCCCAAAGTGCATCACCTCGCACTTTTCCGGGTTAAATTCCATTTGCCACTGTTCCGCCCATCTGACCAACCCATCTATATCGTCCTGCAGACTGAGGCTACCCTCCTCGCTATTTACCACCCTACCAATTTTTGTATCATCCGCGAACTTACTGATCATACCCTTTACATTCATATCCAAGTCATTAATGTAGACCACAAACAGCAAGGGACCCAGCACCGATCCCTGTGGTACCCCACTGGCCACAGGCTTCCAGTCACAAAAACAACCTTCGACCATCACCCTCTGCCTTCTGCCACTAAGCCAGTTTTGTATCCAATGTGCCAAGGCACCCTGGATTCCATGGGCTCTTACCTTCTTGACCAGTCTCCTGTGCGGGACTTTATCGAAGGCCTTACTGAAATCCATGTATACCACATCCACTGCGTTACCCTCATCCACACACCTAGTCACCCCCTCAAAAAATTCAATCAAATTAGTCAGACATGATCTTCCCTTGACAAAGCCATGTTGACTATCCCTGATTAATCCTTGCCTCTCCAAGTGGAGACAAATTTTGTCCCTCAGGATTTTTTCCAATAATTTTCCTACCACTGATGTTAGGCTCACTGGCCTGTAGTTCCCTGGTTTTTCCCTACTACCCTTCTTGAATAATGGTACTACATTAGCGGTTCTCCAGTCCTCTGGCACATCCCCTGTGGCCAGAGAGGTCCTGAATATATGTGTTAGAGCCCCCGCAATCTCCTCCTTTGCCTCACACAGCAGCCTGGGATACATTTCATCCGGGCCTGGGGATTTATCCATTTTTAGGCCAGCTAAAACCGCCAATACCTCCTCCCTCTCGATGTTAATATGTTCGAGCATATCACAGTCCCCCCGCCCTATTTCTATGTCTACATCGTCCTTCTCCATAGTGAAAACAGATGCAAAAAATTCATTTAGAACCCCTCCTACATCTTCCGGCTCCACACACAGATTGCCACTTTTGTCCCTAATGGGCCCTATTTTTTCCCTAGTTATCCTCTTACCCTTAATATACTTATAAAACATCTTCGGATTTTCCTTTATTTTGCTCGCCAGTGTTATTTCATGGCCCCTCCTTGATCTCCTAATTTCTTTTTTAAGTATCCCCCTGCACTTTTTGTACTCCTAGGGCTTCCTCTGTCTTTAGCCTTTTGTATCTACCAAAAGCCCTCCTTTTTTTCCTAATTCATTCTCATATATCCCCTGACATCCAAGGTTCCCTGTGGTTTTTGGAACCACCCTTGACCTTTACGGGAACATGTTGCCATTGTATGATCTCAATCTCCCTTCTGAAAGCCTCCCATTGCTCCGATGCGGATTTTCCTACAAGTAGCTGATCCCAGTCCATTTTGGCCAGATCCTGCCTTATCCTATTAAAATCGGCCTTCCCCCAATTTAGAACCTTTATTTCCGGCCCATCCCTGTCCTTTTCCATGGCCACCTTAAATCGTACCATATTATGGTCACTATCACCAAAGTGCTCACCTACTAGCACTTTTTCCACTTGGCCGGCCACATTCCCTAGAATTAGGTCCAGTACCGCCCCCTCTCTTGTAGGACTTTCTACATGCTGGCTCAAAAAGCTCTCCTGGATGCACTTTAAGAATTCTGCACCCTCTAAGCCTTTCACACTCTGACTATCCCAGTTAATATTGGGGAAGTTGAAATCCCCCATTATTATTACCCTATTATTTGCACATTTCTCTGAGATTTGCCTACATATCTGTTCCTCTATCTCCCCCTGACTGTTTGGAGGCCTATAGTACACTCCCAGCAAAGTGCTTGCCCCCTTTTTGTTTTTAAGCTCAACCCATATGGCCTCATTGGAGGACCCTGCTAATATATCATCCCTCCTTACTGCAGTAATTGACTCCTTAATTAATATTGCGACACCCCCTCCTCTTATACCTCCCCCTCTGTCTCGCCTGAAGATTCTGTACCCCGGAATATTGAGCTGCCAGTCTTGCCCTTCCCTCAACCATGTCTCCGTGATAGCAACAATATCATACTCCCATGTGTTTATCAACACCTTCAGTTCATCCACCTTATTTGCAAGACTCCTTGCATTAAAATAGATGCCATCCAGCCTTGCCCTTATATATTTGCCCTGTCTACCAAGCTGACTTGTTTTTTTCTCTATAATTGGCAGCACATCCCCCCCCCTATTTCAGCTCCCCTCTGTATCCCATCCCCCTGCCAAGTTAGTTTAAACCCCCCCCCCCCCCCCCCCAACAGTGCTAGCAAACCTCCCCGCAAGGATATTTGTCCCGCTCTGGTTCAGGTGCAACCCGTCCGACTTGTACAAGTCCCACCTTTCCCAGAAGCAGGCCCAGTGATCCAGGAAAGTAAAACCCTCCCCCCTACACCAACTCTTCAGCCACGCATTCATCTGCTCTATCCTCCCATTCCTATACTTACTAGCACGTGGCACTGGGAGTAATCCAGAGATTACAACCTTTGAGGTCCTGCTCTTTAATCTGTTACCTAGCTCCCTAAATTCTTGATGCAGGACCTCATCCCTCTTTTTACCTATGTCGTTGGTACCAATGTGGACCACGACCATTGGCTGTTCACCCTCCCCCTCCAGAATGCCCTGCAGCCGCTCAGTGACATCCTTGACCCTGGCACCAGGGAGGCAACAAACCATCCTGGATTCACGTCTACGGCCACAGAAACGCCTATCTGTTCCCCTTACTGTAGAATCCCCTACCACTATTGCTCTCCCACTCTTTTTCCCCCCTTCCTGGGCAGCAGGAGCACCCCCAGTGCCAGGAAGTTGGCTGCTGCTGCCTTCCCCTGGTGAGTCATCCCCCTCAACAGTATCCAAAGCGGTATACTTGTTTGAAAGGGGGATGCCCGCAGGGGTTCCCTGCACTACCTGCCTGCCTTTGTTGCTCCGCCTGATGGTCACCCCCTGTGCTGCCCTGCCCTGAGGCGTGAACAACTCGCTAAACGTGCTATCCACGAGCCCCTCCGCATCGCGCATGCTCCAAAATTCATCCACCTGCAGCTCGAGCGCCGCAATGCGGTCTGCAAGTAGCTGCAGCTGGATGCATTTCCCGCACACATGGTCGTCAGGGACACTGGCAGCGTCCCTGATTTCCCACATGGAGCAAGAGGAGCAAAACACAGGTCTGAGCTCTCCTCCCATGACTTACTCCTTTAATTAATTAAAAAATTTATTCAATACCCCAGTTACAGGTATACTCTAGGGCGCTTTATTTACCAACTGTCCCCACTACACCAGAGACCCTAGAAATTTAACACCACAGAAGTCAAGCTTGTATTGAAAAGAGAACTACTCACCAACCAATCACTTACCTGCTCCCTGGTGACGTCACACACTGATTACTTTTTACCTCTCCTGCTGTTGATTTGGTATGCCTCTGCCTTCGCGCCGGTTTTTATACCGGGCTCACCTCCTCCGCTGCTGCTCTCCCCCGAACTGGTCGGGCCTCTGCCTTCGCGCCGGTTTTTATACCGGGCTCACCTCCTCCGCTGCTGCTCTCCCCCGAACTGGTCGGGCCTCTGCCTTCGCGCCGGTTTTTATACCGGGCTCACCTCCTCCGCTGCTGCTCTCCCCCGAACTGGTCGGGCCTCTGCCTTCGCGCCGGTTTTTATACCGGGCTCACCTCCGCTGCTGCTCTCCCCCGAACTGGTCGGGCCTCTGCCTTCGCGCCGGTTTTTATACCGGGCTCACCTCCTCCGCTGCTGCTCTCCCCCGAACTGGTCGGGCCTCTGCCTTCGCGCCGGTTTTTATACCGGGCTCACCTCCTCCGCTGCTGCTCTCCCCCGAACTGGTCGGGTCTCTGCCTTCGCGCCGGTTTTTATACCGGGCTCACCTCCTCCGCTGCTGCTCTCCCCCGAACTGGTCGGGCCTCTGCCTTCGCGCCGGTTTTTATACCGGGCTCACCTCCTCCGCTGCTGCTCTTCCCCCGAACTGGTCGGGCCTCTGCCTTCGCGCCGGTTTTTATACCGGGCTCACCTCCTCCGCTGCTGCTCTCCCCCGAACTGGTCGGGCCTCTGCCTTCGCGCCGGTTTTTATACCGGGCTCATGTCAGAAGATCCCAGGGAAGTAATTGCCCTCAGTGCCCCTGAGCTAGGGAAAAGAGGATCAGCCAGGGTCCGCGCACACAATATCTATATGATGGTAACAAAAGCAAAATACTGCGGATGCTGGAGATCTGAAATAAAAACTGAAAATGTTGGAAATACTCAAGATGGTCAGGCAGCATCTGTGGCGAGAGAAAGAGTTAACGTTTCAGAACTATTCTGACAAAAGGTTCTCTCTCGCTCCATAGATGTTGCCTGACCTGAGTAGTTCCAGCATTTTCTGTTTCTATCTATATGATGGTCCTGCAGCAAGGTGCATGTATGTAGATGTCGGGGAAGGAAAGGGTTATGCGTGACTGCGATGGATCTCTCAGCTGAAAAACTGCTGACACTTGCTAGACTCACAGATGAATAATGGGTACTTCCACCAGAGGGGAATGGGATATGAACTGTAAGTGACAGCGACTTCAAAGTGAGTTGGTGGGGGGGGAAGGGTGTGAGGAGGAGGAATTGAAAACGAAAAAGGACAGGAAAATGGCATGCTTGTTCGTGGGCTAATCTTTGAGGTTTGGGTTGATTCATTGCATGGACTTGCATTTAACCTGTACTGTACTTGACCTGGAAGCTAAATGTGAAATTTGGTGTCGGGAAGGGAGAAAATGTCCCATATCTCCAGTACTGACAATTAGCGGGTACAGCACAAAAGTTCTACAAAATATTGATCCTGGACTTGCCTCTTCAACAGATCTCCAGGATGTTGGCAGCCAAGTCATCTTTAGCAATCCGGTATGATGCACTGGGTGAAGATACAAATGTAGAAATGGGTGTGGAGAACAGAGCCAAGCTGGAGATCCGGATACGGCACTTAGAAGAAAAAGGGGTAAGTGCACTGCTGAAAAGCTCATCAGTGAAGCCCTGGCACGATGGATGTTTGGTCAGAATGTGAAGCACCTGGTCTGAGACTCCTGTGACTGTCTTGAACTTGTGCGAGTGTTGGCCTTTGTCAGTTGTATTGTCAATACAAACGGTTGATTTGTGTCTCAGTGCTGCTTTGGCTTTTGTCTTGTAGATGAGAAGGATAAGTGGTACAGGAAAGGCTCGAGCAAAATCTGACAAATACCAGCATAAGAGGTATGTGTCCAAAATCAGTGTTTCTCAAACTGGGGTCCGCAGACCCCTGGCTGTCCGTAGAGACTTTCCGGGGGTCTGCAGCTGGAGGTAATTAAAAATGATTGAATGATGCATATTCTGTAATTCAAAAGTTGAAAACTAAAAAGTCCAACACGTCTCAAAGGAAATGAAAGCGGATATAAAGATACAGATTGTAGCCAGGATACAATTGCACAGGAAGTCTCGTGGCACAGAATGAGCATAGCAACACATTATTAAATCGTCGCTAACTACCAATTGGGTTGTCCTTTTCAGTGGCACTTGCATTCAGTTCTGCGTCAAGCACTGTCTGCTCTGGCTGTTTTCGCAAGATAAACAGGCACATTTTTCTTGCCTGAAAATACTTTGCGCGCAGCTTCAATTCTATAAGCTCAGGGTTAAGTTAATTGGGTAGAGATCTGTGACAAAGGAAGGTAACCCTTCACTGGGAATTGCTATGGATCGCCAAAACTAAAGAAGGTTAATCAGGTGGAGGGACGGGGAATTTCGACCTCCTTTCCTATCTTCTCTCGGGGCCCAATATTAACCTTTTTAGCAGGCAAGCAGGTCCCTGCATTAAATGTGACAGATAATTAAAGTGACCCATAGTTTATTTTGGTTCTTGGTGGAATGAACCTTCAAAATCTCATTAGCTGCATTCTATGGGGAGGGCATTGGAGGGTGATGTTTCCTTTATAAAGGTTAAATATTTAAAGATAATTAAAAAATATTTAAAAATAATTGAGCTAATCTTTATAAAACTGACACTGACTCATAGAAACATAGAAGATAGGAGCAGGAGTAGGCCATTTGACCCCTCGAGCCTGTTCTGCCATTTAATGCGATCATGGCTGATCATCCAAATTCAGTACCCTGTCCCTACTTTCTCCCCATATCCCTTGATCCCTTTAGCCTTAAGAAATATATCTAACTCCTTCTTGAATATATTTAATGAATTGGCCTCAACTGAATTCCACAGGTTCACCACTCTCTGGGTGAAGAAATTCCTCCTCATCTCAGTCCTAAATGGCTTACTCCTTATCCTTAGACTGTGACCCCTGGTTCTGGACTCCCCTGCCATCGGGAACATCCTTCCTGCATCTAGTCTGTCTAGTCCTGTTAGAATTTTATAAGTTTCAATGAGATCCCCTCTCATTCTTCTAAACTCTAGCGAATATAAGCCTAATCGACCCAACCTTTCCTCGTACGTCATTCCTGCCATCCCAGGTATCAGTCTGGTGAATCTTTGCTGCACTCTCTCCATGGCAAGAACATCCTTCCTCCGATAAGGTGACCAAAACTGCACACAATACTCAAGATGTGGTCTCACCAAGGCACTGTACAACTGCAGCAAGATATCCTTGTTCCTGTACTCGAACCCTCTCGCTATGAAGGCCAACATACCATTTTCCTTCTTAACCACCTGCATGCTTACCTTCAGCAACTGGTGCACAAGGACACCCAGGTCTCGTTGCACTTTCCCTTCTCCCAATCTATTGCCGTTCAGATAATCTGCCTTCCTGTTTTTGCCACCAAAGTGGATAACCTCGCATTTATCCACATTATATTGCATCTGCCACGCTTCTGCCCAATCACCAACCTGTCCAAATCATACTGGAGTTTCTCGACATCGTCCTCACAGCAGACTCACCCACCCAGCTTTGTGTCGTTTGCAAACTTGGATATATTACATCCAGTTCCCTCGTCTAGATCATTAATATATATTGTGAATGACTGGGGTCCTAGCACCGTACCCCACTAGTCACTGCCTGCCACTCGGAAAAAGACCCGTTTATTCCAACTCTTTGCTTCCCGTCAGTTCTTCTGAATTATTATTAACGGCTTGGTCCGCCTCTACAGAGACCCACACCTCTCACTCACTTTGCAACGAGCGCTCCCTACCAGTCAAGCTGGTTCTTCTCGCTGGCGCCGCGACCCTGTGCCATCCTCTGACACGTGATGAGAGCCTGTGGGGCCATTCAAACACGTGCCTGAACGTGTTCACGCAAACACGTACAATCCCACAGTGCAGCTGTTACAGAACATGCCAGTGGGACAGTATGGCGGTGAGCCATGCTTCCAGCAGCTTTCCAGCATGTGCATGGGTGATCGTGCCCTCACTCACCTTGGCCAGCCTGCTGACAGCTTTAAAAATTGTCCAGCACTCAGTGACGAATAGTGACCATGTGTTGCTGTGGAGTGCCCAGAATTCGTGAGAAGCAGCTACACCCATCTGGCTGATATTTAAGTAAATACCTGTTTTCCTAAAAGCATTATTAAAACACTCTTTACATGCAGCACTTTCATATTATGAGTGTTATATAGTATCATTTATAGGGGGTGTCTGTGATTACTAATTCATTTGAAAAGGGGTCCTTCAACCAAAAAAGTTTGAGAACCACTGTCCTAAATAATTTAATGTCTTGCTGTTTCCCTACATGTGGTATGTTCCTGTTCTCAATTACATTGGTTTGATGGGAAAGATACAGATTGGGGGTTGTGCATTTGGGGGGGGGTGGGGTTGGAGAGTAGAAAGGCAAGTTCTTGCCTGGACTTCCTGTTAGGGTGCTCTTGATGAGGCTTGACTACCATTTCTCTTGGTGGTGTAATAGATTTTGAAGTAACTTGTGTTTAATTAGCTTCTAGGTATTCACCTCTGCTTATTTTTTTGTGGAAATATTGCTATTTTAACCCAGTTCCATGGAAGAGAAGTGTGTTTGATTGCTCCCACAATGGCCGAAGCAGTAGAAGGCACCTTCTGGTTTGGCACCAAGCCATCCACACCAGACAGCCCCAGGCAATATTCCTGTCTCTGCTGAGTTAGCTGATCTCTCAGGGCAGGAGTTGGGGAGTTGCCGTTGACCTAGGCACTGTTGTAAAGTGTGTGGGGATTCCGCGTGAGAACAGAATTGGGCTTGGCTGTGATGCCAATACTGCATGTCTAGGTTCATGCATGATGATTCAGGACTTGGGTGAAGTACTATTGGATTGCCAGTGTTGTTGGAATGTATCCCAGTCATAATTAGCACCTTCAGGAGAAAGACTGCAAGGAGGGAAGGGGAAGGAAAAGAAGTTTTGTTTTGAATCGTCCTAAGTTACATTATTTCTTTCAAGTGAGGTGAAAACGTATGACCCATCTGGGGACTCGACTCTACCTTCTGTCCCAAAGAAGCGGAAAATCGAGGAAGTGGATGATGAGGAAGAGGAAGAACAAAAAGAAGTTAAGCCCAAAAAAAAGGCCCGACTTTCAGAGCCTCCTGCGACAGGTTAGTCTCCAGGAAGGTTGTAACCGTGCATTCGGATCTTCAGCCATGTAAGCACGTTTAGTCTTTTCGGTGGATCCTGTACTGGTGCAAGTAACACTCTAATTGTACAGCAGGTCAGGATGCAGGTTGGGATTCCTGGCTGCGATGAGGATATCTCTTAAGCTTGAAACTCTTGACTCCAATGTGAGCTGGTTGTGTAAATCTGCTGTCCTGCATTTTCAGGATTCTCAATCTCATTCTTGTCTGGATGGCAGGTGGAGGAGATTAGGTTTTCCCACACGGAGGTAGGGTTACTCCTGCTCCTGGCAGCTTGTTCAAGATCAGCTTGGATCAGGCTACCTGAACTTGGCTATGGGTGTGCAAGGCATTTTTTCCTCTGGATCTCTAACCATAAAAGAGCATTTCATCTCTTAACAGGCAATACCTCTGAAACAAATAGTAAATTCACTATGTAATTGTAGTGGGTAGTGATTTTGCCATTTCCCCCCCCCCCCCCCCCCCCCCCCACCCAATCTCCCCCGAAAGCACCGACTTGCTGGGTTCAGAGATGCAGAGGTGCTGCCTGTTCTCTGGTACCTTGTGCAAGTGGCCATTCTTCCTGTGCTTCAGCTGCTCACTGCCCTTGCCTGCTATCCTGATACTTGATTTTAAGTATAAAATTGTAGCTCTTTCATTTTAAAACTGAGTTACTCCCTGTTTCAAAGTTTGGAGCTTCCAAGTGATGTGGTTTTGGGTTTTTGATCTTAACTGTCAGGCAAGGGGGCAGTGAGTTGCTTCCTACCATACGCACGCTCCTGTTCCTGACTGGACAGGTTCTACAAACCCATGAAGTAGTACTGGTCCAGATGCGGTCATACTAAAATACTACTTGTTTTCATAGAAGCAGTAGAAGAGGGTGAGCCATCCACAAAGAAGAAAAAGAAGAAGAAAGATAAGAAGCAGGAGGTGGTAGTAAAACTGGAAGAGGAGGAGGAGGAACCGTCACCATCTTTTGTTACAGAAGAGGTAAGAACATGAGAATTAGGATATAGATGTAAGTAGTATTAATGCCATTACTCTCTCTAACCCTGGTCATTCCCCCTGATATACCCCGCATCTCTGTTCCCTTAAGTCAAAGGGACGCAGATTTGAACATCTATAGTGGGCAACTGGTTTAGCCATCCATCACCAGATCTGGCTGGACCACATAAAGCATTATCGGGTCCTGCTTTCCATTGCTAAAACAGCTCACTATTCAAAGATCATTCTGGAATGCAAAAATAACCCCCAGCTATTCTTCATCACAAACCGTCTTCTGAAACAACCCACCCGTGCCTCCTCCACCCTCTGCTCCAACAAGAAGTGTGAGGAGCTCATGGACTTTTTTTGTCACAAGGATCAAGACCATCTGTTAAGCTGCCTCTGCTGCTTCCCTCCCTTCCCCTAGCCCACTGGACCAAACTTCCCCTAATTTTCCCTGCTTCCCTGGCCCTGAACTCGCATCTTTCTTTAGATTCTATCCCATCTCCTGCCTTGCTCTGTCTGAGACTCACCTCCTGCTCCCTCAACTCTATTCTGACCAAACTGTTGACCACCCAACTTCCTTTCCTGGGCCCCAAGTTAGCTGATATTGTTAACGGTTCTCTCTCCTTGGGTACTGTCCCCTCCCCTTCAAATCTGCTGTCATCGCCCATCTCTTTTTTAAAAAAAAACACCCATGACTCCTCTGTCCTTGCAAACTACTGCCCCATTTTCAACCTCCCTTTCCTCTCAAGTCCTTGAACATGCTGTCGCCTCCCAAATCTGTACCCATCTTTCCCGCAACTCCATGTTTGAATCCCTCCGATCCCTGCCACAGTACTGAAACAGCCCTTATCAAAGTCACAAATGACATTCCGTGTGCCTGTGACCGTAGTAAACTATCCCTCCTCACCCTTCTCTCCCTACGTGCAGTCTTTGACACAGTTGACCACACCATCCTCCTCCAACGCCCTTCTCTGTCGTCCAGCTAGGCGGAACTGCCCTCGCCTGGTTCCATTCTTACCTATCGAATCGTAGCCAGTGAATCATCTGCAATGGCTTCACTTCCCACTGCTGCACAATTACTTCTGGTGCCCCCCAAGGGTTTAATCCTTCGTCCCCTTTTATTTCTCATCTACATGCTGTCCTTCAGGGATATCATCTGAAAGCACAACATCAGGTTCCACATGTGCACTGACGATACTCTGCTCTATCTCACCATCACCTCTGCACCACTCCACTGTCTCTGATTTGTCACACTGCTTGACATCCAATGTTGGATGAGCAGAAATTTCCTCCAACTAAATATTGGGAAGACTGAAGCCCTTGTCATTGGTTCCTGCCACAAACTCCATTGCCTGACCACTGTTTCCATCCCAGGAAACTGTCTGAAGCTGAACCAGACCGTTCGCAGTCTTGGTGATGTGTTTGACCCGAGTTGAGCTTCCGACCACACGTCCGCTCCATCACCAAGACTGCCTCCTTCTACCTCTAACATCGCCTGACTCTGACCTTGCCTCAGCTCATCTGCTGAAACCCACATCCATGCCTTTATTACTTCTAGACTTGACTATTCCAATGCTCCCCTGGCCGACCTCCCATCTTCCACCCTGCATAAACTTGTGCTCATCCAAAACTCTGCTGCCCGTATCTTAACTCGCTTCATGTCTCATTCACCCATCACCCCTGTACTTGCTGGTCTGACAATGCCTCAATTTTAAAATCCTCATCATTGTTTTCAAATCCTTCCATGGCATCGCCCCTCATCTCTAACCTCCTTCAGTACTGCACTGAAGTGTCCGCCTGGATTTTGTGCTCAAGTCCCAGAGTGGGGCTCGAACCCACAACCTTCTGACTCAAAGGTGAGAGTGCGAGCAGTGAACTTGCTGACTCTGGATGACTGTGCAAGCATTGGTGCATTTATCCTTAAAGTTATCAAGGAACTGCTTGCATTTTCAATAATCAGAAAATATTAGAAATACATAAAAAGGTTAAATGAACAACTGAAAGATGAATCTCGACTAAAGCTGCCTCTTTTTCTGATGTCAAGCTGATCTGTTGTGTACTTCCAGGCCTTTCTGATTTTTATTTCAGATTTCCTCAGTTCTGTTCTACTTTCATTCTTTTGTTCAGTCCTTTCATTCACTACTGTTTCTGTTAGTGAATTCTCATCCCCCCCCAATGGCCTCACCCCTTCGTATCTCTAGTCTCCTCCAGCCCTACAACCCTCTGAGATACCTGCACTCCTCCAGTTCTGGTCTCTTGAACATCCCTGATTTTAATCACTCCACCATTAGCGGTTGTGCTTTCAGCTGCCTGGGCCCGAAGCTCTGGGATTCCCTTCCTACACCTCTCCACCCCTCTCTTTTTAAGATGCTCCTTAAAACCAACCTCTTTGACCAAGCTTTTGGTCACCTGCCCTAATAACTCCTCCTGTGGCTTGACGTCAAAAATGTTTTAATTGTTAATGCTCTTGTTAAGTGCCTTGGGGTGTTTTGCTACATTAAAGGCGCACTATATAAATGGTAGTTGTTGTAGTGGGTAACTTGGTGCCGTTATCACAAACACATCAGTATCATTAATGTTAAAAAAAAACAAAAAAAACACAAAAAAAACAAACAAAAAAAAACTGGAGAAGTCTATTTATGCAGCTCCCTTGTATTCCTCCATTGGGGCAGTTGGTATGGAATAGATGTGATGTGTTGGGTTGATGTCTGTGCATATATCCACTCCATTGAATGAGAATTTGCTTTTGCTCAACTGACCACTCGGTGGTGAGTAGGGGCGCAGTGTGGATTCCTTTGCCCTCCTGGGGCTGCACTGCATGAACGGGCCACTTGCAGAATCTTTTAAAAATTACAGCACAGGAGGGACCATTCGGTCCAACTCCCTGAAAATTTAGTCCCATTCCCCTGCCCTTTCTCCTTTTCCTCTTTTCTTTCAAGTGTTTATCCATTTCTTTTTCACAAGCTACTATGGATTCTGCTTCCACTGTTTTTGGGAGCGTATTCCTTGTGCTTTTAACTCTGCTCGAAAAAAGGGCTGTTTTAGTGAGATTTCTACCTTCTAGGTATCAATTTATCATATGGTGGAAATGTTTTTTCTGCTGTTTGCATTGCTAAGACACTTAATTTTGAACAGCTCATCAAATCTCCTTAACCTTCTTTGTTATAAGGATAAGACCCCCAGTTTCTCATTTCCTAACTAAAGCCTCTCATCTCTAATATTTGTGAGTCTTGGGCACCGTCTCCACAGCCTTGACGTCTTTCCTAAAGCAAGGTGCCCAAAACTGAACCCATTGTTCTAATTGCAGACTAACCAATGATTTATATAGGTTTAGCATTAACTCGTTGCTTTTGTACCCATTTATAAAACCTAAACTCCCATATCTTTTTACAACTAAGTTTTCTATATATGTATCTCTCCTTTTATAAAAAAAAATTCCCATTTAGTGTATATTTCCTCTCAGTTCTTCTTCCCAGCTTGCATTTCTCCACATTAAATTTCATCTGACATCTGTCCAGTCAACTATGCCCTCTTAAATCTGCTTACAGCCCTCTCCACAGTTAACCACTCTTTGTGTTGCGTGCAAATTTTGATAATCATGTATAGGTGTGATGTATATAATATTAGTAGTGATCCTGACACTGACCCAGGAGGACTCTGCTGTTTGCATCCTTCCAGTCGAAAGACATCCATTAACCAGTACTCTATTTTCTGCCCTATAATCAAACTTCCTATCAATGCTACCACACACCCGCTGTGATTTTATCCATAAGCCCCTTATGAGGCGCCTTATCAAATGCCTTTTGCATATCATTACCTTTTTCAATTCATTGTTAGTGCACCAAAGAAATTTATTAAATTTGTTAGACATGACTGGTCTTTTATAAATCCACACTGGCTGTCCTTAATTAACCCTTGTCTTTCTAATTTTATCCTGTTAGGACCTCCAGAAATTTATCCTTGCATACTTGAAGAGGAGTTACATGAGCTTACTTATGATCATCTGTTCTTGGCCAGACCGTCCTTTAGCTCCCACAGTGACTACATTGGTAAACCAGTGAGACTCAAACATCCCAGGCTGAATCCATACTCTGTGCTAAGCTACCTGATCTCAGCCAGGGCTGCAGTTGGTGATGCTATAATTCGCCTCTGTTACTGAATTGGGGAAGAGGCAAAATTGGCCATGGTTCCCTCCTGCTCCTGATCCCTGTTTGGTGACCCTTGCTAGAAAGTGCACGCGTATGGACATGCAGTGAGAATAGGACCTGTGTACGATGTACCCAAATACATGCTGCAACAAACTGTCTGGGGTGACTTGTGAAGAGTAATGACTTGGGTGTGGAACTGTTCTACAAATGGGATTAACATCTTTGAGAGAGCTGGGGCATTTTGCCCTTTTTCACAGGGTTCCTGCTGTATGTTGCAAACCTATGGGAACCTGTCTTGGATGTTTGGCTTCCTCCCTCATGGAGGGAACACGGTGATAGAGGGGTAATAATTAACAGTTTTGATTTCCTTTTCTTTTCACAGACCCAAGAGAAAGGGAAAAAGAAGAAAAAGAAAAAAAAGAAAATTAAAGACGAGTGAAGTGTCTCCAGTCATGAGGCTGTTTGAAGCTCTACTGAGCCCTGACAAAGTGCTCATTTTTTTAAAAACAAGGGAAATGTTTTCATAATGCAGGACATTTGCATTGTGACTGCAGTTATCAGAAATGTTCTATTGAAACAAGTCCTTGCTATTGTATTTTTCTGTAAAAATTGTTCACCTTGTAAGTGAGAAATGCATCCTAGTTTTTTTTTTTTTAAAAAGGCTTCCTTTGTTGATTCCTGTCCTCCTTGTCAAATATAAACTAACCCAAAACAACTGGCCATTCAGTGTCTGCTTCAGTAACATTCACACTGAGTAATATCTGTGTTTTATCAAATACATTTCCTTTGTGCAGATAGAATGCACTGGTGATGGGACAGAAATCCTGTTTTTAAAAATTGGAGTTCATTTTTTTAAAATGGGTATTAGTATAAGTGACCATGAAGCTGTCCGATTGTCTTAAAAACCCAACTGGTTCACTGATGTCCTTTCTGGAAGGAAACTGCCATCCTTACCAATGTTGCCCATAAGCTGCACTCCCCTGCGCTGCCTGCCTCCCCCAGCCCATTCAAACTTTTGTGCATGCGCAGTATCTACAATGTAAAAGCCGGTGACCGGCCTGCAGATGACTGTGCAGCTTAACGGGAACATTGGTCCTTACCCAATCTGGCCTGTATGTGACTCTCGTCCCACACCGTGGTGGACTTTTAACTGCCCACTGAAGTGGACTAGCAAGCACTCAGTAACCACCACCTTCTCAGAGCAACTAGGGATGGGCAATAAATGCTGGCCTTGCCAGCGACGCTCGGATCCTGAGAATGAATTTTTTTTTTAAATAGGCCTAGAAGGTCCCAGGTTCAGCGGAGGTCGTTGGCTTCATCCTCCTCAGCTGCACTTCATGTGTGTGTGAACCAGATTGCTTATACACCAGTTTACTTGTTCATGGGGAAACCTAGAACCATGATGACTGTTAGTAAAGTAGCCAATAACAGCCATGGTCTTATGCTGAGTTGGCTCATCTTAGCCAGGGTGGGGATTGGGGCATTGTACTTGGCTAGGAATGGGAAAGAATTTGGCAGTCTTTGGTCCAAGTCACTGTAGAGTGATTCCTGCAAGGAAATGGCATGTGTGGACAGAATCCGTGTTCTAGTGCACCTGAAGGTTGTCCATTTGGACAAGATCACAGAGAGCTGCTGGTGACCATTGGAATGTACTCCACTTGCTTTCAGAAGATGGGAGAAAATTGGCAAAATACAGCATAACATTGGGGTACAGTACTGGTGGGTACAAGTCTGTCGCTAACACTGGTACAGTACTGCTGGGTACAGGTCTTTCACTAACATTGGGGTATAATACTGGTGGGTACAGGTCTGTCACTAACACGGGTACAGTACTGGTTGTAATAGCTGCCTGGTGGACTAGTAATGTATATAATAAAGCCATGTGCAGTGCAGTTCTTACCGGAAGCCATGTTGTGCTGTAGTGGTGTATGCTGTGTCTCAAGATATCTCAGAATTGGCGATTGAGGATTACCCAGCTGAAATTTTTGTTGGAGGATAATCCTGCCAACCGATAGAGGGACTGTTGGAAGTTCTTCATTTTGCAGAAAAACTTATAAATCCAACTGTCGACGTTGCCTGAGGGTGCTTGGTGAGTTCCATCGCGACCGAGACACTTTTGGAGTGTATGGAGCGGCTAGAAATGTTTTTCACCGCGAATAGGATCATCGAAGTTCCTGATGATGTAAACCGTAACTGGGCAGTTTTAGAAATGAAACGGGCTTTTTTTTGATTGAAGCGGGCCCCAAGGTATATGAAACTGAAAAATGTGTTTGTTCCCACTAAGCCAAAGGACACACCACTGAAGGAGATCCTAACCAAGTTCAAACAGCACTACAGTCCTGAGCCCCTGGAAATTGGAACACGTGATGAATTAAATGATGAGGGTATCGGAGTACATTAGTTTTAAAAAAGCTATCCACTCAATTTTGGCAACTTTCAGGACAGCTTTGCATGTTGAAAAATGAACGTATCCAAAGTAAATTATTGACAACCCCAACTTGACTTTTGATTAGGCTTGTCAGACACCTATGTCGATGGATATGGCCGACCAATACTCCCGAGAGTTCCGCGCCATTTCCAGTTGGACAACCGAGGTGAATCGGCTGCAGGCTAAAAGTAAAAGGCAGCTGGGCTCCAAGGCTTCAGCAACTGGCCATGGTAACAGTGCATTGAAGCCATGCTATCGGTGCCTGGGACAACACTTCACTCAAAGTTGTCCTTATGTGAAGGCAGTGTTTCTACTGCAAGGAAACTGGACACCTTGCGAAGGCATGCCAACACAAGAGTAAACTGACAGGCAATGCTAGAAGTAGAAATCGGCAGACACTACATACCGTTGAAGAGAAGCAGCAGGACGAGGAGTTTCTGGAGATTCACGTCATCAGGAGCACGAAGGTATCTTAACAGCAATTCGCGAGGTATTGTCATTCAAGTAGATGTCGCAGGAACCAGGATACCCATGGAAATCAACGCTGGTGTATCCATGAGCATAGTACCGGAATCACTATATCGTGACAAGTTGCGTGATTATTGACTAGAGAAATTGAAGGTAGAGCTGCGAGGCTACTCAGGAGAGCAAATCCCTGTAGTAGGAAGTGCCACCTTACCAGTGAAATATAAGGCTTCGTGGCAGGAGACAAGCCTGCCTTAATAGGTAGAAATTGACTGGGATCACTGAAGCTGGATTGGAATGAGATTGTTAGTGTGGAAGCGAAATTTGCATCGAAAAGTCGTCATCAAGCAGTAGCCGAAGGTGTTTAGTGAAACGGGCAGTCCAATCCAAGACTTCAAGGCGAGTGTCAGAGTGCAGAAGGACGCAAGACCAGTTTACTGCAAGCCACGTCCCGTACCATACACACTCGAGAAAATTGAGCAAGAACTCAAAAGACTAGAAACTGAGAACATTATCTCTGTGGTAAATCTGAGTAATTGGGCTACATCCATTGTTTTACCTAAGTCAGACGTACGGTTGTGGTGCTTATAAGGTAACCATAAACCAGGTTCTAGAGTAATTACCCAATACGTTGCCAAATGTGGAAGATTTGTTCACGGCGCTGACAAGTGGCCAGATCTTTGAAGTTAGATCTAACAAACGCCTACCTACAACTTGAGTTAGATGAAGAGTCCAAATCATGCTGGATACCCACCGAGGCCTGTATCGGTTCAATAGGCTACCATTTGGAGTGTCTTCTGCCCCTGACATATTCCAGGGGGTGATGAACCAAGTTTTGCAAGGGATTGAAGGGGCAGTGTGTTATTTGGATGGCATACTCATTTCAGCATCAAACAGGCAAATCCATGATGTGTTGAATGAAGTGCTCAAACGGCGAGAGAAGCACACCGTACGAGTGACAGCTCACAAGTGTGAGTTTCAAAACTCAGTGGAGTACTTAGGGCACAGCGTAGACAAAGATGGTTTACATCCAACCAAGGGAAAGCTGGATGCAATCAGAAATGCACCCATTCCCAAGAATGTCTCTGAACTTCAATCATTTTTAGGTCTTTTGAATTATTACAGGAAGTTCTTCCAAACTTGGCTACATTATTACAGCCACTGAATGAGCTGTTGAGAGAACAGGTCCCTTGGAAATAGTCAAAAGAATGTGACACAGCATTCAGAGTGTAAAAGCCAGTTCACCATGATGCATCTTAGAGATCAAGCTAGTGTGTGACACCTCTCCATATGCAGTTAGGGCAGTGATCTCTCTTGTACAAGATAGGGGGGAGGAGACCAATTGCTTTTGCTTCGCGCACTCAAGTGCCAATGAGCGGAATTATGCGCAGATCAAAAGGGAAGCTTTGTCATTGATTTTTGGGGTCAAGAAGTTTCACATACTTGTTTGGTCGTATGTTTACCATAGTTACTGACCATAAGCCCCTGACAGCAATCCTCCATGCAAAGTCCCCAGATCCAACCTTAGCTGCAGCCCGAATGCAGAGAAGGGCTTTGATTTTGTCAGCATATACGTATGACATTTGAGTACAGACGAGCAGCTGATCACAATAATGCTGATGCTATGTCCAGCTTGCCATCCCCATCACAAGTTACACCCAATAAGGAAAAAGTGTTCTATTTCTCATACATTGATGAGCTGCCAGTCACAGCTGAAGAGATTGGTAGGGCAACCTAAAGTGACCCAATTATGTCAAAGGTGCATGATTACATAGCAAATGGATGGATGGCCAAACCAGATATCAGAGGAAGATAGCCATCCATACTTGCTTCGTAAGAATGAATCGTCAGTGGAAAAAGATTGTATCATGTGGGGAGCAAGAGTGGTTAACCCAAATAAGTTCAGGTCTAAATTGTTCGTAGATCTTCATGACCAGCGCCTGGGAATATACTTGACCAAGAGCTTTGCACGCAGTTACTTATGGGGGCCAGGCTTAGATAAAGAGATAGTGTACATAGCCAGTCAGTGTACAACATGTTAATCAGTGAGCAAGAAACCACCATCAGTACCATTACAGCCATGGAAATGACCTCCCAGAATGTGGCAAAGTTTACATATAGATTTTGCTGAGCTAGAAGGATAGCAATTGTTCATAGTGATAGTCACTCGAAGTGGGTAGAGGTGTTTCCGATGTGGATAATAACAAGCAAAACACGAGACAATTTGCGAAGATTGTTTTCTTCATACAGCTTCCCAGAAGAAATTGTGTCTGATAATGGGCTGCAATTTTGTTCAAAAGAGTTCACACAGTTCATGAGCAGAAATGGTGTGAAACATAGAAACATAGAAGATAGCAGGAGTAGGCCATTCGGCCCATCGAGCCTGCTCCGCCATTCAATGCGATCATGGCTGATCATCCAAATTCAGTACCCTGTCCCTGCCTTCTCCCCATACCCCTTGATCCCTTTAGCCTTAAGAAATATATCCAACTCTCTTGAATATATTTAATGAACTGGCCTCCACCGCCCTCTGTGGCAGAGAATTCCACAGGTTCACCACTCTCTGGGTGAAGAAATTCCTCCTCATTTCAGTCCTAAATGGCTTACCCCTTATCCTTAGACTATGACCCCTGGTTCTGGACTCCCCGGCCATCAGAAACATCTTTCCTGCATCTAGTTTATCCAGGCCTGACAGAATTTTATAGGTTTCGATGAGATCCCCTCTCAATCTTCTAAACTCCAGTGAGTATAAGCCCAATTGACACAATCTCTCCTCCTACGTCATTCCTGTCATTCCTGCCATCCCAGGTATCAGCCTGGTGAACATACCAAAGTTCCACTGTACCACCCTGCTTCAAATGGTGCAGCAGAGCGCACACTACAAATTGTCAAATGCGCCCTCATCAAGCAAATGCTGGATCCAAATCCAAAGAAACGTCAGTTGTCTTTGAAAGTTCTGTTCAAGAAAGAAGGTATCCTCTTCAAAACAGAAAACCAGTGGTAAAGTTTAATCTGTAAATATGGAAAATAAGTTTGTGTTACAGAATTCTATAGTAGAATTTGGAAATATAAAATGGGATCCATTTGAGAAATGTATACCAAGAGTTGTGTATACCATGCAAGTCATGTACAATGATTATTTGCTATGATACACTTCTCCCTCCTTATTGAAGAAGTTAAATAGAGCCACCTGGTGGACTACTGATGTATATAATAATAAAGCCATATGCAGTGCAGTTCTTACTGGAAGCCATGTTGTGCTGTTACATATATATATATACTATGTCTCAAGTGTAGGGGTTTGCAATATCCCTCAGCCCCGAAAATACTGGAGATATTAATCCACATCGTGGACGGAGACTGTGCGTGATTTTAAATTGTCTCTGGGTTGGACAATGTTTTAAAACATGCCCAGAACCGCAAAAGGCTGCGTTGAGATGGACAGCACGTGGACAACACCGGAATCAAGGAACTTCGTGGAAAAAATTCACACACTTTAAGACAGCACATTTTATTTTTAAAAATGTACTCTTGAGTTTTGAACTGTGTAAATTGCAAAGGGGTTTAAAAATGGCCGTCAGAAAAGCATGGCCAAGGATAAAAGGCTTCGAAGCAGCTCGTGGATGTCTGTGAAAAGTGGGAGGATCAAGCAGTGGCAGTCAGATTCTGTCAATCAAAAAAAAAGGGAGTTTCCCTTCCCTACAGAGGCAATGTTTGTTCAGGATGTTGACATAAGGGATTATCCACTTGAGACTGCAGTTTCGGTGACCGCAGGACAAAGGGGCTTCTGTTTACATAGTAATCCAACTCCATTCAAAGCCCAGCACACAATTGAGACACACCTAAACTACGGAAGAGATTTTTTTTTAGACTAAGAAAAGGAATGAATGGGTTTGAATCACCCATTACTCAGACAATAGGGCAGTTGGGTCCCTTTTGTTTTAGCCAGATGAACTCCGGATGTGAGCGGGAACATTTCGGCCCCAGAATGAAGACACATTCAAACCACCCCAAGCTTTATTCAAAACCCATTCCAGACAAAGGAAGCAGTTTGGCCACTGGGAAATAGCCCATTTGAATCAGCCAATCAGGGCCTTTCTCTTGTGTATTCGAACTTTTTGGCGCGAATTTGCACACAGACCTTTTCAGCACCAAAACAGCAGGAGCTCACAGGATATAAAGATAGCTTCTCAGAAGCATCTCCCGCTCTTGTTCCTTGGACTGCAGGTGAGCTCTTCTCTCTCTATGGACCACAGGTGAGCAGGTTTCTGACTCCTCAGCAAGGCAATCTAGTAAGGAGTTAGAGAGGTGGTAATTTAAGGGAAATTGCTAAGATTGTAAGACTTACATTGTAGCCATTTATCCCTCATTTTTGCCGTCTGCCTTCCCCTGTTAAGCAATTTTATATTGATCGTGTGGTGTAGTTTTCTTTAGTTAATAAAATTTGACTTTCTCACATCCAGACCATTTGTCCGTTTTAATATATCATTAACTATAAGTTCCTCCAGTCAGAACTGGAAGGGTGGGTTTAGCGATTCGAAACTGCTGTTTGGTATTGGTCTCAGTGCGGTGGGAAAAAAGGCTGCTTGACCAGGTAAATTACCGTACACCAGGTAAAGGAAGGTAAATTACCGTAAACCAGGTAAAAGATGCCCCCTGCAAACTGGTGATGGTGGCAGGACTGGAGGCAGTTTTTGATATGATGTGGTCTGGATCTGGAGAAAGCATCAGCTTTTGCCTTTCTTGCTCACAGTCTGTGGGCAGTCCTGCGGAAGGTAGCAGCAGTGTGTAAGCTGACCTATTATAGTATAGGTGGCCAGGTTAAAGAGGCCAAGAATCGGGAGTCCGAGTTTGGAAAATGCCAGGTGGAGGTAGATGAGGCCAGAGATAGTGGGATGAGGCTGCGGGAAGAAAATGCACGCCTCACACTAGAGGTCACGAAATGCCAGACAGAGATAGAGCGCCTTGTGCAGGAAGTCACAGAGGCTAGGGACAGTGAGATGAGGCTACAGGAGGAAAACGCACACCTCACCCAAGAAGCTAGCGAGGGCAAAAGCCATGTGAGGCACAAGATAGAGTTCCTAAAGTGCCAGTTTACAGAAGCAAGGAGTAACGAGATGAGACTGCGGGAAGAGAATGCCCGCCTCACCTCAGAAGTAACAGAGCAGGAGGAAATGGTTAGGGAGGTAAAGGCAGCTTATAAGCTGGCCTGCGACCAAAGGTTTGAGGAAGCAGATCATGGCCCATGTAGGGCAGAGATAGAAAGCCTGAATATGGCTTTAAAAAGAGCAAAAGGGATGATTTGTCTGATCAGCCCGAAGGCAGGTCAGCTGGATTTTACTGGCAACCTAAGTAAAACAGCCCCACAGGCAACACCCAGGGAAAGGTTGGCTAGGGAATTAAAGATCCCAAGACAGCAGCCCACAGCTCCGAGTTTTGAGGAGCTCTGGCAGCCAGAAGGGGTGGTAGGAGAACGCCAGCAGGACCCGCTAGGCAGGCGGGGACCAGGACCAGTGTACCCCCTCCGACAACGGAGGGACGGTCCGCCCGTGAACGATAAAGCCAGGGCCCTCGCAGCCCCAATTCAGAAGGCAGAGACAGAAACTCCTCCCGATACAGTCGAGTCCATCTTGGAGGCGATAAAATCTTTCCTCAGGGCCAATCAGGGAAAGGTAGCAGCCATCAGTGGTGCTGCAGCCCCCTCGCCCACCTCTGCCTCCCCACTATGACTGGAGCCCGCGCAGCCTGTCCGTCTGTGTAATCTCCGGTACGATGAATGGAAGAGACCGCTCGTACAGATGGATGTAGAGAAGGTTACAGGGACTTATCTATTGGATACGGGGGCATCATGCACCGTGATCCATACGGATAATCCCACCACCTCACCTCTGTCTGACAGGGTTCCATACATACTATCAGGATTCACTGGTCAGGAGCAGGCGGGGGTATACTCCAGACCCCTCTCAGTCCATCTGGGCATGCTCCAAACTAAGTGGACGTGCATCCTAGCAAGGTGGGAGGCGGAGGGGGGAAAGGGGATCCTAGGAGCCGACTTCATGGTGAGCCATGGGATCCTCGTGGATCTCCGCAACCATTGCCTTTGGGGGGCTAGCACAGACAGGGAAGAAGGTGTAGTGGTCATCCCGGGCAAGGAGGGTAAGGGGACCTTGTGTACTGTGAAGCCCAAAGAAGGTTACGACCTCGGGCTCATGGTAAATGGGGTCCCGGAGGCACTGCAGGCAGTCGTGCAGGCAAACCTCACAGTGTTTACCACCCATAAACACGACTGCGGGAGGATCACAGGGTTTGAGGTTAAAATAGATGGGGACCCCATGACCCGACCACAGAAGCAGAACAATTTCCCCAAGGAGGCAGAACCCGACATGGAGGCAGCCATCACTTCCTTAGTTAAACAGGGAGTGTTGAGGCCCATAGCCACACATGTTAATTCTCCGCTTTGGCCGGTTAGGAAACCGGACAATTCATGGAGAGCCACGGTGGACTATCGGGTGCTTAACAGCAATATCCCCGCGTGTGCCCCCACAGTAGAAGCAGTGGCTAATCTTATTAGCAGTATTCCAGCATCCGCGAACACATTCACGGTGCTGGACGTTTCAAATGGGTTCTGGTCCATCCCTTTAAAACGGGAGGGCCAATATAAGTTTGCCTTCACCTTTAAGGGACAGCAGTATACCTGGACCTGTCTGCCACAGGGTTTCCACAACAGCCCCAGCATCTTCCACCAATGCATGAAGGATAGTTTAAAGGAGTTCAGTCAGCCCACTCAGTTACTGCAGTATGTGGATGACCTGCTCTTATTTACCAACTCGGTTGGAGAGCATGGCCCACTGCTGGCTGAGCTGCTGGAGCTGCTGCAGAGAAAGGGGTTTAAAGTCAACCCCAAGAAGATGCAGATTGGTCAGCAAGAAGTTAAATTCCTGGGTCTGACTGTCCGCACAGGAGAGAGGGCCGTAGATAAGGCAAGGAGGGAAGCGGTCCAGGAGTTACCGATTCCCAATTCAGTAAGAGGGGTGAGGTCGTTCCCGGGATTGACGGGGAACTGTAGGGATTTTATAGAGGACTATGCAGCCACAGCGGCCCCTCTGCTCCGTCTCCTACACAAGGGAATGGAGTGGTCCTGGGATGAGGGATGCCAGGCGGCATTTGTTAAGTTAAAAGGAGACCTGCAGACCGCACCAGCCCTAGGAGCGATAGATGGGAAAAAGGAGTTCTTCTTGGAGGTAGCAGCCAGCGGGAATAGTCTGAGTGCTGTGCTGCTCCAAGAGCGGCACAGTAGGCTGAGATCCATGGTCTACTCCTCCAGAGTCCTCACGGATGTGGAGAGGAGCTACTCCAACTGTGAACGGCACCTTTTGGTCACACATTGGGCTGTGAAAAGATCTTTAATTTTCACAGGCACCTCTCCCATCACCCTCCTCACACACCACACACCCACTCAGATGCTTTTGGATGGGAGGATTAAAGATGGGACAGTCAGCAGCATCCACATTGCACGCTGGACCCTTCTCCTCTCACAGATGGATCTGAAGGTAAAGGGCCTTTGCGAGCCAAAGCATGCGGCCAATATGGTATATCCTGGAACAGCCCATCGGTGTTCCATAAAAGGGGTATGGGAGGTGAACATAAGTTTACGGGCCGGGATACATTCCTCAGGCTGTGAGATCTATGTAGACGGTTCCAGCATGGTATCCGCTGGGGTACGACTCACGGGTTGCAGGATCTTTGACCCAATGGCAGACATTGCCTTGGCAATCAAGCTCCCTAACACCATGAGTGCCCAGCAGGCTGAACTGTCCGCGGTGATGTACGTGGTTACACACCCCGACACCTTCCCTACCCCGTATACGATTTGCTCTGACAGCATGTTCACTTGCAACTCGTGTACGGAGTACCTGGCCATCTGGTCCCGTCGTGGGTATACCTCCGCCAACGGGAAGCCCTTGACAGTAAAGCCTTTGCTGGAGAAAATCCTGGCAGCTGTGGGGGAGGAAGGTGCAGTTTTCATCCATAAGGTGAAAGCCCATTCCTCCACAGAACCCCGCAGCCAGGGCAACCAGCAAGCCGACATGCTGGCCAAGGGGGGTGCACACACAGGCACTTTCTGGGACCCGTATGAGTCCGGGCCCATGGCAGCAGTTAGAGGCAGGGATGGGACTCAAGGGATCTCAGGGGCAGTGTTAGCCCTGGACCTTAAGACAGTCCAAGCCCAGGACCCTGTTCTCAAAACTGTTATCAGTGCAGTGATGGAGGGCAGGAAGTTAGAAGGCCCTTACGGCGCAGCCCCCTCTCCATAAGGGAGGGCATGCTGTTCAGAGAGGAACAGTGGGTAGTGCCCCAGCAACACCGGAGGGAGTTCTTTCAACTGGCCCATGAGGGGCCGGGAGCGGGACACCCCGGGCCTGAGACCACCTGGCAACGGGTGGAACAGGCGGGATGGTGGCCAGGACTCCGGGATGATGTCCGCGAGTTCTGTGCTAGCTGTCTTGTGTGTGCAGCAAATAATCCCGATCCCCACAAAAGGAAGGTGCCCATGGGACACATTAGGAGGGTGGAGGGACCATGGCAGTTGATCCAGATCGACTATATAGGGCCCTTGCCCACCACCCAGGGAGGCTATAAATACTGCCTCGTCCTGGTGGATGTGTTTTCCAAGTGGGTGGAAGCCTTCCCCTGCAGGACAGCCACAGCAATGGGGACTGCAATGATCTTGGTGAAGGAGGTGTTCTCGTGGTGGGGACTGCCCCAGTTCATGGAGTCCGACCAGGGAAGCCACTTCACTGGCCAAGTCATGCAGAACACCCTCAGGCTGCTTGGTATTCAGGGGAAGTGGCATGTCGCTCACAATCCCCAGTCCTCAGGGATTGTGGAGCATATGAACCGTACCCTTAAAGAAAGATTGAGGAAAGAGGTAGTGGGGTCGCCCCAAAAATGGGCAGAGACCCTACCTCTGATCCTCATGGGGATCCGGGCCAGCCAGTCCAAAAGTACAGGGTATTCACCACATGAGCTCATGACCGGCAGAGTTATGAGGACCCCCACTCATGTCCTTGCCCCAGTCCTCACTGAAGGACAACTGCAGGAAATAAACCAGGATAAATTCGCCCGAACCCTCCTCGAACACCTCAAATGAATTTATAGGCAGGCAGCAGACAGCATGGGGAGGCAGCATCGGAATAACCGGCTGCGGCTCGAGCCTAGCAAGAGCCACCAGTGGGAGATAGGAGACCTAGTGATGGTAAGAAACTATGCCCGGGTGGGAAGCTTAGAGCCACTCTACATGGGACCCTATAGTATAGTTGATAGGGCCAGCCCCATGGTCTATGCAGTAAAACTACCCCGGTGCACAAAGTAGTTCCATGCCAACCAATGTAAATTGTATAAATCTGACCATACAAGTTCAAGTTCACAGGCTGTAAAGACAGGCACTGTGGCTTGTTCCAAGGGAAAAGTTGTCCGGCCCACCAATTGGGACACTTCCCCGCCCCAGTGGGACCTAAGTTTTGGCCAAAGTTTAAATTTGAACCAGTTATTTGGCTCAGAAACAGAGAAACAGCAACCTGAGAGCAGAAATCTGCAGGCTGCTGCCAGTTCATTCACAGAAAAGACTGCCCGCGCATGCGCAGTTGCTGGTCTGGAGACAGGAATTCCCCAGTCTTTTGAACAACAGGTTCGTGCAGGCGCAGTCGCGCGCCTGAGGGGAGAGGTTTCCCAACACCAGGTTCGTGCAGGCGCAGTTCCCCAGCCTGTGACCCCAGCGGCTCCTCATCAGTTTTCCCACGCAGGCGCAGTCGCCTGTTTGAAGACAGAGGCTTCACAGCTTCTGCCGGGGGACTCCGGGGAGGAGGTTCGCGCAGGCGCAGTTGCCTGTGGGACCACAGCGGCTCCTCTTCGGTTTCCCTGTGCAGGTGCAGTCGCCTGTTTGAAGACAGAGGCTTCACAGCCTCTGCCGAGGGACTCCGGGGAGGAGGTTTGCGCAGGCACAGTCGCCTGTTTAAAGGGACAAGCTTCCCAGCCTGCTTCTAGAGTGATTCCCCCTATGGTGTGGGACTCTGGGGAGGAAGGGATAGCAATTCCTCTTGCAGGGGAGCCAGTACCAGGTTTTGGACCTGGAGAGGAAGATTTTCAGCCACCAGCAGCGGGTGGTGAGGGGATACCTGCCCCCAGTACAGGAGTGGGTAGGGGAAAGGAGACAAACCCGGAGTACCGGCAGGCTGCCAGGTATATTATACAGTCCGGGCTGTTTGCACCAGGGGGAGAAGGTTCCCAGCCAGCTAGGGCTGTGACCCAGGCTCAGGGTCTGTCAGCCAAAGTTCCCCCCACAGAGATGCCCCTCAGAAGGTCTCTTCGGGTGCCCCAGCCCAAGAAAGCATGGTCACCCACTTTACAGTGGGGTAGGGCGGACTCCTGAACCAGGGAGAAGCCTAAGGGCAGAGGTCCCCAATCAGCAGCCATAAGCTGCGAGGGACCAGAAGCTGGAATCAGTCCAGCTTCGCTGCAGGCAGCAGTAATCTGCGACAGTGACACCAGAGATTAGCCTGGCCATCCGGAGATGGGCGGCATTTGTATTATAGCTTTGTGTTAAGTAACTAATGTATATAGCTTGTTTTTAAGGTGTTTGAATTTTAAGTTTAGAATTTACTAGAAGTTTAAAGTTTAAGTTTATAAGTGTGCCAAATGCTTTTATTTTGGTCCGAGGTCGAGGGACCCGACCATGTCTCCACCTAAGGCAGCAGGTCAGTGAGAGACCTGGCTGCATGTCCTTTTAAGTTTTTTACAGGAGAGTGGACAAAGGAGCAGCCCTGTTCGCCCAGCCCAAGCTGGGCATCGAATGAAGATTTACAGAATGTTGGGGATCACCTCGCCACTGGACAAATCCAGGAGGAGACCCCGCAGCGACCTTCGGGAGAAAGCGGACAGGGTCCGGAGGAACTTGCTTACTCATCCTACGCGGAAGAGATGGCCCCAGCTGGGTGGGGCACGGCCCCCAACCCAGCACTATCCTGACCGAATTTCACTTGCGGGAGACCTCGCTATTGAGGAGTCATGGTGGGGAAGCATGGGCGCCTTGGCAGATAGGGACGCGTTCCCCGGGAGTGGGTGGTGATGGCCCGGGAAAGATTGTAAAGGGGAGGGGGAGACCCAAGAGTCACGTGGGTGCGTTCAGGGAAGGGAGGAACTCACCCGGGGCCCATGGGCAAAGTTGGAGTGTAAGTGTGGCTGGGGAGGATGAGTGGGTGGCGGGATCTGGGATCCAAGTTTGAGTGTGGGGCCAGTGAGAGCCGCCACACAGGCACCCATCACTCTCTCCAGCCAGTCGAGGGAAGACGGGAGGGGGAGGGACTGGGAGTCACGATCCCATACTCTCTGGTCTCGGTCTGTGAAACGTGAGGGGTACCCCACCTCCACAAAGGGACAAGGGAACGGCTCGGGGCTGGCGGATCAGACTGTTCTGACAAATCCATTCCGTATGTTTTAAAAGTTTAAGATCATTAAAAGGGGGGTGGAAGGAACATTTACTGCCCGGGTGGGAGGAGCAATACCCACTCGAATTTCGCGACCCATCATTGGCACGTGATGGTCGGGTTTTATTTCAGCATTTTGTTTCATATGTTTAATGAAGATTTTTGTATCTTGTTTTACAGTTCCAAGTGGTACAGTTCCAAGTGGTGCAGAGGCGTAGGACCCTCTCCATGCTTGGAATCATTTTGATTACATTGTATAACCAAGATTGCAACATTTTGTAATATGTTATAATGTAACAAGTGGTGCAGGGGTATGAGACCCCTTGTTGTAACATTTTGTAGTTGATGTATCTGTAGATGCTTACCGTACCACGGTTTTTCTCAGATATAAGGGGAATAGACGGGTCGGGGGATCAGTGACAGGTAGCTATAGGTAAATATAGGGGATGGTTGTTTGGCGGGGGTCAGAAAACTTGGCTCACTTTCTTCAAGTGGATCCTACAAGCAAGTTCGAAGTATCCAAAGGGAGGAATGTAGGGGTTCACAAAATCCCTCAGCCCTGAAGATACTGGAGATATTAATCCACATCGTGGATGGAGACTGTGCGTGATTTTAAATTGTCTCTGGGTTGGACAATGTTTTAAAACATGCCCAGAACCGCAAAAGGCTGTGTTGAGATGGACAGCATGTGGACAACACAGGAATCAAGGAACTTCGTGGAAAAAATTCGCACACTTTAAGACAGCACATTTTATTTTTAAAAATGTACTCTTGAGTTTTGAACTGTGTAAATTGCAAAGGGGTTTAAAAATGGCCGTCAGAAAAGCATGGCCAAGGATAAAAGGCTTCGAAGCAGCTCGTGGATGTCTGTGAAAAGTGGGAGGATCAAGCAGTGGCAGTCAGATTCTGTCAATCAAAAAAAAAAGGGAGTTTCCCTTCCCTACAGAGGCAATGTTTGTTCAGGATGTTGACATGAGGGACTGCAGTTTCGGTGACCGCAGGACAAAGGGGCTTCTGTTTACATAGTAATCCAACTCCATTCAAAGCCCAGCACACAATTGAGACACACCTAAACTACGGAAGAGATTTCTTTTTAGACTAAGAAAAGGAATGAATGGGTTTGAATCACCCATTACTCAGACAATAGGGCAGTTGGGTCCCTTTTGTTTTAGCCAGATGAACTCCGGATGTGGGCGGGAACATTTCGGCCCCAGAATGAAGACACGTTCAAACCACCCCAAGCTTTATTCGAAACCCATTCTGTGGTGTATGTGCCTTTAAGAGCCCCAGGTGTGCGTAATGCCGGTAATTGCCACTTGGGCTATATATGCCTGTGTATTGTGTATATCCTTTAGAACCCGCCCCCCCAGACTTGCTTAGTAAATACCTATGAACCAACTCCTGTCTTCAGTGTCTTTATCTACACACGGACACTACAGTGGCGACGAAGTGGAAACAGACTTACCTGCAATTCGGCAGCACCTCAGGGACATCGATTCCTCGGGCGTCCAGAAGACTCAAGGAAGTAAGAGAAACTGTGGTTTCACCAGCTGGCCAAGCTGGTGGCAGGTACTGCGCTAATCCTTCCTGGGCGTCAGGCTGGGGCTCCAGCGGCGGGCTCTACGGCTGAGACAGGCAACGAAATCGGAGGCAAGCAATAATGGACTGGGAGGGAGCACTCGGGAGACGGCCGGCGCGGCAAGCAGGTCAGCGTTCAGACCTCCGGCGGGAACGAGTCTCCAACAGTAAATTAAAGAAAAAATTAAGAGAACGGAAACCGCAGTAAACAGCGTTGTTATCGGCAGCAGCGGCGGGAAAGCGCGGGAAGCGCCAAATCCTTGCTACAGAAAAGAAAAAAAAAGCGCGGGAAGCGCAATATCTTTTCTGAAATGCCTAATTCTGGCAATATTGATGCTTTTGATAGCGAAAGAGAGCCTAATTTTGGCAATATTGATGTTTTTGATAACGAGATAGAGGATTGGACCACATATGTGGAAAGAGTGGAGGTATATTGCACCGTAAATGGAATAAAAGATGAAAAAAAAGCTTCAGTGCTTCTGGATCTAATGGGCGCAAAGACATACAAGCTGTTACGAAACTTAATCACTCCAGCCGAACCAATGGACAAGAATTTTGAGGAGATTGTTGATACCCTACACTGTCAATTCGAGGCAGGACTAGCAGATTCTCTGCGAGACAAATTCATCTGCGATCCCCTAAGTGTAGAAACACAAAAAAAGGTATCTTCTGAGAAAGATTTAACACTGGACAAGGCTTACAGTGCAATAGGAGCTGCAAAGATACAGCAAAGGCCACAGGGCTTCGGCACCCATGAAATGACACGGGGTTTCGAGAGATGTTATCGCTGCGGCAGATCCACCCATGACCAGAGGGACTGCTGGTTCAAGGAAAAAGCATGCAGGCGATGCGGAAAGATGGGACACATTCCACGGGTGTGCCGATCTGAAAATAAAAAATCCACTAACGGGAAAAGAATCAATAAGGAAAAGCACAGAAAGGTACAAATGATGACGGACAGTAGCTCCGAAGACCAGAAGAGCGATAGCGACTCCAGGAACAAGAGACTAAGCTCTCTCAAATTATATAATGTAATTGCCAAAGAAGATTACCAGACCATTTGGGTTACCCTCACAATAGCAGGGTCCCCAGTTAAAATGGAGCTAGATACAGGATCAGCTCTGACCGTCATAAATCGACGGGATTACGAGCGGCTATTTCCGCATATACCTTTAAAAGACACATCCATTATCTTGAAAACATATACGGGGCAGAAAGTATACCCCAAAGGAAAAATAAGGGTGCCCGTTGTATACAACGGCAAGGAAATACAGAAGTTGTATTTATACGTTCTACAAGATGGTGGTCCACCGCTGTTGGGACGTGAATGGATCAGAAAAATACGTTTAGACTGGCACTCCATTCAGGCACTGACGGTGACCAGTAAGGAAAAAAATGATGATGACGTCATACCTGAACGATTAAAAGACATCTTGGCCAACGCCAAGGAAGTGTTTCAAGAGAAACTAGGAACCTTGAAAGGCATCACCGCCTCAATAAAAGTGGAAGATGCAGCAATTCCCAAGTTTTTTAAGGCAAGACCGGTGCCATACGCAATTCATCCAGCAGTCGAGGCAGAGCTGGAGAATTTGGAAAAGGCAGGCGTATTATCTAAAATAGATTGGAGCGAGTGGGCAACACCCATCATCCCAGTCATGAAGAAAGCATTGAAGGGTGATGGATCTGAAGAACAGAGAAAAATTCGCATCTGTGGAGACTTCAAGGTGACTGTAAACCCGGTCCTTCACACGGTACAGTATCCTCTTCCGAGGATAGAAGATATTTTCTCCTCACTATCCGGAGGGAAACGTTTCACCAAAATTGACTTGGCACAGGCATATCTACAGATGGAGGTTGAGGACGCCTCTAAAAAGTATCTCACAATAAACACACACAAAGGCCTGTACCAGTACAATCGACTGGTTTTCAGAGTAGCATCCGCTCCAGCTATCTGGCAAAGAGCTATGGAGCAAGTCCTGCAAGGGATTCCGGGGACTCAATGCTACCTAGACGACATCCTTATAACAGGAGAAAACGACAATGAGCACCTTGCCAATTTGGAGCAGGTGCTCACTAGGCTGAAAGAACGGGGCCTACGAGCAAATCGCCCCAAGTGCAAATTTTTCTGAAATCAAATATCATATTGTGGCCACATAATAAATAAGGGTTGCATAAGTCACCTGAAAAAATTGAGGCGGTCATAAAAGCCCCAGTACCTGAAAATGTTTCACAATTAAGGTCTTTCCTGGGATTAATAAATTACTATCATAAATTTTTACCGAACTTATCAACTCTTCTACACCCTCTTAATGAACTGCTACAAACAGGAGTAATTTGGAAATGGAACGAAGACTGCAAAAATGCCTTCCATAAATGCAAAGACTTAATCACATCCAAAGAAGTTTTGGCTCATTACAACCCATCACTGCCAATCAGACTGGCGTGCGATGCATCCCCTTACAGCATAGGAGCAATATTATCACATAAATTCCCTGATGGCTCGGAATGGCCGATAGCTTTTGCGTCACGCTCATTCAATTTAGCTGAGCGTAACTATGCCCAAATCGACAGGGAAGCAGTCAGCCTGGTATGGGGAGTAAAGAAATTCAACCATTACCTACATGGACAAAAATTTACCTTGTTGACTGACCATCAACCCCTCATCTCCATATTCAACCCTAAAAAGGGTGTTCCCATTATGACAGCACAAAGGCTACAGCGGTGGTCCCTTTTTCTAGGGGCACACCAATACAACATAGAATACAAAGGATCAAAACAGCATGGGAATGCTGACGGTTTATCGCGCCTACCGTTGCCAACGGTAGAAGAGGCACCTACAGTAGACCCAATGGAGATGTTCCACTCTACCATAGTGGAATGTCTACCAGTAACAAATTCTGCCATTGAAAGGGAAACGAGAAATGACCCGACTCTTTCATGGGTCTACGATTTAACAGTGAAGGGATGGCCAGCACATGGCGAACCACTGTTGCCAGCATTCTCGCAAAGAAGAGAACAGCTGTCAGTGTGCAGAGGAACCTTGATGTGTGGATCCAGAGTGGTGATTCCACCCAAACTCCAGGATAAAGTGCTAAAGGAGCTTCACGAGGGGCATCTGGGTGGAGTGAAAATGAAGAACCTAGCCAGGGCGTTTGTATGGTGGCCAGGTATCGATGGAGACATCGAAGAAATGACCAAGAGCTGCCTAGGATGCCAGAAGGTCCAAAACGCTCCACCACAAGCCCCTCTACATCCATGGGAGTGGCCCTCATCTCCCTGGCAAAGGGTGCACATCGACTTTGCTGGTCCATTTATGGACTCAATGTTCTTAATTGCGGTTGATGCACACTCCAAGTGGCCGGAGGTAATAAAGATGTCCTCCACCACCACGGAAAAAACCATCACAGTATTAAGGACCATATTTGCCAGGAATGGGCTGCCTGAACAGATCTGTTCTGATAATGGACCGCAATTTGTGTCCGAAGAATTCAGAAAGTTCTTAAAAAACAATGGGGTTAAGCACTACACGTCCGCCCCATACCATCCCGCCACCAATGGATTGGCTGAAAGGTTTGTCCAGGCCTTCAAGAAGGCCATAAAGGCCATGGGTAATGAAGACATAAAACTTCAGCACAAGGTGGATAACTTCTTATTCGCATACAGGAATGCAACACATAAGGTTACAAACCAAACTCCCGCCATGATGTTTTTCAATAGAAACCTAAGATGCCGGCTGGATTTGGTCAAGCCCAACATCAGAAGGGACGTGGAGAACCGGCAGTTTCAAGGCATGAATGAAAGGCCAACTAGGGCCTTCCAGATAGGCCAACAGGTTTTGGCCCGGGACTACCGTACCGAGAAATGGCAGCCTGGAACTATCTGCACACGACTAGGACCACTGATGTATACCGTGGACATCGGAGAAAGCATAATAAGGCGCCATGCTGACCAAATCATAAAGTCATCCGAAAAGGGACAACCTACACCACCACTCTATACATCTAATGATGAAGTAGAGATACCCATATCTACCTCCGATCCGGTGATACTGGAACCCGATGAACCCGACACTGGCATTCAAGCCGAATCAGCCTTGCCAGAAGAACCTGCTACACCACCAGAAACTACTACACCCCCGAGGCGTTATCTGGACCGAGTCAGGAAGCCTCCTGAGAGACTAACTTATAATTAATTAATTACAGCAATGTATATTATTTTGCGTATAACATGTAATTAATAATTACTTAAAATATGATGTACTGGTTAGCTAAAAAGGGAGGAATTGTGGTGTATGTGCCTTTAAGAGCCCCAGGTGTGCGTAATGCCGGTAATTGCCACTTGGGCTATATAAGCCTGTGTATTGTGTATATCCGTTAGAACCCCCCCCCAGACTTGCTTAGTAAATACCTATGAACCAACTCCTGTCTTCAGTGTCTTTATCTACACACGGACACTACACATTCAGACAAAGGAAGCAGTTTGGCCACTGGGAAATAGCCCATTTGAATCAGCCAATCAGGGCCTTTCTCTTGTGTATTCGAACTTTTCGGCGCGGATTTGCACACAGACCTTTTCAGCACCAAAACAGCAGGAGCTCACAGGATATAAAGATAGCTTCTCAGAAGCTCTCTCTCTCTTCTTTCCTTGGACTGCAGGTGAGCTCTTCTCTCTCTTACTCTTTGAACCACAGGTGAGCAGGTTTTTGACTCCTTTCAAGGCAATCTAGTAAGGAGTTAGAGGGGTGGTAATTTAAGGGAAATTGCTAAGATTGTAAGACTTACATTGTAGCCATTTATCCCTCATTTTTGCCATCTGCCTTCCCCTGTTAAGCAATTTTACATTGATCGTGTGGTGTAGTTTTCTTTAGTTAATAAAATTTGACTTTCTCACATCCAGACCATTTGTCCGTTTTAATATATCATTAATTATAAGTTCCTCCAGTCAGAACTGGAATGTGAGGTTTAGCAATTCGAAACCGCTGTTTGGTATTGGTCTCAGTGCAGTGGGAAAAAAGGCTGCTTGACCAGGTAAATTACCGTAAACCAGGTAAAGGAAGGTAAATTACCATAAACTAGGTAAAAGATTGGAATTGGTCACAGTGCAGGCAAAGGCTGCTGACCAGGTAAATTACCGTAAACCAGGTAAAAGATGCCTCCCTGCACAAGATATCACACTGGTGGGCACAGGTCTGTCACTGTATAGCACTTGACTGGCAGCAAAGTGAGCTGATGAGGTAAGTGCATTGCACAACATTTGATTACAATCGATTTAGTGCGATATTCCCTTCAGCATATTGGTATGTAGGCACTGACTAAGTGATGACAACACTAAATGATAGTGGGAGAAAACCAAGTATCACGTCACACCAGTATCTTCCAAATATTGAGTTTTTATGTGTGAGCTGGACCAGGAGCATAACAGGACTTCAGATGAGAAGACTGCAGAATGGGAATTTTTTGGCAGTGAGACTATCCCGGATGACTTAGGAAATGTCTATGTCTTGAGTTACTCTGACTCAGTTGTTGAGTTGGAGACACTCCACCACATAGGAGAAGGGGAGGAGTACCTGGATAGTTTACTCTGGAACACAGTCATGCCATATGGACAGGTACAGGAAGAGGAATGTATGACTTGACAGCAGGGTAAAAGGAACTGCAGAATCTAGTCCTCTGCAACAGGTACAACATACTTGCTACCTGAGAGGATAAGGAGTAAGGCTGCATGAAGCAGGAGGCAGTTCAAGCAGGGGGGAGAGGCTAGATTGCATCCTCTGCAGTTACGTTTGAGTCCCAAAGGGTATATTGTCTACCAGGTACTAGGGTAAGGAATATCTCAAAATGGCTGGAAAGGGAGGGTGAAGAACCAGTTATCCATGCTGGGACCAACGACCTAGGAAAGAAAAAGACTTTTACAGTAGCAATCTCAGGATTAGGGGTCCATGTACATAGATTGTTAAAATGTCATGGACAGGTACAGAAAGTAATTAAGGCTAATGGAAAAAGAAAATACTGCAGATGCTGGAAATCTGAAATAAAAACAGAAAATGCTGGAGATACTCAGCAAGTCAGGCAGCATCTGTGAAGAGAGAAACAGAGTTAACATTTCAGGTCAATGACCTTTTGTCAGAACTGGAAAAAAGCAGGAAATGGAACAGATTTTTAAGCAAGTGTAGGAGCTGGGAAATGGGGGAGGGGATGAGAGAACAAAAGGGAAGGTCTGTGATAAGATAGAAGGCAGGAGAGGTTAAGAGACATTAAGATATATTCAAGGCAAAAGGAGATGGTAATGGGACAGGTTAAGAAACAAAGGATGGCTCTAGACGAAGTGTAAATTGCGCTGGTAGAATGAAAGACAGCTGCCATGTGGGAGAGAAGAACAGAAGGCACAAACAAAAAGTGTGGGTAAAATATATATATATGATCTGAAATTGTTGAACTCTATGTTGAGTCCAGAAGGCTGTAAAATGCCTAATCAAAAGATGAGGTGCTGTTCCTCGAGCTTACGCTGACTTCCGTGGAACAATGCAAGAGGCCGAGGACAGTGAGGTCTGAGTGGGAGTGGAGCGGTGAATTAAAGTGACAGGCGACCGGAAGCTCGGGGTCCTCCTTATGGACTGAACGGAGGTGTTCCGCAAAGCGGTCACCCAATCTGCGTTTGGTCTCCCCAATGTAGAGGAGACCACATCGTGAGCAGCGAATACAGTATACTAAATTGCAAGAAGTACAAGTGAATTGCTGTTTCACCTGGAAGGGGTGTTTGGGGCCCTGGATAGTGGGAAGTGAGGAGGTATAAGGGCATGTGTTGCATCTCCTGCGCTTGCACAGGAAGGTGCCGGGCGAAGGGGAAGGGGTGTTGGGGGCGATAGAGGAGTGGACTAGGGTGTCGCGGAGGGAGCGGTCCCTATGGAATGCTGAAAGGGGAGGGGAGGGGAAGATGTGTTTGGTGGTGGGATCACGCTGGAGGTGGCGGAAATGGCGGATGATGATCCGTTGAATGTGGAGGCTGGTGGGGTGAAAGGTGAGGACAAGGAGAACTCTATCCTGGTTCCGGGAGGCAGGGGTGAGGGCAGAAGTGCAGGAGATAGAACAGACACGGTTAAGGGCCGTGTCAACCACTGTAGAGGGGAATCCTTGGTTAAGGAAAAAGGAAGACATGTCGGAAGCACTGGTATGGAAGGTGGCATTGTCAGAGCAGATGCGGCGGAGACGGAGAAACTGGGAGAATGGAATAGAGTCCTTACAGGAGGTGCAGTGGGAGTCAGTGGGCTTGTAGTGAATGTTTGTCAATAACCTATCCCCAGAGATGGAGACGGAGAAGTCGAGGAAGGGAAGGGAAGAGTCGGAGATGGACCACGTGAAGGTGAGGGAAGGGTGGAAATTGGAAGCAAAGTGAATGAAATTATCTAGTTCAGGGCAAGAGCACGCAATGGCACCGAGACAGTCATCACTGTACCGGAAAAAGAGGTGAGGGAGGGGACCTGAGTACGACTGGAACAAAGAGTGTTCCACATATCCCACGAAAAGGCAGGCATAGCTAGGACCCATGCGGGTTCCCATAGCAACAGCTTTGATTTGGAGGAAGTGAGTGGAGTCAAAGGAAAAGTTGTTCAATGTGAGAACAAGTTCAGCCAGGTGGAGGAGGGTGGTGGTGGATGGGGACTGGTTAGGCCTCTGTTCAAGGAAGAAGTGGAGCGACATCAGGCCATCCTGGTGGGGGATGGAGGTGTAGAGGGATTGTACGTCCATAGTGAAAAGGAGGCAGTTGGGGCCAGGAAACTGGAAACTGTTAAAGTGGTGGAGGGCGTCGGAAGAGTCGTGGACGTAGGTGGGAAGAGACTGGACAAGGGGAGAAAAAATAGAGTCGAGATAAGTTCCGTGGGGCAAGAACAGGCTGAAACGATGGGTCTACCAGGGCAGTCCTGTTTGTGGATCTTGGGAAGGAGGTAGAAGCAGGCTGTGCGGGGTTGGGGAACTATGAGGTTGGCGACTGTGGGGGGAAGATCTCCAGAGGAGATGAGGTCAGTGACGGTCTTGGAAATGGTGGCTTGGTGTTCGGTAGTGGGGTTATGGTCCAGGTGGAGGTAGGAGGAGGTGTCAGAGAGTTGGCGTTCAGCTTTCGCTAGGTAGAAGTCAGTTCGCCAAACAACATCAGCAGGTTTAATGACAATGTTGGGGTTGGATCTGAGAGAATGGAGTGCTGCAAGTTCAGAGGGAGGTAGGTTGGAGTGAGTGAGGGGAGCATGTCACGCCGGCATGTTGCAATGAAAAGATCTAGAAAGGGTAAGAGGCCAGAGGGAGGGGTCCAGGTAGAACGAGAACTCTGAAAGCGGGAGAAAGGGTCAGCCGTGCGGGGGGAAGACTCCTGGCCAAAGAAGTGGGCACAGAGATGAAGGCGGCGGAAAAAGAGCTCGGCATCGTGCCAAGCTCGAAATTCATTGAGGTGGGGGCATAAGGGGATGAAGCTTTGCTAAGGACTGATCGTTTGGGGTCAGAGAGGGGAAGATCAGAGGGGATAGTGAAAATGTGTTGGTGTCCAAGAGTTGTTGAAGCTTGCAATCCTTGGCACCTGAAAGGAAGAAAGAAAGGTTTTTGGTAACACACCGGATGAGGCGAAGGATGAAATGGAACTGTGGACCAGGACAGCTTTGAGATAGAGTGAGTCGGTGCAGCTGAAGAGAGAGGTCGAGAGTGTTCATGTGGCGTCGCATGGCATTCAGCGTGGATCTCAGGATACGGCGAGAGCAGTGGTTTGAGGAACGCTGAATATCTTGGAGGCTAATGGAATGCTGGCCTTTATACCTAGAGAACCAGAATACCAGGAGGTAGAAGTTATGCGACAACTATACAGAGCTCTAGTTCAGTGGTTCTCAAACGGGTCCATAGAGACTTTCCAGGGGTCCACTAAAAAAAAACGAATCTGTGATGGAGAGCGTGCCAGTGCAGAGCAGCAGGGTACTGCTGAACGCGGCGCCGAGTGTTTACCATGGCAGTGGCGGCAGTGGCTGTATGCTGCAGGAAAAAGAGGAGGTAGGAAAAAGGAATGTGGGTAGAGCTGGCAGCAGCTCCAGGCGGCAGCAGCATCTGTGCTGCCCATGCCAGTTTGCAGCAGCTGGCTGTAGTTGAGCAGCTGGGAGCCCGACAGGTTTCTGAGGGCTTTGGGAAGGAGCTGTGGAGCAGGCTGGCAGTGGTGGCCCAGGGTTAGAGTGAAAAACATGTCGCTGAAGAAACTCAAAGCCACCAGCAGGTTGGGGAGGCAGGCGAAATCCGCCATCATTTTATTTTAAAGGCCAAAGCTTCCGATTTGGGGGATGATGATGTCAAACTCCATGCCTCACGCGAGTTCTTCCCTTTCTGACTCCAACTCAAGTTTCTGTGGAAAAGATTTATGCACAAAGTCACTGCTGCAGCGTTTGCTATCAAAGCAAGGAGGACAGCACATCTAAGTCTGAGCCCAACCTTACCCAACAAAATTAAATCAAAGCAGTAAAATCAGGTCACACCTCCAGACTGCATTTTGTTTACCAAGGGAGAAGAGTAGACTCATCTATTTCACCTTCAGAACCAGTTCCATTTGGATGGTGACACAGGAGGATAATTGAAGTTAGATGTACAGGTATGAATAGAAACCTGCTGCAATTTGTAATTTGAGACAGTAAGATAATAAATGGGATCAAATACTGTGGGAAAGAAAAGACGGTGGGCCAGCAGCGGTCACAATGCCACCGCCAGCAACAGGAGTTGGAGTGGGAAGAGCGCAGGGCCAGCTGTTCAGAGAGGAACCAATCGTCTGTATTGAAAAAGAGTCCTTCAACCAAAAAGGTTTGAGAACCACTGCTCTAGTTAGACTGCATCTGGAATACTGTGTTCAGTTCTGAGCACCTCTTCTTAGGCACCTTTAGAGGGAGTGCAGCGTAGGTTTACCAGAATGATACCCGGTCTTCAAGGGTTAAATTACGAAGAGAGATTACACAAATTAGGGTTGTATTCCCTGACATTTAGAAGGTTAAGGGGTGAGTTGATTGAAGTTTTCAAGATATGAAGGGGAACAGATAGAGTAGATGGAGAGAAAATCAGAAATTCGGGTCGGGAGCTTCCCGCGGGTATAAGCCCCCGACCTGCACTTACCTTGTGCGCCGGCCGTTGGGCTGTGGGCCCACGTGGGATTCCGATCCTGGGCCTGCTCCAACTGCCAGCACAGTGCTTGCATATCCCAGGGGCGCAGTTAGTTCGATGCGTCCCCTGGGATCACGTGGGCCATGGAGAGCCAATGGTAGCAGGGAATGCCCATTCATAAAATTGACAGGAAGAGCTGTCAAAACTATAAATATTATAAGCCCCAAAACATCACTAAAACTTCAAATACATTTTTTTTTAAATCACATTTTTAAAATAACTATAAATTACATAAAATAACTATTTTAAACAATAATTTAAATTTTTGAAAAAATGAATTACATTTTCTAATGGGGCTAAAAATAAAGTAACCTTTCTTTAAAGTATTTAAAAATAATAAACCTGTGGAAATTTTTTTTAAATTTTAATTAATTCACCACTTACCTTGTTAAAAACAGGCCTTGCGCCTGCTTTTTACATGTGTAACTCCTGGAGACTTACCCTCCCGGAGAAACCTGGAAAAAAAACGTAAGTTCCATGCGCACGCGCTGCCTCTCCGGTGCATGCGTTGGACCTCTGAACCCCTTTCTTTAAGGGAACGGAAGTTCCGGTTTCCCGCGCATGCGCAGTGCATGCATGAAACCAGCACTTCCATTGGGCCTACGGGTGAGTACCCCGTGCGTACTCACCAGCGGAGACCCGAATTTCTGGGCCACTGGAAACACTTCTACACGCAATGGGTGGTAGAAGTTTGGAACCCTCTTCCGCAAACGGCAGTTGATGCTAGATCAATTGTTAATTTTAAATCTGAGATTGACAGATTTTTGTTAACCAAAGACATTAAGGGATGTGGGCCAAAGCAGTTAGGTCACAGATCAGCCATGATCTCATTGAATGGCTTGAGGAGCTAAATGGCCGACTCCTGTTCCTATGTTTCTATTATTACCCGTGCCACGTGCTAATTGGCAGAGTGACAAACTGATCAGGAAAGTGAATGCGTGGCCGAAACTGGTGTGGGGAGAGAGGGTCCCAGCTGAAAGATTAAATAGGGCTTTAGAAAGGGCTTTAAACCAATAAATGGGGTGGAGGCTTCCGCTAGAAATTATGGTAAAACTGATAACAAAGATGAAAAAAGGGATGAAAGCAAAAGTCAGAGTGCAAAAACATTAATCCAAGTTCAGATCGCAAAATCTTGCAGCACAGAAGGAGGCCATTCAGCCCATCTAGCCTGTGCTGGCTCTTTCAATTAGTCCCACTCCCCTGCTTTTTTGTCCATAGCCCTGCATATAATTTCATTTTTTCGTTCAGCCTTCTGGACTCTACATCGAGTTTAACAATTTCAGACCATAACCTCTATTTTTTCAGATGGCAGCTGCTGGGGGTTATGCTTCAACTGTATAAAACACTAGTTAGGCCTCAGCTAGAGTACTGCGTGCAGTTCTGGTCACCACATTACAGGAAAGATGTGATTGCACTAGAGAGGGTACAGAGGAGATTTACAAGGATGTTGCCGGGAGTAGAGAATCTTAGCTATGAGGAAAGACTGGATAGGTTGGGTCTGTTTTCCTTGGAACAGAGGAGGCTGAGGGGAGACCTTATTGAGGTGTATAAAATTATGAGGGGCATAGATAAAGTGGATAGAAAGGATCTATTTCCCTTAGCAGAGGGGTCAAAAACCAGGGGGCATAGATTTAAAGTAATTGGTGGAAGGTTTAGGAGGGGATTTGAGGGGAAATTTCTTCACCCAGAGGGTTGTGGGGGTCTGGAACTCACTGCCTGAAAGGGTGGTAGAGGCAGGAACCCTAACCACATTTAAAAAGTACTTGGATGTGCACTTGGGATGCTCTAACCTGCAGGGCTACGGACCAAGAGCTGGGAAGTGGGATTAGGCTGGATAGCTCTTTGTTGGCTGGCGCGGACACGATGGGCCGAAATGGCCTCCTTCCGTGCTGTAACTTTCTATGATTCTATGAGGTGCTGCCTGACCGGTTGAGTATTTCCAGCGTTTTCTGTTTTTAACCCAAGACATTAATGGGCATGCACAACAAATGATAGCAGCTAGCCTTACCACTAAAAAAGTTAACGATTCAACAGCATATACATAGAACATAATGACATATTGTACCACATTTAACCCTATAAAAGATACAACAATCTGGAGCTCCTTGGAGTTTTGACCTAATCTTGCTGAGACTAGCGTAAGCAGGCAAGACATCACGCTTACGACCTCAGGAGCCCTTAGTATGTGAATTTTAATCAGTACCTATCTCTTATGCACTGCATTGGGTTGTGTTTTATTATCCCGTTGACTTGATTTAATAAAGAGTATTAACAAATGTTTCAGTGTTTTCTAGTTCTTCAACTTATTAGATATATGACAATATCCTATAAAAACCGAACACTACAATTGTTTTCGTTTCAAGTATGTATCCAATCTTTTAACAGTTACTATTTAGTCTGCTTCCACCACCCTTTCAGGCAGTGGCTTCCAGGTCATCATAACTCATTGCGTGAAAACAATTCTCTTTGGCTTCCCCCTGGTTCTTTTGCCAATTGTCTTTAATATGGCAAGTCAACCTGGTACGCCTATACTTACATGCGGGGCTATGGGAAAAGAGCAGGGGAGTGGGACTAATTGGATCTCTCTTTCAAAGAGCTGCACAGGTACGATGGCCTCCTCCTGTGTTGTATGATTCTATGATCTGATCGATGTCCTCTGGCTACCGACCCTCCTGCCAGTGGAAACAGTTTCTCCTTATTTACTCTATCAAAACCCTTCATAATTTTGAACACCTCTATTAAATCTCCCCTTAACCTTCTCTGCTTTAAGGAGAACAATCCCAGCTTCTCTCATCTCTCATCCTGGTACCATTCTAGTAAATCTCCTCTCCAAGGCCTGGACATCCTTCCTAAAGTGTGGTGCCCAGAATTGTACACAATACTCCAGCTGAGGCCTAACTAGTGATTTATAAAGGATTAGCATATCTTCCTTGCTTTTGTACACATAGAATCATAGAATCTTACAGCACAAAAGGAGGTAATTTGGCCAGTCATGCTTGTGCTACTCTTTGAAGGAGCTGTCCAATTTAATTCCACACCCCAGCCTTTTCCCAATAACCTTGCAAATTAGTTGTCTTCAAGTACATGACCAATTGACTTTTGAAAGTTCCTATGGAATCTGATTCTACCACCATTTCAAGTATTGTGTTCCAGATCTTAACAACGCTCTGTGTGTAAAACATTCTCCTCATTTCCCTCTAGTTCTTTAGCCAATTATTTTACAGCAATGACCTCTGGTTGCCAACACACTTGCCAGAGGAAACAGTTTCGCCCTACTTGCTCTATCGAAACTCCTCATAATTTTGAATACTTCTATTAGGTCTCCCCACAACCTTCCCTGCTCTAAGGTGAACAATCCCTACTTCTTCAATCTCTCCACATAACTGAAGTTCCTCATCCCTGGTATCATCCTGGTAAAACTCTGTACCTCTCAGGTAGCAAAGTGGTTATGTTACTGGACTAGTAATCTGAGGAAGATGAGGTTAAATCCCACCAGGGCAGCTGGGGAATATAAATTCAGTTAATTAAATAAATCTGGATTAAAAAGCTAGCATCAGTAATGGTGACCATGAAACTACCAGATTGTTGTTAAAAACCCATCTGGTTCACTAATGTCCTTTAGGGAAGGAAATCTGCTGGTCTGGCCTATATGTGACTCCAGACCCACAGCAATATGGTTGACTCTTAACTGTCCTCTGAAATGGCTGAGCCAGCCACTCAGTTGCATAAGGTAGCTCAGCACCACCTGCTCAAGGGCAATTAGGGATGGGCAATAAATGTCACTTTGACAGCAATGCCCACATCCAATAAATTAAAAAAAAACTTCTCCAAGGTCTTGACATCCTTCTGAAAGTGTGGTGCTCAGAATTGTACACAATGCTGAAGCCTAACCAGAGATTTATAAAGGTTCAGCCTGATTTCCTTGTTTTTATATTCAATGTCCATATTTAAAAAGCCAAGTATCCCATACGGTTTCTTAATCACCTTATCAACTTGACCTGCCACCTTCAAAGATTTGTGAAAATGCACTCACAAGTCCCTCTGTTCTTGCACCTCCCTCAAACTACCGTTCAGATTATACTGCCTCTCCATGTTATTTTTCCCAAAGTGCATCACTTCACACTTATCCGCATTAAATTGCATCTGCCATGTGTCTGCCCATTTCACCAGTCTGTCTATGTCCTCCTGAAGTCTGCTATTTTCTTCCTCACTATTTACTGCGTTGGCAAGTTTTGTATCATCCGCAAACTTTGAAATAGTACTCCCTATACCCAAGTCCAGGTCATTTAAATATAACAAGAAAAGCAATAGTCCCAATACTGAGCCCTAGGGGACCCCACTGCATACTTCTCTCCAATCAGGAAAGCATCCGTTCACCACTACTCTCTACCTCCTATTCCTTAACCAATTACGTACCCAAGTTACCACCATCCTATTAACATAAAGAATAGAACAGAATGTGCTTCTATTTTCCGAATAAGTCTATTATTTGGAGCTTTATCAAATGCCTTTTGAAACCCCTTATATACATCTACTGCACTACCTTCATCAACCCTTTCTGTTACCTCATCAAAAAACTCAATCAGGTTAATCAGACATGATTTACCTTTAACAAATCCATGCTGGCTGTCCTTTATTAACCCATGCTTCTCCAAGTGAGAATTCATTTTTGTCCTTGACAATGGTTCTAGTAGTTTTCCCACCACTGACATTGGGCTGATTGGCCTGCAGTTTCCAGGTTTATCCCTCTCCACTTTTTTGAACAGTGGTATAACATTTGCAATCCTCTGGCATCCCTCCCATATCCAAGGACGATTGAAAGATTGTGGTCAGAGCTTCTGCTATCTCCATGCTAGCTTCCCTCAGCAACTGGACCGGTTAACTTGTTAACTTTGAGTGATGCCAACCTATTTAGCACCTCCTTTCTATCTACTTTTATCCTATCCAATATCTCTACTCCCCTCTCCTCTACTGTGACATTAACTTCATCCTCTTCTTTAGTGAAGACAGATGCAAAGTACTCATTCAGTACCTCAGTCATGCCCGCTGCCTCCACAAGATTTCCTTCTTTGTCCCTAACAGGCCCTACTATTCCTTTAACTAGCCTTTTATTTTTTTATATATTTATAAAAGATTTTTGGGTTCCCTTTTATGTTACCTGCTAATCTTTTCTCATACTCTCTCTTTTTCCTTCTTGAATCCTTTTTCAATTTCCCCCTGCACTCTCTGTATTCTGCCTGGTTTTCCACTGTAGTCTGTACCTGACATTTGTCATAAACCTCTTTTCTGTTTTATTTTAACCTTTATTTAATTTGTCATCCGGGGAGCTCTAGCTATGGATTTTTCATCTTTCCTCCTTATGGGAATGTACCCAAATGATCTCTGCCTTGAAGGACTGCCTTTGCTCATTTACTGTTTTCCTGGACAATCTTTGTTTCCAGTCCACCTGTGCTAGATCCCTTCTTAAATCACTCAAATTGGCTCTCTTCCAGTTGGGTATTTTCATCTTTGATTTTTCTTTTGTCCCTTTCCATAACTACCTTAAACCTAATTATATTATGATCACTATTACCCACATGTTCTCCTACTGAAACACACTCCACTTGCCCCACTTCATTCCCGAGAACTAGATCCAGCACTGCTTCCTTCCTTATTAGGCTAGAAACATACTGATTAAGAAAATTCTCCTGTACACATTTTAGGAATTCTTATCCTTCTTGCTCTTTACACTGTTTTTTCCCCAAGTCACTATTCACGTAATTGAAGTCCCCTACTATTACTGTTCTATTATTTTTACATTTCTCTGAAACTTGCCTACAGATTTGCTCCTCTATCTCCTTCTCACTATTTGGGAGTCTATAGTAAACACCGAGCAATGTACCAGTTCCTTTTCTGTTCCTTAATCTAACTTAATAGGTTAGATCACTGTAAACTAGTTTGAGAGCTGCCTGGTGACCCAGTGTTGAGGTGTGCAATAATTTATTTTTGTGGTGGAGTGCACAGATATGGAGCATGATGGGTGCACATACTAAGTTTAACCCATGTTCCCATTAACTTCAATGTAACTCAAATTGCTGATACTATCAGATCCTAATTTTCTGGTTGGATTGAGACAACACCGAAAAAACCCCAGCCCTTTCAAAACCCCCAGGGCCAGAAAATTCAAAGAGGGCAAACCAACAAATAATAAACATACAGGCCAAGGCTCGAGGAATGCATGTGGCCGCAGCCTACAGCCTGGGTATTTCTGGCCCATCAGAGGCTCCCAGATTTGGTCTGAGCTGAGTGATCTGATCTCAGTTGGGGCAGCAGTCCGAGTTACAATAGGTCAAGTACCCCTGGGCTAGGGAGGGGCAAATTCAGCTGGGTCTCCTGCCCCTGATCACCATGCAGTGATTCCTGCCCAAGAGTGGGCATGTGGGGTGAGGACAGAATCTAGTGAGGCCACATTACCTCCCTCCACTGCTGAATGGTGAGATACTGGAAGGCACCACCTCCCAGCAACACGGAACCTTGGGGAGATGAGGGGAGAACATTGGCAAGGTGTTGTACAGTGTTGAATCCCTGTAAGGATTGCTCATATTCTTCATGTCTCCTCTGCATTCCCCTGCCCCTCCATAAGATTTTTTTACACACTAACTGATGTGTTTTTTTTCTGTTTTGCACACCAGCAGTTTCCACTATTCTTTCTGTCCAGAAGCGGCAATCTTTTATTTTCCAAATCCCAATATGAGGATTACCCTGAGAAGTTAAGAACAGCTGCAGCCCCTCCCTACTTTAATTTACAAACCTGCAACAGGGTAAGTCAAAACTATTCTTTAATTCTCCCCAACATTACTACTTGAATTACCAATTATCTTTAGAGTGCAGAGAATCAGACAAAGATTTATACTAGCAGTCTAATGAACTAATTCCATGTCCATACGGTGTCAGCCGTGGCTTAGTGGGTAGCTCTCTCGCCTCTGAGTCAGAAAGCTGTGGGTTCAAGTCCCACTCTGGAGACTTGAGCATAAAAGCTAGGCTGACACTCCAGTGCTAGTGCTGAGGGAGTGCTGCACTGTCGGAGGTGCCATCTTTAGAATGAGACGTTAAACCAAGGATCCGTCTGCCCTCTCAGGTGGACATAAAAGATCCCGTGACACTATTTCAAAGAAGAGCAGGGGAGTTATCCGTGGTGTCCTGGCCAATATTTACCTAACAACCAACAGATTATCTGGTCATTATCTCATTGTTGTTTGTGGAAGCTTGCTGTGTGCAAATTGGCTGCTGCGTTTGCTACATTACAACAATGCCTACACTTCAAAAGTGCAGTACTGAGGGACCCTCAGTTACCCTCTCAAGTGGACATTAAGGATCCCACGGCACTAATCGAAGGATGGCAGGTGTCTTGTTTTGCACACTTTGTACAAAAATAATAAATTGCAGGACAACGGAGTATTATAGTTTAAACTCTTTTAAAGAAGCATCAGGTCTGATCTGACTCGCAGCAGTACAGCACTGTGTGGACCAGATGGAGTCCGGACCCCCTGGGTCTTCCAAACAATAGCAGTCCTTACAGATGCCTGCAGGCCAATGACAACTCAGCATGTGATCACATGTAAATATAATAGTTATTCCTTGCAGATGCCTGCGGGCCAATGATAATTCAGTATGCAAATGTTACATCCCCTTTCTTTTAAAAGAAAAATGTTATGCATTACTTTTGAACCTATCTTCTACATAATGTTCTCAGTAGCATCAACATATAAGTAAACTCAACATTTAACTAGCACTGAAAACATCTCAACGTTTCAATAACGATGTACAATTTTTTTTAGGGCAGCGATCCGCCTACACCCTTTGACAGTTCACAAGTCAAGCATAACTCTAATGTGCAGTGGCGGCAGTAGTCTCGCTGACCTGTCATAGTATCTCTTTTGGTGTTGCTGTCTCTGTACACATTTTGCCTGCACTTGCTTGCAGCTGACGACCTGCCAGGGCCTGTCTGGGATACGGTGAGGTATCATGGGCTCTTTGACATTTGATAGGCGGCGTTCTAGACAAATGGAACATTTTCCGACAATGTCCTCAATGTGTTTGCACATTCTGGGCCAAAACATAATGTCACGTGCTCTTTGTTTGCATTTTTCCATGCCCATATGTCCAGCATGAATTTTTGTCAACATCTCTTTTCTGAGACTGGTAGGAATGATGATTTTCTCCCCTTTGAAGACGATTCCGTTGATTTGTGACAGTTCGTCTCTGTGGTTCCAGAATTCAGATATGCTCTGAGGGCATTTCCTCCTTTCCTCAGGCCATCCTTCATGTATGACTTTGCTCAGCAGTGTGAGTTGTGCATCTTTCTCTGTTCCTGCTCGGATCTCCTTCAGTTTTGAGTCACTCACAGGTAAGCTGTTGTACACCATGTGCACCTGCACATCCATGCCTTCACTGAGGCTGTTGTCCTGGTAGCTAAGAGACTTTCTGGAGAGCATGTCTGCGACAGGAATGTCTTTGCCTGGTCGGTGAATGATTGTGAAGTCATACTTCTGTAGCTGAAGGATCATTCTCTGTAGCCTTGGTGGGGCTGCGGCTAGTGGTTTCCTCATGATTGACTCGAGGGGCTTGTGGTCGGATTCCACAATGACTTGTTGGCCATAGACGTACTGGTGGAAACGCTTACATCCAAACAGAATTGCATATAGCTCTTTCTCGATTTGAGCATAGTTGATTTCACTGTCTGAGAGAGATCTGGAAGCGTAGCCGATGGGCTTTCCTTCTTGCAGTAATACTGCGCCTAGTCCGTACTTTGACGCGTCCACTTGTAGTCTGAGCTCTTTGTTGGGGTTGAAGTAGGCAAGAACTGGTCCTGGTTCTCTGGTGATTAGGTCATTCATTTTCTGAAATGCTGTGTCATGTTGTTTGTCCCACAGGAACTCATTGGATTGTTTGAGCAACTGACGCATGGGTGCGTTGATTTCGGAGAGGCTCGGGGCAAACTTGGCTAAGTAGTTAACCATGCCTAGTACTGTCTCTAGCTCTGCGTGGTCCTTTGGCGGCTCCATCTTCTTGATGGCGGAGATTTTCTCTGGATCCGGCTTAATGCCATCGGTTGAGAGGCGATGCTCGAAATAACTGATCTCGGTGGATCCGATTATGCTTTTCTCGGGGTTGAGCCGGATACCTTTCTCCCGTGATCTTTGTAGCATCACACGGAGGTTCCTGTCATGTTCTTCTCTATTCCTGCCATAGATGAGGATGTCGTCTACGATTGCGACTAGTCCATCGAGGCCTTCATAGGTTTCGTCGATCTTCCGCTGGAATTCATCCTGAGCTGAGATAAGACCAAATGGTAAACGCAGAAATCGGTAGCGTCCAAATGGTGTGTTGAACGTTGTTAGCTTAGATGACTCTTCCGTGAGCTTGATAGTCCAGTATCCTGATCGTGCGTCCATTACACTGAAGTAACGTGCTCCCACTAGCTTGGGTGTGATGTCATCTAGCATTGGTAGAGGGTAGTGAGGGCGTTTGATAGCCTTGTTCAAATCTCTGGGGTTGAGACAGACTCTGAGCTTGCCTGTACGTGGTCTCTCAACCACTACTAACGCGTTGACCCACTCTGTCGGTTCTGTTTCCCGGACGATGATTTCTGTATTCTCCATGCTCTGCAGCTCCTCCTTCAGGCAACTATGTAGAGCAAGGGGTATCCTTTTCGGTGGGCAAACCACAGGGGTTGCTGCTGGGTCAAGGTGAATAGTGCATTCACCTGGGAATAGTCCGATTCCTTTGAAAACGTCAGCAAACTCCTCCATGACTGTCTGCTTCTCAACTGGTGCTGTCAATGATAGCACTGGCTTGACGAGGTCCATGTCTAAACATGCCTTTAGACCTAACACTGGAGGTGCTCGAGTGTCAACAATGTAAAAGTTCACCATCATGTCGCTTTCTTTGTACTTGCATTTCATCACGCATGTGCCTTTTACAATGAGCTGCTCACCCCCATAGCCGGTCAGTCTGCATGAGGTGGGCTGTAGCTCACACTCATCCTTCAAGCTGTGATACTCACTCAGAGGAATTACGTTAACCTGAGATCCAGTGTCTAGTTTAAACTTAAGCTCTTTGCCCTGTTTTCCTATCTCAATATCGGCATAGGCTTGCTCAGTCTCTGAAATCTGTTTTTTCTGTGACACAGAATCAATAAACAGTTCCTCTGCATTTGGCTTTCTATCTGGCATTTGGCTGTCACTCACTGTGTGTACTGCTTTCTGAAAACAGTCCTGCAAACTTTAGCAAAGTGGTTCCGTTTACCACATTTAGTACATTGCCTTCCTTTGGCAGGGCAGTACTCCTTTTCTCCATGCCAGTTGTTTCCACAATATCCACAGTTTTTGAAGCGTTTTACGTCTGTGTCGCCCATTTTTAGAACTCTCGCTGTTCTTTCTGTTCTGAAACACGCTCTCTGGGCAGTGTTCTTTGGTGTGTATCTATTAACTGCGTGCACTGTCTGTTCACTCGAGCTGCTCATGGTGCCGGTTATGGTTTTCAACTGTGCTTGGGCTATCTTGTGCGATCTAGCTACGTCTATAGCTTTGTCCAGCGTTAGCCCGGACCCAACATTCAAAAGTTTCTCTCTCACTTTAGCTGAATGTTTTCCAAACACAATGCGGTCTCTGACCATCTCATCTTTATCTGCATATACACAGTCTTTTACCAGCAGTTTTAACTCAGTCACGAACTGTTCAAACGACTCACTAGCTCCTTGTACTTTCTCCTGAAACTTGTACCTAGCGAATATCGTATTTGTCTTGGGCATCACATATGATTCAAAACAGTCAAAATAACTTTTCAGTACCTTTGCTTCATCCGCGGTGAGAGACCATGTGTTAAAAATGTCTCTCCCTTTTTCTTCGATCCACAGGAGTAGGTAGCTGCATCTTTCTTCCTCCCCTTTGCTTTTCAGTGGACCCGAGAACATCAATTCCATGTGTTGCTTGAACTTGCACTATTCTCTATGTAAGTTCAAAGATCCCCAATTCATTCGAGGTAAGGGAGCTCCAACGATGTCCATTTCAAATCCCTGTTCTGACACCATGTCTTGTTTTGCACACTTTGTACAAAAATAATAAATTGCAGGACAACAGAGTATTACAGTTTAACTCTTTTAATGAAGCATCAGGTCTGATCTGACTCACACCAGTACAGCACCATGTGGACCAGATGGAGTCCGGACCCCCTGGGTCTTCCAAACAATAGCAGTCCTTACAGATGCCTGCAGGCCAATGACAACTCAGCATGTGATCACATGTGAATATAATAGGTATTCCTTGCAGATGCCTGCGGGCCAATGATAATTCAGTATGCAAATGTTACAGCAGGTAGAGTTTTCCACGATGTCCTGCCCAATATTTATCCCTGAACCAACAGATTATCTGCTTATTTATCTCACTGCTGTTTTGGCTGCTGTGTTTCCTACAACAGTGACTACACTTCAAAAGTACTTAGATAACAACAGAAAATGCTGGAAATACTCAGCAGGCCAGGCAGCATCCGTGGAGAGAGAAACAGAGTTAACGTTTCAGGTCTGGGACCCTTCATCAGAACTGGAAAAAGCTGGAGATGTAACATACTAACCAGGTGCAGAGATGGGGGGGGGGGGGGGGAGGGGTTTAGGAGGGGAGGAAGGAATTGAAGAACATACTGTGCTTAGGTAAGAGGCAGGAAAGATAAATGTTGCAAATGGGAGTGGCAAAAATCATACAGCATGAAAAATGGGGGCAGGGGTTATTATCTGAAATTGTTGAACTCGATGTTGAGTCCGGCAGCTGTAAAATGCCTAATCGAAAGATGAGGTGCTGTTCCTCGAGCTTACGGTGAGCTACATTGGAACAATGTAATAGGCCGAGGACAGAGAGATCAGAGTGGGAGTGAAGCGGTGAATTAAAGTGACAGGCGACCGGAAGCTCAGGGTCACCCTTACGGACTGAACGGAGATGTTCCGCAAAGCGGTCACCCAATCTGCGTTTGGTCTCCCCAATGTAGAGGAGACCGCATCGTGAGCAGCGAATACAATATACTTGTACTTCTTGCAATTTAATATACACCTCCATTGTTCCAATGTAGCTCACCGTAAGCTCGAGGAACAGCACCTCATCTTTCGATTAGGCATTTTACAGCTGCCGGACTCAACATCGAGTTCAACAATTTCAGATAATAACCCCTGCCCCCATTTTTCATGCTGTATGATTTTTGCCACTCCCATTTGCAACATTTATCTTTCCTGCCTCTTACCTAAGCACAGTATGTTCTTCAATTCCTTCCTCCCCTCCTAACCCCTCCCCGCCTCCCCCCCCCCCGTCTCTGCACCTGCTTAATATCTGTTACATCTCCAGCTTTTTCCAGTTCTGATGAAGGGTCCCAGGCCTGAAACGTTAACTCTGTTTCTCTCTCCACGGATGCTGCCTGGCCTGCTGAGTATTTCCAGCATTTTCTGTTGTTATTTCAGATTTCCAGCGTCTGCAGTATTTTGCTATTATCTTCAAAAGTACTTCATTGGCTGTGAAGTGCTTTGGTAAATCCTGAGGTCACGAAAGAGCAATATAATGCAAATTTCTTTTTTTTTGGAGTACAGAGATAGAAACATATAATCAGAGAAACTTACAGCACAGAAGGAGGCCATTCGGCCCGTCGTGCCTGTGCTGGCTCTTTGAAAGAGCAGTCGTGCTCAGTCCCACACCCCCGCCTTTTGCCCGTAACCCTGTAAGTTCCTCATCCTCCAGTACCTGTCCAATTCCCTTTTAAAATTATTTATGGAATCAGCTTCCACCACCTTTTCAGGTAGAGCGTTCCAGATCCCCACAACTCTTTCTCCTCATCTCGCCTCGAGATCTTTTGTCAATGATTTTGAATCTATGATTTAGTTATTGACCCACTATCCAGAGGGAATAGTTTTTCTCTATCTACTCTATCAAAACCTCTCATCATCTTGAAAACCTCTATTCGGTCACCTCTTAACCTTCTCTGTTCCAAGGAGAACAGTCCTATCTTTTCCAACCTCTCCTCATAACTGAAGTCCCTCATCCCTGGTAACATCCTGGTAAATCTCCTCTACCCTTTCTAAGGCCTTTACATCTTTCCTGAAGTGTGGTGCCCAGAATTGTCCACAATACTCCAGCTGAGGCCTAACCAGTGATTTATAAAGTTCTCACATGATCTCTTTGCTTTTATATTCTATTCCTCTATTTATAAACCCAAGTAACCCATTTGCTTTTTTAACCACCTTATCAACTTGCCCTGCCACCTTTAAGGATTTGTGTATATGTGTAATGTATATACCTTTAAGGGGGAAACTACTTTTTACAGCTCATGTATACTGTAGTACTGGCAGTGACCACACCTGTATATAGCACTGAGTAGTAATCTGTACAGTCAGTTCCAGTGTGAGCCACGTTGAGTAAACACCTGTTGTACCGTTCTCCTGCAGTCTGTGTCTTATTATACCCGGACACAACATTGGCGACGAGGCAAGTTCGAACCTACCTGCAACTCTGCATCACCTCCCGGGGATTCGTTCCTGGAGATCAGTGGATTGGAGGTCAAGGCCAGAAACTCGGGCGTCGACCACGGGCAACCGCCCAGTCATCCAGCAGAGACTCGAGAATTGCGGGGGAGGCTGTCGAGATCCAGGCTTGGCTTTCCAGTCGAGGTGGTCCAACGAAACAGGCTGGCAACAGGTAGTGCACAGACCCTTCCCGGACAGCGGCGGGCTAGAGCCCGACCGAGCGGCACAGCAAAGAGCCGAGCAGCGTCGACGGGGGAGAGAGAGAGAGGGCAGAGTGCACAGGGCGCAGCCGGTGTTCAGGGGCTGAGCAGCGTTGGAGAGAGGGAGAGAGAGACGCGCAGAAACTCGCGAGGCACCGCCATTGCCACGAGGACCGCCGAGAGTGGCGTTGGCAGCAGCGCAGGAGAAGCGCGCGAAACCTACAGGGCGCCGCCATTGCCACGAGAACCGCCGGGAGTGGCGTTGGCAGCAGTGCAGGAGAAGCGCACGAAACCTACAGGGCGCCGCCATTGCCACGAGAACCGCCGGGAGCGGCGTTGGCAGCAGCGGGGGAGGAAGGAAAGCGCGGGAGACGCAATTTTAAGCCATTGGGAGATGCCATTTTAAACCACACTCAAAATGCCGAAGAGTGGCAGTATCACCGCATTTGACAATGAAGTCGAAGACTGGACTACATATGTCGAACGAATAGAGGTGTACTGCAAGGCAAATGAGGTGTCAGATGACAAGAAAGCGTTGGTATTGTTAAATTTAATGGGTGCAAAGACGTATGGTTTATTACGAAATCTAGTAACCCCAATGAAGCCAATGGAAAAGAGTTTTGAAGACATAGTAACGATACTACAGGAACATTTAAACCCCACACCGCTGCTGATAGCAGAAAGATTCAAGTTTCACAAACGGAACCAGCATAAGGATGAAAGCAATGCTGATTATTTAACATAACTGCGCAAACTATCGAAACACTGCCAGTTTGGAGCGGGACTGGCAGATACCTTAAGGGACAAGTTTGTGTGTGGGCTTCAAAGTGAAGGAACCAGAAACGGCTTTTATCTGAAAAGGACCTTACGCTGGAAAAGGCTTTCAGCATTGCGGTATCATATGAAGCAGCAGCACGGGCGCTGCAGAGATACAACAGAGACCGCAAGAATATGGCACAAACAAAATGTCATATAGAACAGAGAAGTGCTATCGCTGCGGCAGAACAACACACGACCAGAAGGATTGCTGGTTCAAAGGCAAAGTGTGCAGACAGTGTGGAAAAGTAGAACACATAGCACGAGTCTGCAGGTCGGGAAAGAAAACCAGCAATAAGAAATCCACCAAAGGAAAGTACAAGAAGGTACATAAGATGACGGAGAATAGTTCAGACGAACAAAAGAATGATAACGACTCCGAAAGCAGAGAACTGAGTTGTCTGAAACTACATAATGTGATCACAATGGAGGATCACCGAACCATTTGGGTCACTCTCAAGATAGCGGGAGTCCAGGTAAAGATGGAATTGGACACAGGATCAGCCCTAACAGTCATAAACCGACGGGACTATGAGCGGCTATTATCACACATACCCTTGAGAGACACAAAAATTATTTTGAAGACGTACACGGGGCAAAAAGTCTACCCCAAAGGAAAAATAAGGGTGACCGTTATATATAACGGTAAGGAAACACCAAAACTAGACCTGTATGTATTGCAAGATGGAGGACCACCATTACTGGGACGTGAATGGATCCGGAAAATACAACTGGATTGGTATTCCATACAGGCACTGACTGTGGCTGACAAAAAGGATGACGACGTCACACCTGGGTGACTGTCAAAGATCCTAACTGATGTGAAAGAAGTGTTCCAGCAAGGACTCAGAACACTAAAAGGCATGAAAGCGACGATTAAAATTGAAGAAAACGCAAGTCCAACATTTTTTAAGGCCAGACCGGTACCTTATGCGATCCGCCCAGCCGTCGAAGCAGAGCTGGAGAGTCTGGAATGTTCAGGTGTACTGTCCAAGGTAGACTGGAGCGAGTGGGCTACACCCATCGTCCCTGTGATGAAAAAGTCGTTGAGCAACACGCCTGGGGAACCAAGGAAGGTTCGCATCTGTAGGGACTTTAAGGTAACAGTGAACCCGGTCCTTCACACCGTACAATATCCACTTCCGCGGATTGAAGATATTTTCGCCTCGCTATCTGGAGGGAAACGCTTCACTACGATTGATCTGGCCCAGGCATATCTGCAAATGGAGGTAGAAGAAGCATCAAAAAAATACCTCACAATCAACACCCATAAAGGTCTCTACCAATACAACCGGCTGGTATTCGGGGTAGCATCAGCTCCGGCTATTTGGCAGAGGGCAATGGAACAAGTCCTGCAAGGGATCCCAGGGACCCAGTGTTATTTGGACGACATCCTGGTCACGGGCGAAAATGACAGTGATCACCTTGCCAACCTGAAGCAGGTGCGCACTAGATTGCAGGAATATGGGCTCTGAGCTAACCGCCCCAAATGCGAGTTTTTTAGAAAACAGATCTTGTATTGTGGCCACGTTATCGATAAAGAGGGGTTACATAAGTCCCCAGAGAAGATTGAGGCAGTAGTCAAGGCTCCAGCACCGGAAAATGTGTCACAACTGAGGTCGTTCCTCGGGCTGGTAAACTACTACCATAAGTTCTTGCCAAATTTGTCTACAATACTACACCCACTGAACACCCTACTGCAAACTGGGGTGCCATGGAAGTGGAGTGACGAATGTGGACGAGCTTTCCAGAAGAGCAAAACACTAATCACATCGAAAGAGGTATTGGCCCATTACAACCCAGCATTACCAATTCGGTTGGCATGTGATGCGTCACCCTACGGCATTGGAGCGGTGCTGTCGCACAAATTCTCGGACGGCTCAGAGAGGCCAATAGCCTTTGCATCACGATCACTAACCTCAGCCGAGCGTAACTACGCCCAGATTGACAGGGAGGCCCTCAACCTAGTGTGGGGAGTGAAAAAGTTCAATCACTATCTGCACGGGCAGAAATTCACCTTGCTGACTGATCACCAGCCTCTTGTCTCCATTTTAAATCCGAAGAAGGGCGTTCCGGTGATGACTGCGCAACGACTACAAAGATGGTCACTTTTTCTAGGGGCGCACCACTATGAGATTGAATATAAGGGCACGAAACAGCATGGAAATGCTGATGGGCTATCACGCCTGCCACTGCCTACTGCGGAGGAAGCACCAGTAGTGGATCCTGTCGAAATATTCTATTAGACTATAGTTGAATACCTACCGGTAACTAACGCTTATATCGAAAAGGAAACCCGAAATGACCCGACACTGTCTCGGGTATATGATTTGACGGTGAAGGGATGGCCAGCACATGGCGACTCACTGTTGCCAGCATTCTCGACAAGGAGAGAACAGCTGTCAGTGTGCTGGGGGACCTTGATGTGTGGATCCCGAGTGGTAATTCCACCCAAGTTAAGGGATAGAGTGCTCAATGAGCTTCATGAGGGTCATCTGGGAGGGGTAAAAATGGAAAGCCTAGCCAGGGCTTATGTGTGGTGGCCGGGAATCGATAAACAAATCGAGGACCTGACCAAGAGCTGCTCAGGATGCCAGAAAGTCCAAAATGCACCACCACAGGCCCCTCTACACCCATGGGAGTGGCCCTCATCTCCATGGCAACGGGTGCATATTGATTTTGCTGGTCCATTCATGGACTCAATGTTTTTAATAGCCGTGGATGCACACTCGAAATGGCCTGAGGTCATCAAAATGTCCTCCACCACCACGGAGAAAACTATTGCAGTCCTACGGACCATTTTTGCTAGGAATGGCTTGCCAGAACGGATTTGCTCCGACAACGGACCACAGTTTGTGTCCGAAGAGTTCCGGAGGTTCTTGAAAAAGAATGGGGTAAGGCATTATACATCTGCCCCGTATCATCCAGCCACAAATGGATTGGCTGAGAGGTTCGTACAAACCTTTAAGAAGGCAATAAAGGCTATGTACAATGACAACATTCCGCTGCAGCACAAGGTGGACAATTTCCTGTTCGCCGACCGGAATGCGACACATGCAGTCACCAACCAGGCCCCAGCCATGATGTTCTTTAACCGAAGGTTAAGATCTTGCCTGGATTTGCTCAGACCAAACGTACGAAGAGATGTTGAGAGTAAGCAATTCCAGCACATCCATGAGAAGCCAACAAGGAGCTTCAATGTAGGGCAACCAGTCTTGGCCCGCGACTACCGAACAGAAAAATGGCAGCCAGGAACGATATGCACACGGCAGGGCCCACTAATGTACACAGTGGACATTGGGGAGAGCATCGTGAGACACCATGCTGACCAGATCCTAGAGTCACAGGAACAAGTCAACCCCATGCCTCGCCCATACGTACCTGGTGATGAACCCGACATACAGGTCGCATCTACCCCAGAAACAGTAGCATCGGAAGCTGATGATAATCATAATTTAATAGGACAAAGTCAGCATGGTTTTATGAAGGGGAAGTCATGTTTGACAAATTTGCTGGAGTTCTTTGAGGAAGTAACATATAGGGTGGATAAAGGGGAACCAGTGGACGTAGTGTATTTAGACTTCCAAAAGGCATTTGACAAGGTGCCACACAAAAGATTATTGCTTAAGATAAAAAATCACGGGATTGGGGGTAATATTCTGGCATGGATAGAGGATTGGCTATCTAACAGAAGGCAGAGAGTTGGGATAAATGGTTCATTCTCAGACTGGCAACCAGTAACTAGTGGTGTTCCGCAGGGGTCAGTGCTGGGTCCCCAACTCTTTACAATCTATATTAACAATTTGGAGGAGGGGACTGAGTGTAACATATCAAAGTTTGCAGATGATACTAAGATGGGGGGGAAAGTAGTGAGTGAGGAGGACATAAAAAACCTTCAAGGGGACATAGACAGGCTAAGTAAGTGGGCAGAGATTTGGCAGATGGAATACAATACTGGAAAGTGTGAGGTTATGCACTTTGGCAGGAAAAATCGTAGAACAAGTTATTATCTTAATGGCAAGAAACTGGAAAGTACTGAAGTACAAAGGGATCTGGGGGTCCTGGTGCACGAAACTCAAAAGGTTAGTATGCAGGTGCAGCAAGTGATTAAGAAGGCCAATGGAATGTTGGCTTTCATTGCTAGGGGGATAGAATATAAAAATAGGGAGGTATTGCTTCAGTTGTACAAGGTATTGGTGAGACCGCACCTGGAATACTGCGTACAGTTTTGGTGTCCATACTTAAGAAAGGACATACTTGCTCTCGAGTCAGTACAAAGAAGGTTCACTCGGTTAATCCCGGGGATGAGGGGATGGACATATGAGGAGAGGTTGAGTAGATTGGGACTCTACTCATTGGAGTTCAGAAGAATGAGGGGCGATCTTATTGAAACATATAAGATTGTGAAGGGGTTGGATCGGGTGGATGCGGGGAGGATGTTCCCGATGATGGGTGAAACTAGAACTAGGGGGCATAGTCTTAGAATAAGGGGCTGCTCTTTCAAAACTGAGATGAGGAGGAACTACTTCACTCAGAGGGTGGTAGGTCCATGGAATATGCTGCCCCAAAAAGCTGTAGAAGCTACATCATTACATAAATTTAAAACAGAAATAGACAGTTTCCTAGAAGTAAAGGGAATTAAGGGTTACGGGGAACGGGCAGGAATTTGGACATGAGTCTAGGTTCGGATCGGTCATGGCCCTGTGGGTAGCGGAGCGGGCCCAGGGGCCATGTAGCCTGATCCTGCTCCTATTTCGTGTGTCTAATTCTGTTAGATTCAGGAGATGGTTCTGTGATAGTGGATTGGCAGTTAGGATCAGATCAGCCATGACCTTATTGAATGGCGGAGCAGGCTCGAGGGGCCGATTGGCCTACTCCTGCTCCTATTTCTCATGTTCTTATGTTCTTATGTTCTGATGAACCAACTGATGACAGGGGGCCAGAATCGCCTCCGCACCAAGAGCAAGACACTCGGGAAAGGTGCTATCCAAAAAGGATCAGAAAGCCTCCCGAAAGACTGAATATATAAATAGACTATTTTCAGCTAACGTTGTATGTTAAAAGTGTTAATTGTAATTAGTTGATATTTAATTGTTAAATGAGTGTTATGGTACTGTTAATCTAAAAGGGGAGGAATTGTAATGTATATACCTTTAAGGGGGGAACTACTTTTTACAGCTCATGTATACTGTAGTACCGGCAGTGACCGCACCTGTATATAGCACTGAGTAGTAATCTGTACAGTCAGTTCCACTGTGAGCCACGTTGAGTAAACACCTGTTGTTACCGTTCTCCTGCAGTCTGTGTCTTATTATACCCGGACACAACAATATGGACACCAAGGTCTCTCTGCTCATCTACACTTTTCAAAATCGTGCCATTTATAGTATGCTGTGGCGGAGACCAAAAAGGGACAATAACACAATTCACAATGTAGAGCCAATGTTGTTATATGTACCTAAACACAATTCACAATGTATAGCCAATGTTGGAGTCGTTAGAAATCAACAGGCTCTGAGACTTTTGTTGCAGCATAAGCGAAACGCGTGTTACTTCATTCACTCTCCATGAGGACTGAGGGTCTCAGCCTCGTTGCAGGGCTAAGACGTCATCATGCTGCCGACGCATGACGTCATCACGCTACTGACGCTCTTAAAGGGACCCTGCCCCGATAACCCAACCAAGTACATACATATAACAACATTGGCTATACATTGTGAATTGTGTTATTGTCCCTATGTGGTCTCCGCCACGTACGTCCCCCCAGAATTCACTAGCACTGGCAATGTCAGTCTTTGGGGGAGGCGGATCACACGGTCGGAACGGCTCCTCAATTCCGGGGCGGGGACCGGGGTGTTCATCGGAGGGACCTCGGGCGCTCGGTGGTGGACTGAGGGTGCAGAAACCGGAGGTCGGCCCCACCTCGGGGGCTGTGCCAACTCAACGGGTCGGTCCAGATCCAGGTGGGCCGGCTTAAGACGGTCCACGAAAATGTAGTCCGGCTTACCGCCGACATCCACTACAAAGGTCTTGTCTCTGGTTTCCAGGACGCGGAATGGTCCATCGTAGGGTGGCTGAAGAGGTCCCCGGTGGGCGTCGTGGCGGACGAAAACGTACTCCGCCGCACGAAGGTCGAGCGGAACGTGGGACTGCGGGAGGCCGTGCTGCGACATGGGCACTGGCGCGAAAACCTTGGCGTTGTCCAGAAGGTCGGACCACTGATGGGCTGCGGACCAAGGTTCCGTTGCGTTGGGGACGAAATCCCCGGGAACCCGCAGCGGCTGTCCGTAGACGAGCTCGGCGGACGAGGACTGGAGGTCCTCCTTGGGAGCGGTCCTGAGTCCCAGCATGACCCACGGGAGTCTGTCGATCCAACTGTCATCCTGGAGGCTGGCCCGGAGCACGGCCTTCATGGAGCGATGAAACCGTTTGCACAGTCCGTTAGCCTGAGGGTGGTATGCTGTGGTGCGGTGGAATCTCAACCCGAGGCCTCGGGCGACAGCGTTCCAGAGCTCCGACATGAACTAGGGCCCCCGATCGGAGGAAATGTCAGATGGGGCGCCGAACCGGGCGACCCAAGTGCTGATGAACGCCCAAGCCACATCGGCGGACGTCATTGAAGACAGCGGGACAGCTTCCGGCCATCGGGTGGTTCTGTCGACCATTGTGAGGAGGTGGGTGAACCTGCGGGAGGGCGGCAGGGGCCCCACCAGGTCCACGTTAACATGGTCGAACCGCCTCTTGGGCACCGCGAAAGGCGCCAACGGGGCCTTAGTATGGCGATGCACTTTTGAGCGTTGACATACCACGCAGGTGCTGGCCCAGTCGCGAACGTCTTTCCTGAGCCCGTGCCAGACGAACTTAACCACCACCAGCTTCTGTGACGGCTTCCTGCCCGGGTGGGAAAGATTATGGATGGCGTCGAAAACTTGCCGTCTCCACCCGTCGGGCATGACGGGACGTGGCTGCCCAATGGAGACGTCGCACAGGAGTGTGGTGCTGGCATCGTCGAACGTGACATCCGCTAGTTGAAGGCCCGTGACCGCCGTCTTGTAGGCCTGGACGTCCGGGTCGGAGGCCTGGTCGGCCGCCATGCGGGTGTAGTCAATGACGAGGTGTACGGCGCTGGCGGCGGCTCGGGAGAGACAGTCGGCGACGGGGTTGTCTTTCCCAGCCACATGCTGGATGTCCGTTGTGAACTCTGAGATGAAGGCCAGCTGGCGTTGCTGACGGGCTGACCACGGCTCGGAAGCTTTGGCCATGGCGAAGGTCAATGGTTTGTGGTCCACGAACGCTGTGAACGGGCGAGCCTCCTGTAGGAAACGGAAGTGTCGGACGGCAAGGTAGAGGCCGAGAAGCTCACAATCGAAGGTGCTGTACTTCCGCTCTTGGGGCGGAGCTGCCGGCTGAAGAAGGCGAGCGGCTGCCAGGTGCCGTTCACCCACTGTTCGTGGACGGCGCCGACCGCATAGTCCGAGGCGTCGGTGGTGAGAGCAATCGGCGCATCAGGTAACGGATGCGCCAGCATGGTCGCGTTAGCCAAGGCCCTTTTCGTGTCCGTGAAAGAATTGGCCATCTCCTCGGACCAGTCGACGGCGAGCTTGTCGGGCTTGCCTGGGCCGCATAAGCTGGGCTGCTCGGGGGATGAAGTGATGGTAAAAGTTCACCATGCCCAAAAACTCCTGCAGGGCCTTCACGGTGAGGGGTCGCGGGAAGTCCATCACGGCCTCCACTTTCGATGGCAGTGGCACCGCCCTGTCCTTCGTGATGCGGTGCCCGAGAAAGTCGATCGAGGATAGCCCGAACTGGCACTTGGCCGGGTTGACGATTAGGCCGTGCTGGCTGAGGCATTGGAAGAGAGTCCAAAGGTGCGACACATGCTCCGTCCTGGAGGCGCTGGCGATGAGGATGTCATCCAGGTATATGAACAGGAATGTCAGGTCCCGTAACACGGTGTCCATTAGGCGTTGAAAAGCCTGGGCGGCGTTTTTGAGGCCGAATGGCATGCGGAGGAATTCGAACAGCCTGAACGGGGTGATCACCGCGGTTTTCGGGACATCCTGCGGCCGGACAGGGACCTGGTGGTAACCCCGGACGAGGTCCACTTTCGAGAATACCACTTTCCCGGCCAGGCAGGTGGAAAAGTCTTGGATGTGTGGAATCGAGTAGCGGTCGGGGGTCGTAGCGTCGTTGAGGCGCCGGTAGTCGCCGCACGGGCGCCACCCGCCGACTGGTTTCGGAGCGATGTGGAGGGGCGAGGCCCACGGACTGTTCGACCAGCGGATAATGCCGAGGTGCTCCATGGTGTCGAACTCAGCTTTAGCGATGGTGAGTTTCCCCGGGTCAAGGCGCTGAGCGCGGGCGTAGACGGGCGGACCGGTGGTCGAGATGTGGTGTTCTACCCCGTGTTTGGTGGCAGCGGACGAGAACGTGGGCTTCGTGAGGTCCGGGAACTCGGCGAGGAGGCGGGAAAACTCGTCGGAGGCCGAGAGTGCACTGGACAACTTCGTCGTGCTGGACCCACTGAGGGAACACGGGAGCGAGCTGAAAGTCTCAGCGTTGATGAGACATCGGTTCTTGACGTCCACCAAAAGGCCATTGGCGCAGAGGAAGTCAGCGCCGAGAAGGGGGGTGGACACTTTTGCCATGACAAAGTCCCAGGTGAACCGCTGCCCGCCAAAACAAAGCGCCACGCTCCGTTTCCTGAAGGTGCGGGTGGAACTGCCATTGGCGGCTTCGAGGACGGGGCCGTGGTTCCCCCCTTGCATGTCTATGGTTGACGCGGGCAGGACGCTCACCTGGGCACCCGTGTCGCAAAGGAAACGACGTCCGGAGTCGGTGTCCGTAATAAATAACAAACTACCTGAACGGCCGACAGCCATAGCAGCCGACGAGTGGTCTTTCGTTTGTTTCGACGCGGGAAAACTGCACAGGGGCCGGCACTTCCTGGCTTTGGGGCTGAACTGCGCATGGTAGAAGCAAAGGCTTGGGGGCTGCCGCCGTTGGGCTGTATCAGTGGGGGCAGGGCTCCGCGTGGCCGCGCAGTACAGTTGCCCAGCGGAGAAAAATTTGTCGGCCTCCTTGGCCAGGTCACAGAAATCAGTACTGGAAGTGTTGGCTAAAGCCGACCGTACCTGACCTGACAGCTGTTGAAGGAACAGTTCCTTGAAGAGGAAGCACGGCCTGTGTGTGCCCAGGAGGGCCAGCATGTGGTCCATCAGCTCTGAGGGCTTGGAGTCGCCAAGCCCGGGTAGAGAGAGAAGCCAGCATGCGCGCTCGGCTTCGGTGAGTCCAAAAGTTTCTAAGAGGTGTGTTTTCAGCGTTTCGAATTTGTTGAGCTCCGAGGGGTTCTCGAGCAGGCTCACGGCTCTGGCCGTGGTGGAGCTGCCGAGAGCAGAGACGACGTAATAGTACCTCGTGTCGTCCGCGGTGATGTCCCGGAGTGCAAATTGAGCCTTGGCCTGGGCGAACCAAGCGGCAGCCTGTTGTTCCCAAAACTCGGGTAATTTGATGGAAACGGCGTTCATCGCCATTTCGGATGAGGTCTTTGGAATCCAAAAGAGCAGCGGGGTCACCAATGTTGGAGTCGCTAGAAATCAACAGGCTCTGAGACTTTTGTTGCAGCAAAGGCAAAACGCGTGTTACTTTATTCACTCTCCATGAGGACTGAGGGTCTCAGCCTCGTTGCAGGGCTAAGACGTCATCACGCTACCGACACATGACGTCATCACGCTACTGATGCTCTTAAAGGGACCCTGCCCCGATAACCCAACCAAGTACGTACATATAACAACATTGGCTATACATAGTGAATTGTGTTTAGGTACATATAACAACATTGGCTATACATTGTGAATTGTGTTTAGGTACATATAACAACATTGGCTATACATTGTGAATTGTGTTATTGTCCCTATGTGGTCTCCGCCACAATACTATCTTTCCATATTAGTCCTCCCAAAGTGCATCACTTCACACTTCTCCACAATGAACTCCATCTTCCATGCTTCTACAACAACAGCAACAACTTGTATTTATATAGCATCTTTAACGTAGTAAAACATCCCAATGCGCTTCACAAGAGTTATAAAACAAAATTTGACGCTGAGCTACATAAGGAGAACTTAGGGCAGATGACCAAAAGCTTGGTCAATAAGGTAGGTTTTAAAGAGCGTCTTAAAGAAGGAAAGAGAGATAGAGAGGCCCATTTCACTATCCTGTCTATGTCATCCTGAAATCTATAACTATTCTCAGCATGATCTACTACTTTGCCAAGTTTTGTATCATCTGCTGACTTCGTAATGCTGCTCCCTACACCCAAGTCTAGGTCATTTATAAAACTTATAAAGAGTAATAGACCCAAACCTGACCCTTGGGGAACAGCACTGCAAACCACCTCCCAGTCCGAAAAACATCCTCCACCACCACCCTCTGCTTCCAGTCACTGAGCCAATTCCATATCCATAGCACCACTTTCCCCTTAATTCCATGGGCTTCCATTATCTTAATAAGCCTCCTGTGTGGCACTTTGTCGAATGCCTTCTGAAAATTCATATATACATCTACTGCACTACCTGGATCAACCTTCTCTGTTACCTCATCAAAGAATGCAATCAAGTTAGTCAGACACGATTTGCCTTTAACAAATCCATGCTGGCTCTCCTTGATTAACCCATGCCTTTCCAAATGAAAGTTTATTTTGTCCCTGATAATGATTTCCAATAACTTCCCCACCACTGATGTTAAGCTGACTGGCCTGTAGTTTCCTGGTTTATCCCTCTCCCCTTTCTTGAATAGTGCTATGACATTAGCAACCCTCTAGTCCTCCAGCACTACTCCTGTATCCAATGAGGATTGAAAGATTGTGACCGATGCCTCTGCTATTTCTACCTTTGCTTCTTTCAGCAACCTAGAGTGCATTCCCTCTGGACCAGGTGACGACCAACTTTCAGTAATGCTAATCATTTTAGTACGTCTTCTCTAACTATTACTATCCTATCCATAACTTCCCTCTCCTCTTTTAGTGTAACCATTACATCATCCGCTTTCTTTGTGAAGACAGATGCAAAGTACTCATTTATTACTTTAGCCACGTCCTCTGCCTCTACATGAAGATTTCCCTTTGGGTCCTTAATAGACCGAACTTTTCCCTAGCAAACCGTTTACACTTTATGTATTTATAAAATGTTTTAGGGTTCAATTTAATGTTGCCTGATACTCTTTTCTTGTAACCTCTCTTTGCCTCCTGTATTAACTTTTTCAATTCCCTCCTGTACTTTCCATTGTGGCGGTACCACCGGTTGTACCTTACATAAAGATATACATAATTCCCTTTAACTTACCTTACTGTATGTATAACTTACCTGTTGGGGTCGTTGCCCCTTTAACTTACCTGTTGGGGCCGTTGCCCCTTTAAGATGCACCCTAACGTGTTGACGTCACGTCACGTACGACATGATGTGCGTGCGCCGGCACAGCCCGGCCTAGCGTCTTCGGCCTCAACGGCCAGCCGACGGAGTCTTCCGCTCCCGCGGCAAGCACCGGCACAGCCCGGCCTCCCGACTTCGGCCTCAACGACAAGACCTATACCACGGTGCTCCTACAGTCAGCCATCTTACCTGATGTAATTAGTCTGTTCCTGTAAATAAACAACTTGTTAATAGTTCATCGAAGTCAAACTCTCTTATTTAGTGGCGATCTACATGAACCGCTACACCATAATCTTTCTGGTTATTAACTGAATCTTGCTCCTGACATTTGTCATAAACCTCCTTTTAAATGTTTATTTTAACTTTTATTTCCTTTGTCATCCAGGGCAGATTACCTTTGGATGCTCTGCCTTTTCCCTTTAAAGGATTATGCCTAGTTTGTACCTGAACTATCTCTTCCCTGAATGCCCTCCATTGCTCCATTACTGCTTTACCCTGCAATCGCCTTTTCCAATCTACCTGTACTAGGTCCCTTCTTTACCCTGCAATCGCCTTTTCCAATCTACCTGTACTAGGTCCCTTCTTTACCCTGCAATCGCCTTTTCCAATCTACCTGTACTAGGTCCCTTCTTTACCCTGCAATCGCCTTTTCCAATCTACCTGTACTAGGTCCCTTCTTTACCCTGCAATCGCCTTTTCCAATCTACCTGTGCTAGTTCCCTTCTTAAATCACTGAAATGAGCTCTTCCCCAGTTGAGCATGTTTACCTTCAATATTTTCTGGTCTCTTTCCATAAATACTTTAGATTTAGCCTCATTCCCCACAGTGGTGACAGATCACTGGATCACTGATTTATTGAATGGAGCTTATTGAAAAGCGACTTTTGAGCATCTAGCAGAACAATGTTTCTCCATATTGCCCCCCCACCCCTGCATTATATTTTACACTCCACTCCTGAAAGTACTAACCCCTTATTTTGGTGCAGGGTCAAAGGCAGTGGATGCCTCCCCCCCGCATCGCCCAGCATCTCTCCAAAGAGTCCTGTTTTCCAGAACTCACTTGGCACCTTGAATGTTGTTTGGACAATGTGTAGAGAAACACACGGAGGCACCAATCAGCTCTCACTGTATTGGATTTGGCTTTCAGATTCTTCGGGAGGCAGAGATACCAAACTGGGGGCTCTTTAACCTTCTGCTGAAAGCAGGACCAGATTTTAAGCCAGGAGGGAAACACCCTCATAGGAGGCAACAAGCACCCCTCAGTCATTTCAGTGTGTGCAGTTTAACGTGGATTAATCAGTAACGTGGATTAATCAGACACTATTGGTACACAGAAAAATATCTATATTTTGTGGAGAGGAAAGTGATGTTTTATTTGCATTAGCACAACATTGCCAACAGATGGCAGAATTGCACCTTGCAATATATTGCAGAAAGGCAAAACATCTAGATCCAGCAGCTGACAGCTGTAATCTAAAGTATCTGCCATCGACTGTACAGTCTCTGCCATCGACTGTACAGTCTACTCCTGAGAATTCAAAGTCGTTATTTGCACAAAAGAAAAATAATTATAAAATAACTGAGCAAAGAACAGCAAAGTTGGAATTTAATGTTAAAATTGTATTATCAGCTTATTTGAATGAAGCAACTTTGATTTAAGAGTAGACTAGCCCTGATATCACTTGGTACCCTTTGGATTCCATTGATGCATTTACTGTGGTAGGAAGGTTTTATTAATGTCAGCTGTGGCTCAGTGGGCAGTTCTTGCCTCTGAGTCAGAATGATGTTAGTTCAAATTCTACTCCAGAGACTTGAGCATATAATCCAGGCTAACACTTCAGCGCAGTACTGAGGGAGTGCTGCACTGTCGGAGGTGCTGTCTTTCAGATGAGACATTAAACCAAGTCTGCCCTCTCAGGTGGATCCATTGGCACTATTTAAAAGAAAAGCAGGTGAGTTCACCCCGGTGCCCTGGGCCAATATTTAACCCTCAACCAACGTGATTAAAAACAGATTATCTGCCCATTATCACATTGCTGTTCATGGGACCTTGCTGTGCGCAAATTGGCTGCCGCGTTTCCTACATTACAACAGTGGTAAGCTACAGTATCTGCCTTGAAGTAATCTTCAAAAATACTTCAATGGCTGGAAAGTGTTAAGTATGTGTATTGTATTGAACAATTAACACAAAGACTTAAACGTATAACTCAAACAGGTCTTTACTGGTTGGAGGTAGGGACTATATGTAGGTCTTTGCTTCATGCCCACAGGCGGGAACTGAGGGGAGATCAGTACCCACAGTACTATTTATACCCCTATGGCCAGGAGTGGTACTGCGTATCACTACGCCCTACAAGTAGTGCAGTCCTGTCCACAGGTTCAAAGTAGCACACATATTACATACACAACATTCCTCCCTTCCTAGCTTTAGTCATCTCCCCATTTAACATAACGTAATAACATATATACATATATAACTTCAGGTTTACATAACAGAATAACATAGATACATAGATAACTTCATGTCAAAACAGATCACAGATTCAGTCTCTGCGGAAAACAGTTCACAGATTCAATCTCTGTGGTGTAGTCGGTTCACGTTGCTGGAGTGACTCATTCAATAGTCCTTCCATGGATTTAAGTTTGAACTTCCGAACTGAATTGACTCCGTTCGGAGGGACCACGTGTGTGATCTGGTAGAGGTAATAATGGTTCAGATGGGTCATCTTCTGTTTCGACTTTTCCTTTTCTGCTTCTTGGAGACTCTCTGGGCTCCACTGTCAGCTGCCAGCTGCATGCGCAGTTCCTCCTTCTCTTCCTCCTTTTTCCGTAGTAGAGCCACCTTCTCCCGATGTTCCGTAGACTTTCGGTGCTCCTCCATGATTTCTGTATGGTGGGAGTCGAAGTTACAAGTTGGGCAGGACAGGACATAGTAATATTCGGTGTCGTCCTGATCTAGGCCAGCGAGAGGGTCTTCTATTTCCTCCATACCCAGCTGGGCGTTAGCCAGCTTTTGTTCCAAGTCCAGACATCTTTCCTGAAGAGACTTCTTCATGTGTACCTCTTCATCCAGCTTTTTCTGGGCTTTCAGCAAGTCGTTTACTAATGACCTCATTTGAGATTTTACTACTTCAACTTCTTTTGGAGATTGATTGATCGGACTATTCAATCCCTCTACCGGAGCAGCTGTTTCAGCGGTCTGTTGTTCTATGTTGACGTGAGTCAGCGTACTTTTGGCATCCAAGGGCTGCTCTGTTGCAGTCATCTCAGTCTGTGTTGCCACCTCAGCTCTTCCAATAACCTTTGAGAGCTCCGAACCCCTTTCGTTTGAATATTGAAGTTCGTGTTCAAGTTTTTCCCATTTCAGAGTCCTGTCCTTCAGCATATGCAGGAGTTGGCTGACCGTTAACTCCTCTGACATCAGACGTTTTGTGTGCTCCTGCTCCATTTTCTCCATCAGCTGCTTCTGTTGTCTTTCCAGATTCTCCAACTCTATATCAAAGAACTCTTTCGTTGCATTCAACTCTTGCTCAAAACGGCGAAGCATTTGTTCTAATTGCTGTTGTAGTTTGAAATGGAGTTGAGTTCGAGCCCGGTGTCCCTCAGAAATGGGCACATCAGTAGACTTGCCAGACTCAGAATCCACAGTTAAACTATGTTGTTGTTGCTCAGTGGAATTCTGTGCTGAAACTTTGTCTTTTGCACCTGAGTTGGGCTTACCATCATCCGTTCCAGAGTCTGGGCCGACTATCTTCACCGAGTTCTCACTCGTTATTGTTTGTAGGAAATGCCAGTCCATATTCATTTTCCTAATCCACTCCCGTCCTAGTAGTGGAGAACCTCCTTCAGATATCACATATAAGTCCATTATTTGACTGTCTTCGCCCTTGTGGACCACTGCAACCTCTATTTTCCCGATGGGGTACACTCTTTGCCCCGTGTATGTTTTCAATATAATCCCCGTATCCTGTAGGGGAATATGTTGGAATAACTTTCCGTAATCTTTCTTATTTATGACCGTCAATGCCAATCCAGTGTCCAATTCCAGTTTTACTTGGACTCCTTCTATCTGAAGAGTGACCCAAATTGTCTGGAGGTCTGCACCCTCACCAGCGTTGAGTACTCTTAAGCTAGCCAGTTCATTACTGCTAGCGTCTGAATCGGACTCCTGTTCGGTCACCTTGTGTACCTTTGCGTATTTTCCTTGCGGTGACTTCTTGTTGCTGGTCTTCTTCCCTGACCTGCATACTCTAGCTATATGTCCGAGCCTACCACAAGTTCTACATTCTTGGTTTTTAAACCAACACTGGTTCTGATCATGCGTTGTCTTTCCACAACGATAACATTTGCCAGAACTCTCACCCAATTTGTGTGCACTGAGCTCCGGTGACCGTAGCTGCATTACTGCCGTGCCTCTCGCTGCGGCTTCGTGTGCTGCTGCCATAGTGACCGCCTTCTCAAGCGTCAGCTCATTCTCCTCGAGCAGTCGCTTTTGTGTATCCTGCTTAAATAAACCACACACAAATTTGTCTCGTAGTGCATCTGTCAGTCCCGTTCCAAACTGGCAATGTTTCGCTAATTTACGCAATTCCAGCAAATATTCAGCATTGCTTTCATGCTGTAGCTGCCTTCTGTCGTAAAATTTAAATCGTTCCGCTAGCATCAGCGGCGTGGGGTTTAGATGATCTTTCAGGACAGTAACAATCTCATCGAACGTCTTATCCGCCGGTTCATCTGGTGATAACAGGTGTTTCAATTGCCCGTATGTCTTCGCACCCATTAAATTTAATAATGTTAGAGCTTTATCTTGGTCACGAATTTTATTGGCCTTACAATAATTTTTTACTCTTTCAACATATATGGCCCAATCTTCGAGGTCACTATCAAAGGTGCTAATATTCCCGTGTTTAGGCATTGTAGATTTGCAATTTCTCAGATTTTATTTTCTTTACTTGTTATCAAAGATGGCGGCTTCCCGCTCTTGCCGTCGTCCTCCGCCCACAAAATGGCGGTTTTCCCGCGCTTGGCGGTCTTCACCCGTCCCCCGACGCCGTCTCCCTTCAGCCCCCGAGTGCGGCCCTTATCTTCACCGCGATCGATAGCCCGCGCTGTGCACCGCGGCTCTCGCACCTTGAGCTTCTGCAGCCACCGCGCCTTTCAGTCCGAGTGCGGCCCTTATCTTTGGTCCCGATCGCTGGCCCGCGCTGCGCCTCGCACTTGAAGCGGCTCCCGGCCTCTGGCTCACCCGCTCGCGCGGCTCTTGCGCGCTCCCTCCCGGGCTCTGGCTTACCCGCTCGCGCGTTTCACCGCGGCTCTTATCAGGGATTGCGATCGCCCTTATCTTCTCCAACTTCCCCAGCCCTGTCTTTGCAGCCAACGCTGCACGGCTTACCCCACCACCTAGGTTGAACAAGGAAACTGCAGAAAGACTTCTGTCAGTCGCTGGAAGCTGTCAGGATGGCTGCTGCACTCCAGTGCTCAGTCGCTGATGGAGGCTTCAGAGTCCTAAAGCCTGTCGCTTCTAGTGGGGTGGTGATGTTTGAAACCTCTCTTCAACTGCCGCAGGGTAAGAACCTGACTCGTCGCCAGTGTTAAGTATGTGTATTGTATTGAACAATTAACACAAAGACTTAAACGTATAACTCAAACAGGTCTTTACTGGTTGGAGGTAGGGACTATACGTAGGTCTTTACTTCATGCCCACAGGCGGGAACTGAGGGGAGATCAGTACCCACAGTACTATTTATACCCCTATGGCCAGGAGTGGTACTGCGTATCACTACGCCCTACAAGTAGTGCAGTCCTGTCCATAGGTTCAAAGTAGCACACATATTACATACACAACAGAAAGCACTGTGGGATGTCCTGAGGTGGTGAAAGGTGCTGCATGTGTCCTTTATAATAACTGCAGGTTCTTTCTTTCATTGCACATCTTCCTCATTTTTCTCTTTTGTCAGTTTTCTCCTGTCCTCTCCTGAAGGCACTGGCTCTCACTGGGGGGACAGTTCCAGGGGCACCAAAGGCCCTCTGGTACCTCGCCCGAGTGGACTTCCTTGATGTGTAGGCCCAGACAGTCAGCGTTGGCAAACTGTCCTACAGTAGAAGGTCTCAGAGCCGAGCTCCAGCCGGTCCTCATCTCATATCCAGATATTATCCAGCTGAATTGGGATCAGCAGCGGACACTCTGGTTGATTTCCCATCCCCCCCACCCCCAAATTAACCCAACCACTTATACCACTGCACGTATTGAGATCTGGAGGCCAGTACAGCCCCGGGGCCTCCTCAGCCAAATGGCTTGGTGATCTTTACACACAGGGCTATGCACAGGCCAGCAAGAGCAATGTTGTAAAATGTATTTTTAAATTTCAGCCACAGTATTATGCATTTTGAAGCACGGAATGTACTTTCTGAAAGTTAATTATTTAAGGTGCGTGGCAAAGCATTGAATAATTTGTATCCTGTGCTAAATAATGTAATGTCATTTGAAAGCATTAAATGACTTACCCGACTGCAGTGAGCCACAAGCTCTCAGAGTAGATGTGATTTCTCAGGCAAATATACAGCAGCAATATTTTGCACTTAAGTAGTTTTAAGAGAAAGGATTAGGAGTTCACCCGAATATTCAGGGGGTTAGTCAGTCAGAAAAAGATGGTTCAGATCCAATCCCTAGTCTGTGCTGGTTTAGCTATTTTCAGACATGCTTTAGGGGATGGTCTTTAATTGGCTGGGTTAGGGATGGTTCCTGTTCCTCATCAACAATCCCTGCTGGGAAGTGTGTACGTTGGATGAGGACAGTTCGGGCTTGGCTGTGATTTGTTCCTATGTTCCTATATCAATGGATATGGAGCAAAGGCAGGTACATGGAGTTGAGATGCAGATCAGCCATGATCTAATTGAATGGCGGAGAAGGCTCAAGGGGCTGAATGACCTACTCCTGTTCCTATTTCCTCCTTCCCCTCTCTTTTTCTCGGGTGAATAGCTCACATTTATACAGTGACTGGAGCCTCTGCGCTCATTGGCCTCAGGTTTTCTGATCCTAATGCTGTTACTGACCCATTCATTTTAAAGGGTCACCATTCGTGTTGCCATCGAGTAAGACCGGTCTCACTGTCCAGGTCCATGCAATGAAGAGTGGCTACTGGAGGAGAGCCAGAGCCCATGGAACTGTAGCCCAATGAGATTCAGCACGGGAAAATTGTGGGGGGGGGGAACCACCCGCGTCCATTGGAGGACACCACTTATGCTCAAAACAAGAACACTGTTTTTATACTCACACCTAATCTTTCATAATTAGTGAAGAGGAAAATATATAGGCCTAGAAATTCAGTTGGTTGCGCCAGCAGTTAGCGTCTTAAGAGAAGTGAATTTCGGGCGCTATGCGTGTAGCGCCCGGGCGCAGCACAGTTTGCGCCTCGCCCCAAATTAAGTTGACCCTTAGCGCCGGCGCAAAGTTTAGCGCCCGCCCGGCTGCACGCGCAGAAAATGACGTCACATCCTCGTGCAACGCCCTTTGCGCGCCCCGATTCCAAACTTCAGTCGGACCGCCCCATTGTGCGGCTGGCGGCCAGAGCGTTTGTAAAATGGAACGCAACACAGCCGACGCGGGCCCCGGGGAGCGCAAATTAAAGGGCACGTACCCTGCAGTATAAAGGGCAGCCATTTTGCAGCAAACACTCTTGTGCAACGGATTTCTGGACACACAACAAGGAGGAGAGCTAACTGGTTTCGTGCAGCAATAGCTCAGGTACTTTTGGACTCAGGCCAAAGCGCTGCAAGTGCCCTGTTGGAAATTTGACTGTTTGCCAGCATTTGATGGGGGCTGCATGGGGTGCCAACGCGGAGTTTCAGCGCCATGTGCGTAGGGCTCGCAGACGCGGGGTCAGAGGGGCAGCCCTGGCTAGAGGCAGAGGGGGCAACAGGCGTCGGCAACATAGGCCTTACCCAGTCAGGGTATACCGCCAGCAGCGCTCCTACCTCACCATGAGTGGCGCGCGATGTGTAAGAAGGCTGAGGTTCCGAAAGGAGGTGGTTGCAGAGATCTGCCACCTGCTTCGCAGAGATCTGCGTCCAAAGCTCAGGTGCAGGACGTCTCTGTCGGTGGAAGTGAAGGTGACGGTGGCATTGAACTTCTATGCCACCGGCTCCTTCCAATCCGCTGTTGGGGACATAGCTAACATATCCCAGTTCGGCGTGCATCACTGCATCCGCCAGGTGACCGATGCCCTTTTCAGAAGGAGACGCCAATTCATCTCCTTCCCCATGGCCCTGGAGAGCCAGCATCAGCGTGCAGTGGGATTTGCTAGACTCGCGGCCTTCCCCTTGGTGCAGGGCGCCATTGACTGTACGCATGTGGCTTTGTGGGCACCTCTGGAGCATGGCGAGCAGTATCACAACCGGAAGGGCTACCGTTCTCTCAATGTACAGCTGGTGTGTGACCACAAGCAGCGCATCCTGGCTGTCAATGCCTGCTTTCCAGGCAGCTGCCACGATGCCTTTATCCTGCGGCAGAGTACTGTGCATGACATGTTCGAGGCACAGCCTCCCCCAAGAGGATGGCTACTCGGGGACAAAGGCTATCCTTTGTGTACCTGGCTCATGACCCCGCTCCGCGCGCCCAGGACCGCTGCTGAAGAGGCATATAACGAGAGCCATCAAAGGAGCAGAAACATCATCGAGCAAACTATTGGGGTCCTCAAGCAGTGGTTCCGCTGCCTTGATCGTTCCGGCGGATCTCTGCAGTATTCGCCGCACCGGGTCTCCCAATTTGTCGTAGTTTGCTGCATGCTACACAACCTGGCTCTCCGCAGGATTCAGGCACTGCCACCTGACGTTGGACCACCACCTCAGGAGGAGGAGCAGGAGGAGCAGGAGGGAGCAACAAGGTCCAAGGGCCGTCCGTCGCCAGCTTATTGAACGTAACTTCTAAGCCCCCTGTCAGGGAATGCCTTGTGGCCATGAAGCAAGATGAATGCAGCCGCTCCGCAAGCCCTCAGCCGGCGAAGGCAACAAAGACTAACAAGAACAACCATGGACACTGTCTGAATAAAGATAAATTTATATTTGACAAAAATGAAACCCCTTCCCACATGAATCCCAAAAACAATTAACGGCCCCCACAAAAAGTGCAACAAACGACTCACTCCCACAACCTGGGGAGGAGTAACTCCACATTTGAACAAACCAGGCCTCAACCTCGGCCTTAACGCAAAAAACATACCCATAAACAAAACAACCATGGGCAAAATAAAGATGTCCACCGCCATATAAAATGAAAGCAGGCCACACCCTCTACTTAGTGGCCCGCGAGGGTGAGACCTTGTCCAGCCTTTTGGCGCTCCTGCCCAGCCTGCTGCTCCTCCGCAAGCTCTGCCCAGTGGCTGCTGCGAGGCTGGGGGAAGGCGCCTGAGGGTCAGATGTCCTTCCGCCAGATAGCCTTGGGGGGCGGCCTACACGGGCTTTGGGCCTCGAGGGGCCGGCTGTTGATTGGCGCACATGTGCATGCCCACCATCAGCTCCAGCCGCTTGCCATTGACGCTCCACTGGGGGAGTGGCGGCGACGGATGGCGCAATGTGGGCAAGCTGGCGTATTGGAGGCGCTGGCTGGTGATGTCGCACGCTGGCACTCGCCCGGGCACGCACTGCACGATCCGCACCAATCAGCCGAAGGGCGGATCGCTGTGCTGCTGCAGCGCGGCGGGTGTCCTGGCGATGCCTGGCTGAGGCAGCGCGTGTGACAGCAGTGAGTGCCCCTGTTACCCTGGTCTGCGCCCGCATCACATCCGCCACTAACTTGACGGCATCAGCCAGCGACTCCATCGCCGGAGGCATCCGTTCCACTACCTCCATCATCATCCGGCCACTCTCGGCATTTGATGCCCCAAACTCCCGCACACTGGTCGCCAGCGACTCGATGGCCTCAGGCATCCGTCCCACCACCTGCATGAGCTCTGTGTGGCGGCGGTCCGAATCCTCGGCCATTTGGTCCAGCTGGCGCACCTCCTCCGAGGTGAAGGTGGGCGGACTGGAGGCGGGACTCTCCCGCTGGGGAGCAGGGGTCCGAGCTAGGCGACCCTTGGCACGTTGCTGGCGCCGAATGTCTGCAGCAACTGCACTCCCCTCCGATCCTTCCCCCCTCTGGGGGGAAGGCCGCGGCCCACCCGCAGCCCTCCTGGGTGGCTGGACGCCACTGGTCCCAGCAGCTGCACTCCCCTCCGAAAGTTGCTCCAGGCTCTTGTCCAGGGAAGACGTGTCCAACACTTCGCCCTCTGCTGCGGGCCCGAGTCCTCCCCTGATGGTCCGGGTTGCTCTTCCTCCTCCTCCTCCTCCTCCTCCTCCTCCTGTTCGGAGGGGCTGTCACTGGCAGCTTCAGGGAGCTCTTCATCACCAGCTGAAAGCAGGAAGGCACAAGAGTAGCTTCAGAGTGAGGAGAGGGCGTCAGCGAGGGAGTCATGACTGGTGGCATTCAGCGCATTGGTGGCACAGTGGCAAAGGAGGTAGCTCGGATGCGCAAGTGCGACGAGAGAGGGCCAAAAGGCGAGGTCCTTACCATTGCCGGGCAGCGGAGGGTCGGCTTCTCCGCACGCTCTGGGCACAATCACGCGGCCTCCCATGAGGCCACTCACGCGCTCCTCCAGGGGAGTGAGCTTCTGGAACTTGGCGCGGCCTCCCCCGGTGATGTCGCGGCGCTTGCGATTATTCGCAAGTTTAGCCTGCAAGAGAAAGGACGGGCTCTAAGTACGGTGTGTAGCCGTGACGTAGTGTGCACTGCCTCCCATGGTGGAATAGCTTGGCCAGAGTGTAGCCCTGATCTAGTGTGCACTGCCTCTCATGGTGGAATAGCTTGGCCAGTGTGTAAAGTGCAGAATGTGCAATTGATGCTCATGACTGTCCCAAAGCTGCTGGCTGAGGGCTGGCCATTAGGCCTTTCAGGTCCCTTTGCCCATCATGTCAGGTGTACATGCAAGAATGAGGAGGAGAGTGGAAAGGGTACTCACCCTGACAATCCTGGTCAGGTCATTGTATTTCTTCCGACATTGCACCTTGTCCCTGGGGGCATCGCCGTAGGACGACACCCTGGTGGCGATCTCCCTCCAGGCTTTGGTGTAGACGCGGTGGGTGGGATTCCTGCCATTGTCTGGGAACAAGATCCTGCGCCTCTTCTCCAATGCTGTCAGCATGATATCCAGCTCACGCTCTGAGAAGCGCAGGGCACGCTCACGGGCCTTCTCATGCATTGCCATGGCTCATTGGGCTCAGCAGCAGTGTTGAGGCCTAGTTTGAAAGCTGCAGTGTGCAGGGCGTGGCAGCAGACCAAATCGTCCCTTCCCCCTTTAAGAGCTGGCCGGCGCCACGGGGTCTGCTGTCAATCAAAAAATGACCGCACCCGCGCTGCGCCCCGCCTCGGCGCTATCCCTCTGCACCGCCAGCTTAGTGCCTAAAGATAGTCGTGTAACGCCTCTTTTAGCGCTCCAGCAACCTCTTAGGGCGAAGCAACTGAATTTCGGCGAAGGGGGCGCAACTTTGGGGCGGGCGCTAAAGTTGGGCGGGCGCTAACGTTAGCGCCCCAAAACTGGCAAAACTGAATTTCTAGGCCATATTTTTTTATTCGTTCATGGGATGTGGGCATCGCTGGCAAGGCCAGCCGTTATTGCCCATCCCTAATTGCCCTTGAGAAGGTGGTGGTGAGCTGCCGCCTTCTAGAATTGCTGCAGTCTGTGTGGTGAAGGTACTCCCACAGTGCTGTTAGGGAGGGAGTTCCAGGATTTTGACCCAGCGACGATGAAGGAATGGCGATATGCTTCCAAGTCAGGATGGTGTGTGACTTGGAACTTGGAAGTGGTGGTGTTCCCACGCGCCTGCTGCCCTTGTCCTTCCAGGTGGTAGAGGTCACGGGTTTGGGAGGTGCTGCCGAAGAAGCCTTGGCGAGTTGTCGCAGTGCATCTTGTAGATGGTACACACTGCAGCCACGATACGCCGGTGGTGGAGGGAGTGAATGTTTAAGGTGGTGGATGGGGTGCCAATCAAGCGGACTGCTTTGTCCTGGATGGTGTCGAGCTTCTTGAGTGCTGTTGAAGCTGCACTCATCCAGGCAAGTGGAGAGTGTTCCATCACACTCCTTACTTGTGCCTTGTAGATGGTGGGAATGCTTTGGGGAGTCAGGAGGTGAGACACTCGCTGCAGAATACCTAGCCTCTGACCTGCTCTTGTTGTCACAGTATTTAAGTGGCTGGTCCAGTTAAGTTTCTGGTCAATGGTGACCCCCAAGATGTTGATGGTGGGGGATTCACCGATGGTAATGCCGTTGAATGTAAAGGGGCAGTGGTTAGACTCTTGCTTGTTGGAGATAGTCATTGAAGGTGGGACTTCGTTTCCACAATGACGGTGCGATGGTCACTGCTACCAATTCTGTCATGAACAGATGCATCTGTGACAGGTAGATTGGTGAGGACGAGGTCAAGTAGGTTTTTCCCTTGTGTTGGTTCTCTCACCACCTGCCGCAGGCCCAGACTGGCAGCTGTGTCTTTCTGGACTCGGCCAGCTCGGTCAGTAGTGGTGCTACCGAGCCACTCTTGGTGATGGACATTGAAGTCCCCCACCCAGAGTATATTCTGTGCTCTTGCTACTCTCAGTGCTTCTTCCAAGTGGTGTTCAACATGGAGGAGTACTGATTCATCAGCTGAGGGAGGGCGCTAGGTGGTAATCAGCAGAAGGTTTCCATGCCCATGCTTGACCTGAAGCCATGAGATTTCATGGGGTCCATGTTGAGGACTCCCAGGGCCACTCCTTCCTGACTGTATATCACTGTGCCGCCACCCCTAGTGGGTCTGTCCTGCCATTTGGCTGAAAGGTGTGATTCTGAGAGTATGACTAGTCTGTGGGACAGCTCTCCCAATTTTGGCACAAGTCCCCAGATGTTGGTGAGGAGGACTCTGCAGGGTGCGGCAGCAGCGGGAGCGGTGGACCTGCGAGGGAGCAGCGGCTGTGGGAGAAAATAAAGGTCGGTGATTTTCAGGCCCAGTTGAGCAGCGGCAGCAGAGGGAGCGGTGGCAGAATTCGAGAGTGACGTTACAGTACAGAAAGTGACGCCAGCGCAGGGGAAGAAGCTGATTGGTGAGTAGTGGGTGAGTGCTTTTTATTTCTTCAATTTTAAGTTTACTTCTTTTAAGGTAGTTCATAGTTAAGGTAGTTCGGGAGAGCGAGAATCTGACAGTTTAAATTTGAGGTAAGAGTTTTTAAATTAAAAGTATGGCAGAGGACCTCAGTCCCGTGCGTTGCACAGCCTGCAGCATGTGAGAATTCCTAGACGCTTCTTGCAGTCAGGATGACCATATGTGCAATAAGTGCCAATGGTTTGGCCAACTTGAGATCCGGTTTTCGGAGCTCGAGCGTCAGCTGGAGGCACTGCGGTGTATCCGCGAGGCTGGGAGTTATGTGGATAGCATGTTTTTAGACGTGGTCACCCCGCAGCTTAAGAAAGTGCAGTCAGAGAGAGAATGGGTGACCACCAGTCAGAAGAAGAGGGGCAGGCAGGTAGTCAGGAAAGCCCCAGAGTGCATCTCACTCAACAACCATTTTTCTGTGTTGGAAAACGGTGAAAGTGACGGTTCCTCTGGGGAGTGCAGCCAGAGCCAAGTTCACAGCACAAGGGGGGAGGAGTAAGAGTGGAAGAGCAATAGTTGTAGGAGACTCAATAGTGAGGGGTGCAGACAGGCGTTTTTGCAGCCGCAGACGTGACTCCAGGATGGTATGTTGCCTCCCTGGTGCCAGGGTCAAGGATGTCACTGAACGGCTGCAGGGCATTCTGAAGGGGGAGGGCGAACTGTCAGAGGTCGTGGTTCACATTGGTACCAACGACATAGGTAGAAAGAGGGATGAGGTCCTGCAACAAGAATTTAGGGAGCTAGGTAGCAGATTAAAAAGCAGGACCTCAAAGGTTGTAATCTCTGGATTACTCCCGGTGCCACGTGCTAGTGAGTATGGGAATAGGAGGATAGAACAGATGAATACGTGGCTCAAGAGTTGGTGCAGGAGGGAGGGCTTTAGTTTCCTGGATCACTGGGTCTGTTTCTGGGGAAGGTGGGACCTGTACAAGTCGGACGGGTTGCACCTGAACCAGAACGGGACCAACATCCTTGCGTGGAGATTTGCTAGTTGGCGGGGGTGGGGGGGGGGGTTTAAACTAACTTGGCAAGGGGATGGGATACTGAGTGGAGCTAGAGTAGGGGGTGATGCACAGCTAAATATAGAGGAAAAAACAAGTCAGTCTGGAAGGCAGAGCAAATATGTAACGGCACAAGGGAGTATGGCAAGGCTGGATGGCATTTATTTTAATGCAAGGAATCCTGTGAGTAAGGCAGATGAATTGAAGGTGTTGATAAACACATGGGAGTATGATATTGTTGCTATCAGAGAGACATGTTTGAGGGAGGGGCAAGACTGACAGCTCAATATTCCGGGGTATAGAATCTTCAGGCGAGACGGGGGGGGGGGGTAAAAGAGGAGGGGGTGTCGCAATATTAATCAAGGAGTTAATTACTGCAGTAAGGAGGGATGATATCTTAGCAGGTTCCTCTAATGAGGCCATATGGGTAGAACTTAAAAACAAAAAGAGGGCAAGCACTTTGCTGGGAGTGTACTATAGGCTCCCAAACAGTCAGGGGGAGATAGAAGAACAGGTATGTAGGCACATCTCAGAGAAGTGTAGAAATAATAGGATAATAGTAGGGGATTTCAACTTCCCCAATATTAACTGGGATAGTCAGAGTGTGAAAGGCTTAAAGGGTGCGGAATTCTTAAAGTGCATCCAGGAGAGCTTTTTGAGCCAGCATGTAGAAAGTCCTACAAGAGAGGGGGTGGTACTGGACCTAATTCTAGGGAATGTAGCCAGGCAAGTGGTAGAAATGTCAGTAGGAGAGCATTTTGGTGGCAGTGACCATAATTCGGTGAGATTTAAGGTAGTCTTGGAAAAGGACAAAGATGGGCCAGAAAAAAAGGGCTGGATTTTCAATGGGCCGTGGAGGCATGATTGGAGGCGTGCAGGGGGTTAAAATCGTGAAAACTGGCGGGCAGGACTCCCCCCGCCTGGTTCCTGACTCCGAGCAACTTTAACTCAGTCGTGACTAATGGTCCCGATTCCGTCCCGCCTCCAACAGGTGGGATAGGTCGTTAAGGCCCTTAACAAGCACTAAATAGCCTCTATAATCCTATTTTGAAAGGCCCTTGCAAATTTAACCCTTTTCCCACATGAAACACGCCTGGTGGGAAACACGATAGTGAAACCTGGCGGGAGCACTATTGGATTGCTGACTATCAGCTGCAGGTCAACCATTAAAGAGGAGATTTGATCAGCCATCATTTGCAGGTGGCAGGACTTTGTTGTCTCAGGTCTGGGGGAACTTTTAGGAGGCATAACCACAGCTGCAGAAGTTTGGAGCCTGACACCCATTTCCAGTATGACCTCCTGGGAAACCCCTCTCGCCACCTTGACTGAGTGCTTCCTCAACTAAGGCATACACCAGAAGCATGGGAGGCATTTATTTCCTTCCCTTCTGGACATCAGATGAGGACAAAGACCAGCCGCGGCACCAGCAGAACCATGAACAACAGCAGCACCAACAGCAGCACCAACAGCAGCAGCAGCAGGAGCGCCAGGCTGCTGCTCACCCACCTGAAGCTGCACAGGCCAGAAGGGGCCAGTGCCTGGAAGCCCGTTGGCGCAGGAGATACCCCCAAAACAGGGTCTACAGACACAGGGTCAGCTACCTCAACATGTCTGAGCAGCAGTGCCAAAGGCGGCTCCAACTTTCGCGAGAGGTAGTGAGTGACATCTGCGCAATGCTGCAACAATACCTGCAGTCCAGAGGACCAGGTGGATGTAGTGTATGTGCTTTAAGTCAGAACTACTTTTTACAGCTCCTGTATACTGTAGTACCGGCAGTAACCACACCGGTATATAAGCTGTGCGCATGCCTCTGTACTCCAGTCTAGAGTTTGCCCTCCTCCAGTAAAGACCTGTTATTTGTTTATGTACAGCATCCGTGTAATTATTTATCCACTGAACCACGGATCTAACAGTGGCGACGAGTGTTGATGCGAATCTACCTGCAACATTAAACAAAAAAAATAAATAAATAAATAGTCGAGTCCAGGAACACGGGCGTCGACCGCGAGCAACCGCCCAGCAGTCAGGCAGAGATCCAACTTCACTGGGGAGGCTGTGGAGAGCCGGGCTTGGTTCCCCAGCCACAACGAGCAGTAAGAGACCGACGACAGGTTCAGAGCAGACCCTTCCCAAGCAGCGGCGGCTGGAGCCGACCGACGGCAGAGAGAGAGAGCCGGGCAGTGTCGACGGGGTAAGAAAAAGGGTGAAGAGAGCAGGGCGCAGCCGGGGGTTGATCACCGAGCGGCGTCGAGGAAAAATACTGGAAAACCGGAGAGAGAGAGGGTAAGAAACAGCCGGGTTCTAGACTGAGCGGTGTCAACAAATATCAAGAGAAGAATGTGCAGAGCACAGCCAAGGATCACGGGCTGATCAGGGTCCGCGAGGCGAAGCAAGGAGAGACGCCATTGAGCCGCGGAGAAGCAGGGAGAGCGCGGGAGACGCCACTGAGCCGTGGAGAAGGAGGGAGAGCGCGGGAGGCGCCATTGAGCCGCGGAGAAGAAGGAAGAGCGTGGGAGACGCCATTTTGCGAAGCCGCAGCGGAGAAGACGAGCGAGCGCGGGAAGGAAGGAAAGCGCGGGAGACGCCATTTTGTGCCAGCGGAGAAGAAGGGGAGGTGCGGGAGGCGCCATTGGTGATAGTTAACGCACAACCAAGGATGCCGAAGAGTGGCAGTATCTCTACGTTCGACAATGAAGTCGAAGATTGGGCGACATATGTGGAACGTATTGAGGTGCACTGCAGGGCGAATGAAGTGCCAGATGCTAGTAAAGCACTGGTTTGGTTAAATTCCATGGGTGCAAAAACTTATGGGTTACTGCGAAATCTAATAACCCCAGAGAAGCCGGTAAACAAGAATTTTGAAAGCATAGTAGAAATGCTACAGGACCACTTAAACCTCACACCGCTGCTGATAGCAGAACAATTTAAATTCCATAAAAGGAACCAACACAAAGACGAAAGCAATGCTGAGTACCTAACGGAACTGCGCAAGCTATCGAAATACTGCCAGTTTGGAGCGGGACTAGCAGACACGTTAAGGGACAAGTTTGTGTGTGGGCTACAAAGTGAAGGAATCCAGAAACGGCTTCTATCAGAAAAGGACCTTACGCTGGACAAAGCTTTCAGTATGGCAGTATCACACGAAGCAGCCGCAAGGGGAGCTGCAGAGATACAACGGAGACCACAAGAATATGGCACCAGTGAAATGACCTATGGAACAGGGAAGTGCTATCGCTGCGGCAGAACAACACATGACCAGAAAGATTGTTGGTTCAAGGACCAAGTGTGCAGACAGTGTGGGAAAGCAGGACACATAGCAAGAGTCTGCAGGTCTGGGAAGAAAACCAACAGTAAGAAATCTCCACAGGAGAAGTACAAAAAGGTACACCAGGTGATGGACAGTGGTTCAGATGAACAGAAAAGTGACACAGACTCCGGAAGCAAGGAGCTGGGTTGTCTGAAACTACATAAGGTAACCGAAATGGAGGATCACCAGACTATCTGGGTTACACTCAAGATAGATGGAGTCCAAGTGGAAATGGAATTGGACACAGGGTCAGCTCTAACAGTCATAAATCAAAGAGACTACAAGCGGCTATTTTCACACATACCCTTGAAAGCTACAGAGATTGTCTTGAAGACGTATACGGGGCAAAAAGTCTACCCCAAAGGAAAAATAAGGGTGAAAGTGACATATAAAGGTCAGGAAATACCTAACATGGATATATATGTATTGCCAAATGGAGGACCACCACTGCTAGGATGTGAATGGATCCGGAAGATACATTTAGATTGGCATTCCATACAGGCACTGAAGGTTGAGGCCAAAAAGGATGACGACGTCACACCTGGGTGACTGTCAAAAATGCTAACTGATGCAAAAGAAGTGTTCCAGGAGGGACTAGGAACACTAAAAGGAATAACAGCAACAATTAAAATAGAGGATAATGCAAGCCCAAAGTTTCTGAAGGCCAGACCAGTGCCTTATGCGATCAGACCAGCGGTTGAAGCAGAGCTGGAAGGGTTGGAACGTTCAGGAGTACTGTCCAAAGTGGACTGGAGCGAGTGGGCTACACCCATCGTTCCTGTAATGAAGAGGTCGTTGAGTAATACACCTGGGGAACCAAAGAAGGTCCGCATCTGTGGGGATTTTAAGGTGACAGTGAACCCAGTCCTTCACACAGTGCAATATCCGCTTCCACGAATTGAAGATATTTTCGCCTCGCTATCTGGTGGTAAACGCTTCACAAAAATTGATCTAGCCCAGGCGTACTTGCAAATGAAGGTAGAAGAAGCTTCGAAACATTACCTTACGATCAACACCCATAAAGGTCTCTATCAATACAACTGGCTGGTGTTTGGAGTAGCCTCGGCTCCGGCTATCTGGCAAAGGGCGATGGATCAGGTCCTGCAAGGGATTCCAGGGACCCAGTGTTATTTGGACGACATCTTGGTCACGGGCGAAAATGACGGTGATCACCTCGCTAACTTGGAGAAGGTGCTCGCCAGATTAAAGGAATATGGGCTACGAGCTAATCGCCACAAGTGCGAGTTTTTCCAGAAACAGATCTCGTATTGCGGCCACGTCATCGATGAAGAGGGGTTACATAAGTCCCCTGACAAGATAGAGGCAGTAGTCAAGGCTCCAGCACCGGAAAATGTGTCACAACTGAGGTCGTTCCTCGGGCTGGTAAACTATTACCCCAAGTTCTTACCAAATTTGTCTACGGTATTACACCCGCTGAACACCCTACTGCAAACAGGGGTACCATGGAAGTGGGATGACGAACGTAGACGAGCTTTCCAGAAGTGTAAAGAATTGATCACATCAAAAGAGGTGTTGGCCCATTTCAACCCAGCACTACCAATTCGTTTGGCATGTGATGCATCACCCTACGGCATTGGAGCGGTGCTGTCGCACAAATTCCCGGACGGTTTGGAGAGGCCAGTAGCCTTTGCGTCTCGGTCACTAACCTCAGCCGAGCGCAACTACGCCCAGATTGACAGGGAGGCCCTCAGCCTAGTATGGGGAGTAAAAAAATTCAACTACTATCTGCATGGACAGAAGTTCACCTTGCTGACTGACCACCAACCACTTGTCTCCATCTTTAATCCTAAGAAGGGCGTGCCAGTAATGACTGCACAGCGGTTACAAAGATGGTCCCTGTTTCTAGGGGCGAATCAATATGAAATAGAATATAAAGGCACGAGACAGCATGGGAACGCTGATGGGCTATCGCGCCTGCCACTGCCTACTGTGGAGGAAGCACCAGCAGTGGACTCTATCGAGATATTTTATTCGTCGATAATTGAACGATTGCCAGTAACAAACGCGGATATAGAGAAGGAGACCCGCAATGATCCAATGCTGTCACGGGTATATGAATTGACGGTGAGGGGATGGCCAACACATGGTGACTCACTGTTGCCAGCATTCTCATCTAGAAGAGAACAGCTGTCAGTATGCCAGGGGACAGTGATGTGTGGATCCAGAGTGGTGATTCCACCCAAGTTAAGGGAGAGAGTGCTAAATGAGCTACATGAAGGTCATCTGGGGGGAGTGAAAATGAAAAGCCTTGCTAGGGCTTATGTGTGGTGGCCGGGAATCGATCAACAAATCGAAGACCTAACTAAGAGCTGCTTAGGATGCCAGAAGGTCCAAAATGCACCACCACATGCCCCTCTACACCCATGGGAGTGGCCCTCCTCTCCATGGCAACGGGTGCACATTGATTTCGCTGGTCCATTCATGGACTCAATGTTCTTAATAGCAGTGGATGCTCATTCAAAGTGGCCTGAAGTGATAAAGATGTCTTCAACCACTACAGAGAAAACGATTGCAGTCCTACGGACCATATTTGCCAGAAACGGGTTGCCAGAGCAGATCTGCTCTGATAATGGCCCACAGTTTGTGTCCGATGAGTTCCAAAAATTCATGAAAAGGAATAGGGTAAGGCATTACACATCCGCCCCGTATCATCCAGCCACCAATGGATTGGCTGAGAGGTTTGTACAAACCTTTAAGAAGGTGATAAAGGCCATGTGCGACGAGGAAATTCCACTACAGCATAAGATGGACAATTTCTTATTAGCCTACCGAAACGTGACACATGCAGTTACCAACCAGACCCCGGCCATGATGTTCTTTAACCGAAGGTTGAGATCTCGTCTGGACTTGCTCAGGCCAAATGTGCAAAGAAATGTTGAGGGCAAACAATTCCAGCACATCAACGAGAAGCCGACAAGGAGCTTCAATGTAGGGCAACCAGTCTTGGCCCGGGACTATCGAACAGAGAAGTGGCAACCCGGAACAACATGTACAAGGCAGGGGCCATTAATGTACACAGTGGATGTTGGGGAGAACATTGTGAGACGCCATGTCGATCAGATCTTAGCATCACAGGAATGCGTCAACCCCATGTCTCGAGTACCTGGGGATGAACCCGACATACCGGTAGTATCTACTTCAGACCCAGTAGCAGTGGAACCCGATGAACTACCCGATGAAAGGGGGTCAGAATCGCCTCTGCACCAAGAACAAGAACCTCCGGAAAGGCGCTATCCCGAAAGGGTCAGGAAGCCGCCCCAAAGACTGAATCTATAAATGGACTTTTGTTATTGAATGTACATGTAAAAATGTAATTGTTATTTGAATATTAAGGGGGTATTATTAATCTAAAAAGGGAGGAATTGTAGTGTATGTGCTTTAAGTCAGAACTACTTTTTACAGCTCCTGTATACTGTAGTACCGGCAGTAACCACACCGGTATATAAGCTGTGCGCATGCCTCTGTACTCCAGTCTAGAGATTGCCCTCCTCCAGTAAAGACCTGTTATTTGTTTATGTACAGCATCCGTGTAATTATTTATCCACTGAACCACGGATCTAACAGTGGACAACCCTTACCAGTGGACGTCAAAGTCACCACTGCACTCAACTTTTTTGCCTCAGGCTCATTCGAGGGATCAGCAGCAGACATCAGCGGCATCTCCCAGGCGGCCACACACACTTGCATCACGCAGGTAACCGATGCCCTCTTTGCCATCGCGCACAATCACATCCATTTCACCAAGGATCGAGCAAGTGTCACGGCGCGAGCGGTTGGATTAGCTAATCTGGCAGGCTTTCCAAGGGTGCAGGGCATCGTTGACTGCACACATGTGGCCCTTAAGGCACCCCATCACAATCCAGGTATTTTTGTCAACCGCAAGGGCTTCCACTCCCTTAACGTTCAGCTGGTGTGTGACCACAAGAAGGAAATTTTGCATGTTTGTGCCAAGTACCCTGGCAGTTGCCATGACTCCTTCATACTGCGCCAGTCTAGTGTGCCTCCGCTATTCAGTCCGCCAGACCAACTTAACAGATAGCTACTTGGAGACAAGGGCTATCCCCATAGGACGTGGCTAATGACGCCGTTGAGGAGCCCATCCAACAAAGCTAAGGAGAGCTACAACTCCAGCCACATGTCCACCAGAGCCATAATTGAGCAAACCATCGGTTTGCTGAAGATGTGCTTCAGATGCTTGGATAGATCAGGTGGAGCCCTGCAGTACTCAGCAGCCAGGGTCTCCAGAATCATCGTGGTTTGCTGTGCACTTCACAACATGGCACAGCGTCGTGGCTTGCAGATTCCTGAGGACCAAGTGGCTCCTCACATACCCTCCTCAGATGAGGAGGAGGAGGAGGAGTGCGAAAACGCACATGCTGCAGAGGCCCAACAACCAGCGGCAGTATTACGCAAGAACATTGCTGCCTGGGATGCAAGGACGCACTCATCTTGGCCAGATTTGCCTAGCCTAGCCAATCAAGCACTTTTGCCTCGCAGCTTCTTGCCTGAGCATTGACAATGGGCAAGACCCTGCTGATTCCTAACTATTTGACCAGCATGCTGACAGTTGCAAGTAATCCTAAGCCCTCAATGTGGAAGTCCCATTCGTGAAATGACACACGCCACAACTACAGCAGTTGCCATCAGAATTTTTATGTACAAGAACCAACTGATGGCATTTTTACAATAAACACAACATTTCACCCAAGTGACTACCCTTGTGACTATTTGTGCAGAATTTTTCTCTTACGCATGCTCCTACGTGGTGCCTCCCCTGTGGCTTCAGCAGATGTGGAGGCCCCTTGCTCACTTTGCTGCTGCTCCTGTCTCGACATCTTTGGCAGGCGTCTTCTGAGGCTGCGAGCCTGTGAGGGCTCGTCAACAGTCTGCTGCTCCTGTGGCTGTGCAGGGGTTGAGACGCCTATCTCACTTGGGTGTGGACTCCGGTGGGGCTCTGACCGAGGGCTCTGCAGTGGTATGGAAGTGTGAGCGCTTGGAGAGGAGCCCCCACTTCCTTGATGTCTGCCACCAACTTCCCTCTCATGGGTCAGGTCCCCCTCAGCGCCTGCAAGTGGCTGGAGAGCACCTTGCTGCACATCAGGAAGGCCATGGGGACCCGTATCTGCAATGGCCGTCCTACTCAGAAGGACTTCCATGAAGGTCTGGTTTTTCAGTTCAATAGATGACCATCACTCCTCCAGAGATGTTATTCTATTATGAACACTCACCATGTTTTCAGCACTCTGGCGACTTATCTCCTCCATGGCCAAAGCCATCCTCTCGTCTACTGTTGCCATCCATTCGAGGGAGGTTGCCATCCTTTCCGTCGTGATGCGTTCATGCGCCAATGATTCCACAAAGGCACTGCTGATGGTCGCTATGGACTCCTCCACATTCACAGCGACCCTGGAGACAAAACCTGCCAGAGACTCCTGCATCTGGTCCTGGAGGTCCAGCACCGTTGACCTTATGGATGGACCCAGAGGCAGAGGGTCGACATGCAGCTGAGCCGAGCTGGCAGAGTCCTGCACCCTCTGGATAGGACTCTCCACTGCTGTCCCTTTCTCCACAATCCACTTGTGAGCTGTGATACACCAGGTGACAACACTACTCTATGTCCCGAGGTCCCACCGAGGTGTGAGTGTCTGCGCTGGTGTTGGGTGCACTGAATTCTGGTGGCGCTGCGCCCTCAGAGGTTGCAGCTTCCTCTGAGGAGTCTGGCTGCTCAGCCTGATCTTCCTGGCTAGTGGGGACGGATGCTTGCGATGGTCCTGTGGGGGAGTAAAGGAAAGAGTCAGAGATGTGATGCCAAGGTTACATGCACATTGCATATTGCAGATGCTCATAAGTCCATCTGTTAGAGCTTCAAAATCATTATAAGCGAATCATGCAATGCCAATGAGAGAGATGGGAAACTTTTCTGTCACCAGCTTGCTGTGTTGCACCCGTCTGTCCATCCCCCACTTGCGCATCCTCCTCTACTCCCATGATTTCCAGGACGGCCTCCTCCCAGGGGGTCAGGTGGGTGAATGAGACTGTCCCTCCTCCTGTCCTCGCTCGCTCTCTTTTATTGTGAGCTCTCTTTTCCTGCAATGAGGGAGACAAGTGGAGGTTGAGTGAGAATGAAGGAGTGAGTGTAGATATTCCATAGCATCGATACTTAGAAGGAGACAAAGATGGAGTGAAGTGGCAAGACCAAGGGCCCTCCCTGTGTATTGTCAGTTGTTTGCATAGCATCACAGTGATAGGGAGTGTGAGGGCTGCATAGTCGAATAGTTATGTGAATGTGACCATAGAGAGAAAGGGAATGGGTAAGGGTGCATGGATATCAGTGTCATGTGGGATGTGAAGCTGAGTGCTGGTGAGGAAAGGCAATGGGGATCAGGTTGAGGGTGATGGGAAAATCATACTCACTTTTCCAGTGCGGTGAAGGTCATGAAATCTCTTGCGGCACTGTATCCAGGTTCTGCGGGTGACTCCCAAGGAGTTGACCTCCTCAGCCACCTGCATCCGCACAGCCTTGGTCTGCTTGGGAGGCCTCTTCCTCCCTGTAAAAGGGAAGAGCACCTCCCTGTTGGCTGCAGCCCCATCTACTAATGCCTGCAGGGCCACCTCGTCAAAACGAGGAGCTGATCTGGGTCTCCCACTCGTCATCTTTCCTGCAGGTCTCTCACACTCCACAGGCAAAAAGCTTGGCAGTCTGCAGAAGAGGCAAGGCTTGCTGTAGACCTTAAATGCAGCAGCAATGATGACGTCATCGGAAGCGACTTTCAGTCAGGAAAAACCCATTTGCCAAGGGTTCCCGCACGTTGGAAATCAATTGGACAATTAAGTTAAAATTGCATCAATCTCCCACATCCATTTAGATTCGGGTGGATAACACGAAATGTGGATAACACGACACTATCCCGCACCTGAGTTAAAATACAGCCCAAAGGTTCTAAATTGGGGGAAGGCCGATTTTAATATGATAAGGCAGGATCTGGCCAAAGTGGACTGGGATCAGCTACTTGTAGGAAAATCCACATCAGAGCAGTGGGAGTCATTCAGAAAGGAAATAGAGAGCGTACAACGCCAACATGTTCCTGTAAAGGTCAAAGGTGGGACCAACAAGCCTTGGGAACCCTGGATGCCAAGGGATGTACAAGAATGGATTAGGAAAAAAAGGGAGGCTTTTGGTAGATACAAAGGACTAAAAACAGTGGAACCCTAGAGGAGTATAGAAAGTGCAGGGGGGTACTTAAAAAAGAAATTAGGAGAATGAAGAGGGGGCATGAAAAACACTGGCGGGCAAAATAAAGGAAAATCCCAAGGTGTTTTATAAGTATATTAAGGGCAAGAGGATACCTGACATCGGTAGTGGGGAAATGCTAGAGTCCATTATAAAAGATGTAATAGCAGAGCACTTGGAAAACAATGACAGGATCAGACAAAGTCAACATGGATTTACAAAAGGTAAATCGTGCTTGACTAATCTACTGGAATTTTTTGAGGATGTAACTGGTAAAATAGATAAGGGAGAACCAGTGGATGTGGTGTATTTGGACTTTCAGAAGGCTTTTGATAAGGTCCCGCATAAGAGATTAGCATGTAACGTTAAGGCACTTGGGATTGGAGGCAAGGTATTGACTTGGATAGAGAACTGGTTGGCAGACAGAAAGCAAAGAGTTGGAATAAACGGGTCTTTTTCCGAGTGGCAGGCAGTGACTAGTGGGGTACTGCAGGGATCGGTCCTTGGACCCCAGTTATTCACAATATATATTAATGATCTAGACAAGGGAACTAGATGTAATATCTCCAAATTTGCAGACGACACAAAGCTGGGTGGGTGTGTGTGCTGTGAGGAGGATGCCGAGAAACTCCAGGATGATTTGGACAGGTTGGGTGATTGGGCAGAAGCATGGCAGATGCAATATAACATGGATAAATGTGAGGTTATCCACTTTGGTGGCAAAAACAGGAAGGCAGATTATTATCTGAATGGCAATAGATTGGGAGAAGAGTAAGTGCAACGAGACCTGGGTGTCCTTGTGCACCAGTCGCTGAAGGTAAGCATGCAGGTGCAGCAGGCGGTTAAGAAGGCAAATGGTATGTTGGCCTTCATAGCGAGAGGGTTTGAGTACAGGAACAAGGATGTGTTGCTGCAGTTGTACAGGGCCTTGGTAAGATCACATCTTGAGTATTGTGTGCAGTTCTGGTCGCCTTATCTGAGGAAGGATGTTCTTGCCATGGAAGGAGTTCAGCGAAGATTCACCAGGCTGATACCTGGGATGGCAGGAATGACTTATGAGGAGAGATTGGGTCGATTGGGCTTGTACTCGCTGGAGTTTAGAAGAATGAGAGGGGATCTCATTGAAACTTATAAAATACTAACAGGACTGGACAGACTAGATGCAGGAAGGATGTTCCCGATGGTCGGGGAGTCCAGAACCAGGGGTCACAGTCTAAGGATAAGGGGTAGGCCATTTAGGACAGAAATGAGGAGGAATTTATTCACCCAGAGAGTGGTGAACCTGTGGAATTCTCTACCACAGAAGGCAGTAGAGGCCAATTCATTAAATATGTTCAAGAAGGAGTTGGATATATTTCTTAAGGCTAAAGGGATCAAGGGGTATGGGGAGAAAGCAGGGACTGGGTACTGAATTAGGATGATCAGCCATGATTGCATTGAATGTTGGAGCAGGCTCGAGGGGCCGAATGGCCTACTCCTGCTCCTATCTTCTATGTTTCTATGTTTCTATAACCAGGGAAAGAGTAGGGCCCATTAGGGACCAAAGTGGCAATCTGTGTGTAGAGCTGGAAGATGTAGGTGAGGTTTTAAATGAATATTTTGCATCTGTGGTCACTATGGCATAGAAATCAGGCAGGGTGATTGTGATATACTTGAACAAGTTAGCATTGAGAGGGAGGAGGTACTAGCGGTTTTAGCAGGCTTAAAAGTGGATAAATCCCCAGGCCCAGACGAGATGTATCCCAGGCTGCTGTGTGAGGCAAGGGAGGAGATTGCAGGGGCTCTGACACAAATTTTCAGAACCTCTCTGGCCACAGGGGAGGTGCCCGAGGACTGGAGGACAGCTAACGTAGTACCATTATTCAAGAAGGGTAGTAGGGATAAACTAGGGAATTACAGGCCAGTGAGCCTAACATCAGTGGTAGGGAAATCATTGGAAAACATTCTGAGGGACAGAATTAGTCTCCACTTGGAGAGGCAAGGATTAATCAAGGATAGTCAGCATAGCTTTGTCAGGGGGAGATCATGTCTAACCATTTTGATTGAATTTTTCGAGGGGGTGACTAGGTGTATGGATGAGGGTAGTGCAGTTGATGTAGTCTACATGGGCTTCAGTAAGGCTTTTGACAAAGTCCCGCATGGGAGACTGGTCAAGAAGGTAAGAGCCCATGGGATCCAGGGCAATTTGGCACATTGGATCCAAAATTAGCTTAGTGGCAGGAGGCAGAGGGTGATGGTCGAAGGTTGTTTTTGTAACTGGAAGCCTGTGTCCAGTGGTGTACCGCAGGGATTGGTGCTGGGTCCCTTGCTGTTTGTAGTGTACATTAATGATTTAGATATGAATGTAGGAGGTATGATCAGTAGTTTGCAGAGGACACGAAAATTGGTGGAGTGGTAAATAGCGAGGAGGGAAGCCTCAGGCTACAGGACGATATAGACGGGTTGGTCAGATGGGCAGAACAGTGGCAAATGGAATTTAACCCTGAAAAGTGTGAGGTGATGCATTTTGGGAGGACTAACAAGACAAGGGAATACACAATGAATGGTAGGACCCTAGGAAGGACAGAGGATCAGAGGGACCTTGGTGTGAATGTATATAGACCCCTGAAGGCAGCAGGACAGGTAGATAAGGTGGTTAAGAAGGCATATGGGATACTTGCCTTCATTAGCCGAGGCATAGAATATAAGAGCAGGGAGGTTATGATGGAGCTGTACAAAACGCTAGTTAGGCTGGAATACTGTGTGCAGTTCTGGTCGCCACACTGTGGGAAGGATGTGATTGCATTAGAGAGGGTGCAGAGGAGATTCACCAGGATATCACCTGGGCTGGACCATTTCAGCTATGAAGAGAGGCTGGATAGGTTGGGGTTGTTTTCCTTAGAGCAGAGAAGGCTGAGGGGGGACCTGATTGAGGTGTACAAAATTATGAGGGGCATAGATAGGGTAGATAGAAAGGCACTTTTCCCCTTAGTAAAGGGGTCAATAACCAGGGGGCATAGTTTCAAGGTAAGGGGCAGGAGGTTTAGAGGGGATTTGAGGAAAAACCTTTTCACCCAGAGGGTGTTTGGAATCTGGAACTCACTGCCTGAAAGGGTGGTAGAGGCAGGAATCCTCACAACATTCAAGAAGCATTTAGATGAGCAGTTGAAATGCCATAGCATACAAGGCTACGGACCAAGTGCTGGAAAATGGGATTAGAGGAGACAGGGCTTGATGGCCGGCGCAGACACGATGGGCCGAAGGGCCTCTTTCTGTGCTGTATAACTCTATGACCCTATGACTGGGCTGGGTGTGCCATTGTTGTGTCTGTAGCCGGTACCGAGGTCGATGCTGGGTGGTTCCTCCGGTTTTATTCTTCTTACTGCTTTTTGTAGCGGTTTGTCACAACTGAGTGGCTTGCTAGGCCATTTCAGAGGGCAGTTAAGAGTCAACTACATTGCTGTGGATCTGGAGTCACATATCGGCCAGACCAGGTAAGGACGGCAGATTTCCTTCCCATATATCGAGTTTCTTTTTGAAAGCTATTATTGAATTTGCTTCCACCACCCTTTCAGGCAGCGCATTCCAGTTCCTCATAACTCGCTGCGTAAATAAATTTCACCTTATCTCCCCTTCTGACTTTTTTGCCAATTATCTTAAATCTGTGCCCTCTGGTGGCCGACCCTTCTGCCACTGGAAATAGTTTCTCCTTATTTACTCTATCAAAACGCTTCATGATTTTGAACACCTATTAAATCTCCCCTTAACTTTCTCTGCTCTAAGGAGAACAATCCCAGCTTCTCTAGTCTCTCCACGTATCCCTGGTACCATTCTGGTAAATCTCCTCTGCACCCTCTCTTTTTTAACAACATTGACATTTTTTCTAAAGTGTGGTGCCCAGAATTGGGCACAATACTCCAGCTGCGGCCTAACCTTTGTTTTATAAAGGTTTAGCATATACTTCCTTGTTTTTGTACGCTATGCCTCTACTTATAAAGCCCAGGATTTTGTATACTTTTTTAACAGCCTTCTCAACTTGTCTTGTCAGAAAGAAAGAAATATAGCACCTTTCACAACTTCAGAAAGTCTCAAAGTGCTTTGCAGCTAAGGAAGTACTTTTTGAAGTGTAGTCACTGTTGTAATATAGGAAACGCAGCAGCCAATTTGTGCACAGCAAGCTCCCACAAACAGCAGATAATCTGTTTTTGTGAGGTTGATTGAGGGATAAATATTGGCCAGGACACCGGGGATAACTCCCCTGCTCTTCAAAATAGTGTCATGGCATCATTTACATACACCTGAGAGCAGACGGGGCCTCGGTTTAACGTTTCATCTGAAAGACGGCACCTTTATAGAGAGATAGAAAGAAAGTGCTAAATAATTTGGCATATCTTAAAGTTAACAAGTTACCCGGTCCAGATGGGATGCATCCTAGGTTGCTGAGGGGAGCAAGGGTGGAGATAGAAACATAGAAACATAGAAGATAGGAGCAGGAGTAGGCCATTCGGCCCCTCGAGCCTGCTCCGCCATTTAATGAGATCATGGCTGATCATCCAAATTCAGTACCCTGTCCCTGCTTTCTCCCCATATCCCTTGATCCCTTTTGCCTTAAGAAATATATCTAACTCCTTCTTGAATATATTTAATGAATTGGCCTTAACTGCCTTCTGTGGTAGAGAATTCCACAGGTTCACCACTCTCTGGGTGAAGAAATTCCTCCTCATCTCAGTCCTAAATGGCTTACCCCTTATCCTTAGACTGTGACCCCTGGTTCTGGACTCCCCGGCCATCGGGAACATCCTTCCTGCATCTAGTCTGTCTAGTCATGTTATAATTTTATAAGTTTCAATGAGACCCCCTCTCATTCTTCTAAACTCCAGCGAATATAAGCCCAATCAACCCAATCTCTCCTCATACATCATTCCTGCCATCCCAGGTATGAGTCTGGTGAATCTTCACTGCACTCCCTCCATGGCAAGAACATCGTTCCTCAGATAAGGCAACCAAAACTGCACACAATACTCAAGGTGTGGTCTCACCAAGGCCCTGTACAACTGCAGCAAGACATCCTTGTTCCTGTACTCAAACCCTCTCGCTATGAAGGCCAACATACCATTTGCCTTCTTAACCGCCTGCTGCACCTGCATGCTTACCTTTAGCGACTGGTGCACAAGGACACCCAGGTCTCGTTGCACTTCCCCTTCTCCCAATCTATTGCCGTTCAGATAATAATCTGCCTTCCTGTTTTTGCCACCAAAGTGGATAACCTCGTCCACATTATATCCACATTATACTGCATCTGCCATGCATCTGCCCAATCACCCAACCTGTCCAAATCATACTGGAGTTTCTCTGCATCCTCCTCACAGCACACATGCCCACCCAGCTTTGTGTCGTCAGAAGCTCTGACCACAACCTTGGATATGGGAATGGTGCCAGAAGATTCGAGGATTGCAAATGTTACACCCCTGTTCAAAAAAGGGGAGAGGAATAAACCTGGTAACAACAGGACAGTCAGTCTAACGTCAGTGGTGGGAAAACTACCAGAGACCATTGTCAAGGACAAAATTAACTCTCACTTGGAGAAGCGTGGGATAACAAAGGACAGCCGGCACCAATTTATTAAAAGCAAATTGTGTCTGACTAATCTGATTGAGTTCTTTGATGAAGTAACAGAGAGAGTTGATGAAGGTAGTGCAGTAGGTGTTGTATATAAGGACTTTCAAAAGTACCACCTAACAGACCTATTCAGAAATTTGAAGCACATGGTATTAAAGGGACGGTGGTAACTTGGGTACGTAATTGGCTAAGGCAGAGAGTAGTGTTTTTATTAAATTTGTTTTTATGGGATGTGGGCATCGCTGGCAAGGCCAGCATTTGTTGCCCATCCCTAATTGCCCTTGAGAAGGTGGTGGTGAGCCGCCTTCTTGAACCGCTGCAGTCTGTGTGGTGAAGGTACTCCCACAGTGCTGTTAGGTAGGGAGTTCCAGGATTTTGACCCAGTGACGATGAAGGATCGGCGATATACTTCTAAGTCAGGATGATGTGTGACTTGGAGGGGAACTTAGAGGTGGTGGTGTTCCCATGCGTCTGCTGCTCTTGTTCTTCTAAGTGGAAGAGGTCGCGAGTTGGGGAGGTGCTGCCGAAGAAGCCTTGGCGAGTTGCTGCAGTGCATCTTGTAGATAGTACACACTGCAGCTACGGTACACCGGTGGTGGAGGGAGTGTATGTTTAAGGTGGTAGAGGGGGTGCTAATCAAGCGGGTTGCTTTGTCCTGAATGGTGTTGAGCTTCTTGAGTGTTGTTGGAGCTGCACTCATCCAGGCAAGTGGAGAGTGTAAAGTCTGTGAGTTGTTTAGTTAATTAATACACAGACTACCAGAGTAACTTAAAACAGGACTTTACTATTCGAAGGTCAGGGCGAATCTGCCCAATAAATCCTGACACAGCACTTATATACCGGTGTGGTCACCGTCGGTATTACAGTATACAGAAGCCAACAAAGTAGTGCAACACCTAAAGTAGTTCTCTTAAAGGTGGACGGTTACATACAATAGTTCTCTTAAAGGTAGACGGGTACATACACTACAATCCTCCCTTTTTAACTTACAACATACTGATTCCCCATTAAACATACATTATAACATATATACAACTTTATGCAAGACAGTTCACAGATTCAGTCTCTCTGGAAGTTTCCGGACTCTGTCCGGATAACGCCTCGGTGGTGTCGTAACACCCGGCGGGGTAGTAGGTGCTTCTGGCAAGGTCGATTCGGCTTGAAGGACAGTGTCAGGTTCATCTGATTCCAGTATTACCAGATCGGAGGTAGGTGTTCTGGGTATCTCTGTCTCAACATTAACCGTGTAAGGTGGTGGAGTAGGTTGGCCATTTGTGGCTGACCCTATGATCTGGTCAACATGGCGCCTTATTATACTGTCCCCAATGTCCACCGTATACATCAACGGCCCTAGCCTTTTTCCAATAGTTCCAGGCTGCCATTTCTCGGTACGGTAGTCCCGGGCCAAAACTTGTTGACCTATCTGAAAAGATCTAGTTGGCCTTTCATTCATGCCCTGGAATTGCCGGTTCTCTACGTCCCTTCTGACGTTTGGCTTAAGCAAATCCAGCCGGCATCTTAGTCGTCTATTAAAAAACATCATGGCGGGAGTTTGATTTGTGACCGCATGTGTTGCATTCCTGTACGCCAACAAGAAGCTATCCACCTTATGTTGTAAGTTAATGGCTTCATTACCCATGGCCTTTATGGCCTTCTTGAAGGTCTGGACAAACCTTTCAGCCAATCCATTGGAGGCGGGATGGTATGGGGCTGACGTGTAGTGCTTAACCCCATTGCTCTTTAAGAATTTCTTGAATTCTTCGGACACAAATTGCGGTCCATTATCAGAACAGATCTGTTCCGGCAGCCCATTCCTAGCAAACATGGTCCTTAACACTGTGATGGTTTTTTCCGTGGTGGTGGTGGACATCTTTATTACCTCCGGCCACTTGGAGTGTGCATCCACCGCTATTAGAAACATTGAGTCCATAAATGGCCCAGCAAAGTCGATGTGTACCTTTTGCCAAGGAGATGAGGGCCACTCCCATGGATGCAGAGGAGCCTGTGGTGGCGCGTTTTGGACCTTCTGGCATCCTAGACAGCTCTTAGTGATTTCTTCGATGTCCCCATCAATGCCTGGCCACCACACAAACGCTCTTGCTAGGTTCTTCATTTTCACTCCACCCAGATGTCCCTCGTGCAGCTCCTTTAACACCTTCTGTTGAAGTTTGGGTGGAATCACCACTCTAGATCCACACATCAGGGTTCCTCGACACACTGACAGCTGTTCTTTTCTCTGCGAAAATGCTGGCAGCGTTGGTTCGCCCTGTGCTGGCCATCCCTCCACCGTTAAATCATAGACTCGTGAGAGAGTCGGGTCATTTCTCGTTTCGTTTTTGATCATCGAATTTGTTACTGGTAGACATTCCACTATGGATGAGTGGAACATCTCTACCGGGTCCACTGTAGTCGCTTCTTCTACTATCGGCAATGGCAAGCGCGATAACCCATCAGCATTTCCATGCTGTTTGGACCTTTTGTATTCGATGTCATATTGGTGTGCCCCAAGTAACACGGACCACCTCTGTAACCTTTGCGCTGTCATGGTGGAAACGGCCTTGTTAGGGTTGAATATGGACACCAACGGCTGGTGGTCTGTCAGTAATGTGAACTTCTTGCCCTGCAGGTAATGATTGAATTTCTTTACGCCCCACACAAGGCTGAGGGCCTCCCTATCTATTTGAGCATAATTTCGCTCCGCGGAAGTCAATCATCGGGACGCGAATGCCACTGGCCTTTCCGAGCCATTTGGTAACTTGTGTGAAAGTACTGCTCCAATTCCATAGGGGGAAGCATCACAAGCTAGACGAAGAGGTAACGTTGGGTTGAAATGAGCCAACACTTCTTCAGAGGTAATCAACGCCTTGCTTCTGTGAAAGGCCTTTTTACATTCCTCACTCCACTTCCATGGTACTTCTTTCCGCAACAGAGCATTCAGCGGATGCAGCACCGTGGATAGATTCGGCAGAAACTTGTGATAATAATTAATCAACCCCAAGAATGATCTTAACTGTGATACGTTTTCCGGAGCGGGGGCCTTCACGACAGCTTCTATCTTGTCAGGTGACTTGTGCAGCCCCTCTCGGTCAATGACATGACCGCAGTACGAGATCCGTTTTTGGAAGAACTCACATTTCTTGCGATTAACTCGAAGGCCATATTCCTTCAACCTAGTGAGCACCAGTTTCAAATTTGTGAGGTGTTCTTCCTCGTCTTCTCCCGTAATCAGGATATCGTCTAAGTAACACTGCGTGCTTGGAATTCCTTGTAATACCTGCTCCATGGCCCTCTGCCAAATTGCTGGAGCCGAAGCTACCCCAAAAACCAGTCTATTATAACGATACAAGCCTCTGTGTGTGTTGATGGTGAGGTACTGACGCGACTCTTCCTCGACTTCCATTTGTAAGTATGCCTGTGCCAGGTCTATCTTGGTGAAGTGTTTCCCTCCAGCCAACGAAGCAAAGATATCTTCAATCCGCGGAAGCGGGTATTGTACCGTGTGAAGCACCGGATTCACTGTGATCTTGAAGTCTCCGCAGATGCGGACCTTCCCCGGTCCCCCTGGCTTGTTACTTGGTGAAGACTTCATGACGGGAACAATGGGCGTGGCCCACTCACTCCAGTCCACTTTTGACAGTACCCCTGATCGTTCAAGTTCTTCCAGTTCTGCCTCCACAGCAGGTCGTATCGCGTAAGGTACCGATCTGGCTTTGAAAAATTTTGGGCTTGCATGTTCTGCAATCTTAACCTTTGCTTTAATTCCTCGCAGTGTTCCCAGTCCTTGCTGGAATACCTCTTTAGCTTCGTCTAATATTCTGGACAACCGTTCAGGTTTGACATCTTCCTTTCCGGAATCTACCGTCATGGTGTTTAGTGAATGCCAGTCTATCTTTATTTTCCTGATCCACTCCCGTCCCAGAAGTGGTGGACCTCCCTCAGGCAACACATACAGGTCCATCCTTTGGTGCTCTTTGTCCTTGTATCTCACCTTGACTTCTATCTTTCCGATGGGGTATACTTTGTGCCCCGTGTATGTCTTCAATACTAGTTCCGTATCCCGTAGGGGAATATGCTTGAATAACTTTTTATAATCATGCTTATTCATGACCGTCAACGCCGATCCGGTGTCCACTTCCATTTTCACTTGGACTTTTGCAATCTGTAGTGTGATCCAGATAGCTTGTCGGTCAGCTTCATTACTCACATTGTGAATTCTCAGACTATCCAGTTCCTTGCAGTTGGAGTGTGAGTCCGAATTCTGTTCTTCCGGACTCTTCCTAGTCACCTCATGTACCTTTCTGTACCTCTTTTGTGGTGACTCATTATTGTTGGTCTTCTTTCCTGACTGGCATACCTTAGCTATGTGACCGAGCTTGCCACATTTCCTACATTCCTGGTTTTTAAACCAGCATTGGTTCTGGTCGTGTGTTGTCTTCCCACAACGATAGCATTTCGTTGTAACCGAAGTAATTTGCTGCACCCTGAGTGCCGCTGCCTTTAGCTGCATTTCCGCCGTTCCTTTCGCTGCGGCTTCGTTCGATGCAGCAATAAGGACAGCCTTCTCAAGTGTAAGATCGTTCTCTTCGAGCAGTCGTTTTTGTGTTTCTTCCTTCGACATTCCGCACACGAATTTGTCTCGCAGTGCCTCTGTCAGATTCCCTCCAAACTGGCAGTGTTTCGCTAGTCTACGCAGTTCGACCAAGTATTCTGCGTTGCTTTCGTCTTTCCTTTGCGTTCTCGCATAGAATTTGAATCGTTCCGCCAACATCAATGGTGTGGGGTTCAAGTGATCCTTCAGAACAGTCACAATATCATCGAAAGTCTGATCCGCCGGTTTAGCTGGTGCTAGTAGATGCTTCAAGAGCCTGTATGTCTTCGCGCCCATCGAGTTTAGCAAGGTTATAGCTTTGTCATCTTCTTCTATTTTATTGGCCTCACAATAGATCTCAATGCGTTCCACATACGTGGCCCAGTCTTCTACCTCGGAATTAAAATCGTTGATGTTACCACACTTAGGCATCTTCCTCTCTTCCTGATAACACCACGAATTATTTCTTTAAATTTTCTTTTATTTTTTTTTCCCAAGATGGCGGTTCCCGCGAAAATGGCGGTTTCCCGTGCTTATCTTCTCTCCCCGCCCACTTCAATGGCGGTTTCCCGCTTCTGTCTTCTTCCCCGCCTAATGGCGGCTTCCTGCGTTTCTTCCCTAGCGGGAGGGGTACACTTTCACCACGGGCGACGGCCGCTGGCCTTCAGGTTCACAGCCTGCGCGTCGGCTTCAGTGCTTTCCCTTTTCTTGGCAGGGCAACCGGCGCTGGGTACACCCCATTGACGGCGAACAGTTTCAGCCGCTGGGCTGGCTCTCGCTCAGTTCTCCTTGCTCGGGCTCTGTCTCTCTCCCGCTCGCTCGGCTCTACCGGCGCTGGGTACCCCCCGTTGACGGCGAACAGTTTCAGCCGCTGGACTGGCTCTCGCTCAGTCTCCCTTGGTCGGCTCTGCCTCTCCCGCTCGCTCGGCTCCCAATCGCGCCTCCCAGCCCTCTCGCAGTCCGGAGCTTCCCTCCCCGGCTGCGGCTGAGTTTTTATATCTTCCCGCGCCTACGCTCCCAGTCGCAGCGCTTCGTGGCTTCGGTCACTGCCCGGCCTTTTTCGCCGGTCGCGGTCTAGCTGTCTCACGACGCCGTTGCGTCCCCAGCCTGTCTGTACCGCGGCTTCCTTGCTCCACGCTGCCCCAGTCTCAGCGCCTCTGGGCCCGACTTCTGTCCGGCTCCTTTCCCCCTCGACCGTGGTCGAGTGCACCGCCCTTATCCTCCGGTTATTCTTTTTACTTTTCCCTTACTCACAGTCACCGTGGCCGGCTTGCTTCTTGTGCTGATCGGCTCACTCCTCACCGTGGCAGAAGGGACAGTCAGTGCCTGTTGCTGATGGAAGTCTTGGTCTCTGAATTCTTCCTCCTTTCCAGCTCTGCAGACTCGAGTTTTCTCCCAGCAGAATGACGAGGGCGGTTGCCTCTTCTCGACGCTCGTTAACTGCTTCGGAAGTATTGTTGCCGCAGGGTACGATCGGACTCGTCGCCACTGTAAAGTCTGTGAGTTGTTTAGTTAATTAATACACAGACTACCAGAGTAACTTAAAACAGGACTTTACTATTCGAAGGTCAGGGCGAATCTGCCCAATAAATCCTGACACAGCACTTATATACCGGTGTGGTCACCGTCGGTATTACAGTATACAGAAGCCAACAAAGTAGTGCAACACCTAAAGTAGTTCTCTTAAAGGTGGACGGTTACATACAATAGTTCTCTTAAAGGTAGACGGGTACATACACTACAGAGAGTATTCCATCACACTCCTTACTTGTGCCTTGTATATGATAGAAAGGCTTTGGGGAGTCAGGAGGTGAGACACTCACCGCAGAATACCTAGCCTCTGACCTGCTCTTGTTGCCATGGTATTTATGTGGCTGGTCCAGTTAAGTTTCTGGTCAATGGTGACCCCCAGGATGTTGATGGTGGGGGATTCGGTGATGGTAATGCCATTGAATGTCAAGGGGTGGTGTTTAGACTCTCGCTTGTTGGAGATAGTCATTGCCTGGCACTTCTGTGGCGCAAATGTTACCTGCCACTTATCAGCCCAAGCCTGAACGTCGTCCAGGTCTTGTTGCATGCGGGCATGGACAGCTTCATTATCTGGGGAGTTGTGAATGGCACTGAACACCGTGCAGTCATCAGTGAACATCCCCATTTCTGACCTTATGTTGGAGGGATGATCATTGATGAACCGATGTTTTTCTGACTTGAGAGAAGTATGCAGTGGGGACAATATTAGGACCATTGCTCTTCTTGCTATAAATAGATGACCTGGACTTGGGTATAGGGAGTACAATTTTGAAGTTTGCAGAAGATACAAAACTTGGCAATGTAGTAGTGACCAGGAAAGTAGCAGACATCAGAAGGACATAGATAGACTGGTGAAATGGGCAGACACACAATAAAATCAGGATACAAATGATAAACTTAAGGTAATGACAGCAAAATGGCAGAAATACTAAATAATTACTTTGCCTCGGTATTTACCAGGGAGACTAATAGGGTGGGCATGACATTAGAAGAAGAGATCAATAAAGATATAAAGACATTTAAGATAGAAAGGGGGTGGTCATTGATAAACTGATCAAACTTAGAGAAGATAAAACCCCTGGTTCAGATGGATTGCATATATTAAAAGAAGTTATGGGAGAGATAGCCGAGGCAATATTACATATACATAAAAGTTCATTAGAAAAGAAAATAGTGCCAGAGGACTGCCAGACAGCTAATGTGATTCCTATATTTAAAAAGGGATATAGAACAATTCCAGGGAACTATAGACCAGTTAGCTTCCCGTAGGTGGTAGGAAAGATAATGGAATCCTTGCTCAAATATGTCATAGAAAAATATCTAGAAACTGAAAATATAATAAAGAGTAGTCACCACAGATTCCAAAAGGGAAGGGCATGCTTGACCAATCTTATTGAATTCTTTGAAGAAGTAACAGAAAGGGTAGATAAGGGTAATGTAGTAGGTGTAATATATTTGTATTTCCAAAAAGCCTTTGATAAGGTACCGCATAGTAGACTGATGACTAAGGTCAGAAAATGTGGAGTCAGGGGACAAGTAGCAGAATGAATAGCAAGCTGGTTACAAAACAGAAAACAGAGAGTAGGGGTTAAAGGTAGTTACTCAGATTGTCAAACGGTGTGAAGTGGTGTTCACAATTTCAAAATTTGCCAATGACACCAAATTGGGGGGTGTAGTTAGTATAGAGGAGAACTGCGACAAAAAACAGGAAGACATTAATAAACTTGCAGAATGAGTGTGTAATTGGCAAATGAGCTTCAACATAGATAAGTGTGAGGTTGTACATTTTGATAGGAAGAAAAAGGAGGCCACATACTGCCTGGAAAATAAGTGTCTAAATGGGGTAGAGGGATTTAGGGGTACAGATACACAAATCACTAAAAATAATGATACAGGTTAATAAGGCCATAAAAAAACAAAGCACTGGGGTTCATTTCTAGAGGGATAGAATTGAAAAGAGATGTTATGTTAAACTTGTATAGAACCATGGTTAGGCCACATTTGGAGTACTGTGAACAGTCCTGGTCTCCATATTATAAAAAGAATATAGAGGCACTGGAGAAGGTGCAAAAAAAATGACTAGAATGATACCAGAACTGAGAGGTTATACCTATTAGGAGAGATTGAACAGGCTGGGGCTCTTTTCAGTAGAAAAGAGAAGACTTAGGGGTTGACCTGATAGGAGGTCTTTACGATTCTGAAAGGGTTTGATAGGGTAGACGTAGAGAAGATGATTCCACTTGCGGGTGAGATCAGAACTAGGGGCCATAAATATAAGATAGCCACTAATAAATCCAATAGGGAATTCAGGAGAAACTTCTTTACCCAGAGAGTGGTGAGAATGTGGAACTCGCTACCACAAGGAGTAGTTGAGGCGAATAGCATCGATGCATTTAAGGGGAAGCTAGATAAGCACATGAGGGAGAAAGGAATAGAAGGATATGTTGATGGGGTTAGATGAAGAGGGGTGGGAGGAGGTTCGTGTGGAGCATAAACACAGGCATGGACCAGTTGGGCTGAATGGCCTATTCTGTGCTGTAAATACCTTGTAATGGCAGATGTAATTTAACATGGATAAGTGTGAAGTGATGCACTTCGGTAGGAACAACGTGGTACTATTTTGAGGGGGATGCAAGAGCAGAGGAACCTTGGGGTGCAGATTCACAAATCCTTGAAGGTGGCAGAGCAAGTTCATAAGGCAGTTAAGAAAATGTATGGGATACTTCATAAATAGGGGCACTGAATACAAAAACAAGGAAGCCTTGCTAAACCTTTACAAATCACTGGTTAGGCCTCAGCTGGAGTATTGTGTACAATCCTGGGCACCGCATTTCAGGAAGGATTCCAAGGCCTTGGAGAGGGTACAGAGGAGGTTTACCAGGATGATACCAGGGATGAGGGACTTCAGTTATGTGGAGGGATTGGCAAAGCTGGGATTGTTCTCCTTAGAGCAGAGAACGTTATGGGGAGACCTAAGATGTTCAAAATTATGAGAGGTTTTGATACAGTAAGTAGGGAGAAACCGTTTCCTCTGGCAAATGGGTCGGTAACCAGAGGGCATGGATTTAAAACAATTGGCAAAAGAACTAGAGGGGAAATAAGACAAAATTATTTCACAGAGGGTTGTTATGAGTCTGGAACGCACTACCTGAAAGGCTGGTGGAATCAGATTCCACAGGGACTTTCAAAAGGCAATCGGACATGTATTTGAAGAGGGCTAATTGGCAGGGTTATGGGGAAAAAGCTGGGCTTTAGGACTAAATTGGACAGCTCTTTCAAAGAACTGGCACAACTAGCCAAAAGGCCTCCTTCTGTACTGTAAGATTTTTCTAAAGACTGGGCCAGCTAGGAGCTAAACCATTCTTTTTCAATGTGGTCCTTCGTTGGAGCAGCCACTGGAAATCAGCACTTGCCATCTGCAGCACTGCTTATGCACTCCAGCTGCATAACGGGACGGTTTCCCTAACTTACATAAAGTCCAGGTCAGAATAAGCCTAGCACACAGTCTGTGTGCAAGAGCCCAGTATACTTTGCAAGAACTGAACATAGTAGGCCTCAGGACTCAGTGTTCGATAATATGGCACTTAAGTGCCTGAAGCAATGTTGTATTATTGGCCCAGGAGGCTTGTGCCCAGTGCGTGCCGGTGTCCAGCACTCTTGCTATGCAAATGTTTCAGGCATCACACTTGCACCTGATTGGCTCAAATTTCACATTCCTAAAATAGCAGCAAATCATAACTGAACAGACAGGGAACACACCAATCACAAGCAGGTGCATAAGCTTCCAATGAAAAACTATTAAGGTTGTATGAAAATATCCAGTCAATAAAAGCTACCAATTGAAAAAGGAAAAACTGAATCAATGAAATTGTTCCAAATATTTTTGAAAATCTTTTCGGCTGCCATCATGGACTTTCACTAAACTGAGAAACATAGATCTAGAAATGTTTTTTCCACAACGAGTTCTTGTGATGGGCAGTGCCTGAAAGTGTGGTGGAAGCAGATTCAATAGTAACTTTCAAAAGGGAATTGGATAAATACTTCAAAAGGAAAAATTTGCAGGGCTAAGAGGAAAGAACAGTGCAGTGGGACTAATTGGATAGCTCTTTCAAAGAGCCGGCACAGGCACATGGGCTGAATGGCCTCCTTCTGCGCTGTATTTTTCTATGAAATAAGATATGTAACATAATAAAAAAATACAAAATTTGCAAGAAAATAATCAAACTTGCCCATAAGAACATAAGAAGTAAGAGCAGGAGTAGGCCATACGGCCCCTCGAGCCTGCTCCGCCATTCAATAAGATCATGGCTGATCATCGACCTCAACTCCACTTTCCTGCCCAATCTCCATATCCCTTGCTTCTCCTAGAGTCCAAAAATCTATCGATCTCAGTCTTGAATATACTCAATGATTCAGCATTCACAGCCCTCTGGGGCAGAGAATTCTAAAGATTCACAACCCTCTGAGTGAAGAAATTCCTCCTCATCTCAGTCTTAAATGGCCTACCCCTTATCCTGAGACTATGCCCCCTAGTTCTAGACACTCCAGCCAGGGGAAACAATCTCTCAGCATCTACCCTGTCGATCCCTGTTAGAATCTTGTATGTTTCAATCAGATCACCTCTCATTCTTCTAAACTCCAGAGAGTATCGGTCCATTCTACACAATCTATCATCATAGGACAGCCCTCTCATCCCCGGAGTCAATCTAGTGAACCTTTATTGCACCGCCTCCAAGGCAAGTATATCCTTCCTTAGATAAGGAGACCAAAACTGAGCACAGTACTCCAGGTGTGGTCTCACCAAGGCCCTGTACAATTGTAGCAAGACTTTCTTACTCTTATACTCCAACCCCCTTGCAATAAAGGCCAACATGCCATTTGCCTTCCTTATTGCTTGCTGTACCTCTGTGTTTCTTGCACAAGGACACCCAAATCTCTCTGAACACCAACATTTGAAAGTTTCTCACCATTTAAAAAATATTCTGTTTTTCTACTCTTCCTACCAAAGTGAATAACCTCACATTTCCCTACATTATACTCCATCTGCCACCTTACTGCCTGCTCACTTAATCTATCTATATCCCTTTGCAGACTCTTTGGGGGTGATTTTGCCAGTGGGGAGCTTTTGGAGGCGGCACTCCCACTTGTCGGGTTTCAGTCCCGCCTCCATCAACTTCTGACCAACACACGCTATTTTCCCTTGATTGACCTTGTTAAGCCCGCCCAGCAGGCTTAGCAGGCCAATTAAGAGAAAGCCAGTTGCAGAGAACGTCAAAATTTTTGACAGATGAATTGTCATCGTTTGACAGCTCTGTGAAACTGTCAACAGTGACATTCTCTGTAGTTTGATGAGGTCTTGAATTCAAGACTTCATGAAACCTCTTTCTTTTGCAGGAATTAGATGGTTGTTGCATTGGAGAATGCAATGGCCATCTGTCATCTCTGCCGCGGAGGTGCGAGACTCTCCGCATACCTACCCACTGAAGCCTGCAGGAAGAAACAAAGGTAAGTACACTTTTTCTAACACTTCGCACATACCTTAGATACTCACCTCTCCAAACTTGCACCCATCACTCACCTCCACAGCACACTTTTGCACCCCTCCAACCCCTGCAGACCCAATACTCGCCTCGGTGACCCTGACGGGGTTCGGAGCCTTCGGGAAGCCTGCACTTGTGTGGGCAAAATGGTGATAAGCCTATTTTCTGCCTGTTAACTACCTGTTAACAGGCAGTTAAGTGGCTGTAATCGCTTCCCGCCTCCAAGGAGACGGGATCCGGCGCGGGACGGCTACCCGCCTCCTGGCAAGATGGCATGGAGGTGGGTTGGGGGCGGGTTGTGCACCCGCCCCCAAATTCTGCCATTTTCCCAGCAGTCCCACCTCCATACCTGCCTCCCCAGGGCTGGCAAGATCGCGCCCTTGTGTTCTCCTCACAGCTTACTGTCCCACCTAGCTTTGTATCATCAGTAAACTTGGATACATTACACTCGGTCCCTTCATCTAGGTCATTAATATAGATTGTAAATAGCTGAGGCCCCAACACTGATCCTTGCGGCACCCCACTAGTTACAGCCTGCCAACCTGAAAAAGATCCATTTATCCCTACTCTCTGTTTTCTGTCCGTTAACTAATTCTCTATCCATGCTATTATATTACCCTCAACCCCATGAGCCCTTATCTTGTGTAATAATCTTTTATGTGGCACCTTATCGAATGCCTTTTGGAATCCAAATTTATTACATCCACTGGCTCCCCTTTATCTGCATCCTCAAAAATGTCAAACATGATTTCCCTTCCATAAAACCATGTTGACTCTGCCTAATCATGTTATGATTTTCTAAGTGACTTGATACCACTTCCTTAACAATGGATTCCAGCATTTTCCCGATGACTGATGTCAGGCTAACTGGCCTGTAGTTCCCTGTTTTTTCTCTCCCTCCTTTCTTGAATAGCAGTGTTACATTTGCAACCTTCAAATCCACAGGGACCTCTCTAGAATCTAGGGAATTTTGGAAGATCAAAACCAATGCATCCACTATCTCTTCAGCCACCTCTTTTAGAACCCTAGGATGTAGGCTGTCAGGTCCAGGGGATTTGTCAGCTTTTAATCCCATTAGTTTCTCTAGTACTTTTTCTCTACTTATATTAATTATGTTAAGTTCCTCACCCTCACTAGACCACCATTTTTGGTATGCTTTTTGTGTCTTCTACTGTGAAGACAGATACAAAATATTTGTTTAACGTTTCTGCCATTTCCTTATTCCCCATAATAATTTCTCCTGTCTCAGCCTCTAAGGGACCAACATTTACGTTTGCTACTCTTTTCCTTTTTACATACTTGTAGAAGCTCTTACAATCTGCTTTTATATTTCTTGCTAATTTTCTCTCATATTCAATTTTTTCCCTTTTTGTCAATTTTTTGGTCAACCTTTGCTGGTTTCTGAAACTCTCCCAATCTTCAGGCTTACTATTATTCTTTGCAACATAGTAAGCTTCTTCTTTTAATCTAATGCTATCCTTAACTTCTTTAGTTAGCCACGGTTGGATCACTTTTTTTGTGGAGTTTTTGTTTCTCAGTGGAATGTATTTTTGTTGAGAATTATGAAATATGTCTTTAAATGCTAGCCACTGCTTATCTACTGCCATACCTTTTAATCTATTTTTCCAATCTACCTTAGCCAACTCGCCCCTCATACCTATGTAATTGGCTTTATTTAAGTTTAAGACTCTAGTTTTGGACTTAGGCAAGTCACTCTCAAAATTAATGTAAAATTCTATCATATTATGATCACTCTGCCCCAGAGGATCCTTTACTATGAGATTGCTAATTAACCCTGTCTCATTACACAATATAAGATCTAAAATAGCCTGTTCCCTGGTTGGTTCCATGACATATTGTTCTAGGAAACTGTCCCGAATGCATTCCATGAACTCGTCCTCCAGACTACCTTTGCCAATTTGATTTGTCCAGTCTATATGAAGATTAAAGTCCCCCAAGATTATTGCATTACCTTTGTTGCAAGCTCCTACTATTTCTTGATTAATATTCTGTCCAATGGTATAGCTACTGTTAGGGGGCCCTATATACTACTCCTACTAATGTTTTCTGCCCCTTGTTATTCCTTATCTCCACCCATACTGATTCTACTTCCTGATATTCCAAGACGAGATCCTTTCTCACTACTGTCCTTATGTCATCCTTTAGTATCAGGGCTACTCCCCCTCTTTTTCCATTCTGCCTGTCTTTTCAAAACATCAAGTACCCTGGAACATTTAGTTCTCAACCTTGGCCACCTTGCAACCATGTCTCTGTAATGGCTATTAGATCAAACTAATCTATCTCTATTTGTACCACTAGTTCGTCTATCTTGTTACGAATGCTTCATGCATTCAGATAAAGAGTCTTTAATTTACATTTTTTATCATTATTCCCTGCTTTGACCTTATTCTCTGCTGCACTGCTACCATTAAACTCTCTGCCCCTTTCTGTCACACTCTGCTTATTTTAACCCAAATTGCTACACTGCTCTATTGCTTTGACCTTTCTCTTTAGATTTCTAAATTTCCCCTCATCTGACCCCTCCCCTCAGAGTATAATTTTCTGTTTGAGTCCTGTGCCTCACTGACTTGACTGAGGTTTGAGTCCATATAGCTATTGGCCTGGATTTTGCATTGAGAATAACAGTGAGGCTAACAGCACTCACCGTTATTATGGAGTAAATCGGACAGTAACTTCTGGAGTACGCACATGCGCAGTTAAACGCTGAAATCCAGAAATTGCAGTCCGAGTTACCTTGTTCCTCCACAGGCTGCGCTATAAAAGAACCTCGCCGATAGACTCGGCATTGAAATACATGCAACAGTGTGAAGTTGGGGTACTTACCCACTCGTTACCCACTAAACATGCCAGAAAAAGTTAGGGCTGGTACATTCAGGAGTAAGTGAACTTGCGTGATAAGTGATAATTACCACTAAACAACCTCTTTGGTCCTGAAGATTTAATTTTACAACTTACTTGTCCTGCTCACAGATACCACAAGATCCAGGCCAATACTGTCAACAATGCAGGTTACAACTCCCAGAAATCTTTGTATGATCGACAGCAAGACTGGCCATTCAGAGAGCCTACCAAGACCTGCTGCCCATCTCCTCCTCCACCCCTGTGCATGAATGGAAATTACTGAGAATCAAAAGTAGTGTCATAGAGATATTTGATAAAGAAGGAAAGATGCAAACTAATTGAATATTTTCTTAAGTTTTGTACTTCCTGGCCCTCATTATAAAAATCTGCATCCTAAATAAAATATTTTTTTTTTAGTTATTCGCTCCCTGGATGTGGACATCACTGGCAAAGCTGGCATTTATTGCCCATCCCTGATTGCCCTTGAGACGGTGGTGGTGATCCGCCTTCTTAAAGCGCTGCAGTCCATGTGGTGAAGGTACTCCCACAATGCTGACTTTATTGTGGCAGTTTGGTACAACTGAGTGGCTTGCTCGGCTATTTCAGAGGGCAGTTAAGAGTCAACCACATTGCTGTGGGTCTGGAATCACATATAAGCCAGACCGGGTAAAGACGGCAGATTTCCTTCCCTAATGGACATTAGTGAACCAGATGGGTTTTTAATGACAATTCGGTAGTTTCATGGTCACCATTACTGATACCAGCTTTTTATTTTCAGATTTATTTAATTAACTAAATTTAAATTCCCCAGCTGCTGTGGTGGGATTTGAACTCCCGTCACCAGATTACTAGTCCAGTAACATAACCCCTATGCTGCCGTTTCCATAAATATGAAGAATACTCATTTGTATCCTACGTAAAGAGTTACCTCCCCCCGCCACATCCTTGTGAAACATACAGAAATACATGTATGCATTTTTTGGGTAAGAAAAAAATTATTTATTTTCCAGGAACTTATTTCACAGTCACTGAGGACGTCTCTTACAAACTTCTTTCCAAATCCTTTCAGTGGACATTCGCACATTTTCTCCCTTCCATAATCGCCAACTCACTGTGAGAACTGGTATTATATGATTTGATACACATCCATCATACTTCAAATGTCACACCTGCAAATTTTCAAGTCACTCTTTTTGTTAAAATAAGGGATCAAAAGCATTAGCCAATCTTTATAGACACTTCCACAGCAACAGAAAATACCCTCTGACTTTAGGGTCTGCCTAAGGGCAATTACAACAACAACAACTTCCATTTATATAGCGCCCCTAATGTAAAAAGTATACTCAGACAAAAATGGATGCTGAACCAAATAAGGGGTAAAGGGTAACTAAAAGCTTGGTCAAAGAGGTGGGTTTTAAGGAGAGGAGAGAAGTGGAGGGGCAGATAGGTTCAGGGAGGGAATTCCAGTGCTTAGGGCCTGAAGGTTCTCATGAGTCATGAGCCCAGAGTCAGAGGAATGCAGAGATAGTGAAGGATTGTAGGGCTGGAGGAGGTTACAGAGATAGGAAGGGGTGAGGCCATGAAGAATTTGAACACAAGGACGAGAATTTTAAATTTGATGTGTTGGGGGACTGCGGTGATGGGCAAGTGGAAATTGGTACGGGATAGGATACGGGCAGCAGAGTTTTGGATGAACTCAAGTTTATGGAGGGTGGAGGATGGGAGGCCAGCCAGGATAGCGTTGGATTGGTCAAGTCTGGGGGTGACAATGGCATGAATCAGGGATTCAGCAGCATATGGGCTGAGGCAGGTGTAGTGTCCGCGTATATAAATAATACACAGACTGCAGGAGAACAGTAATAACAGGTATTTACTGAACAGAGGGTACTCTTTTATTTGGACCCAAAAAAAACCCAATTCGACTGTAAATAAACAAAAGTTCAACTAAAGCTTAACAAATCAAATTAAAATTTGGTTTTCCGTGTTGATGATGCACTCCAGTCCCCGCGGCGCCCACCGGTCGCGGAAATACTAAAGCGCACCGGCGGACACCGCGTGCTCCATCTCCAGGGCCACCCGGGCGCGAACATGGCCGCGGAAGAGATGCAGGCAATCCGGCTGGACGACCCCCTCAACCGCCCGCTGCCTGGACCAATTGATGGCTCTTTTAGCCAGGCCCAGGAGCAGGCCCACAAGGAGGTCCTCCAACCTGTCCGCTCCCCTCCGCACCGGGTGACCGTAGATCAAGAGCGTGGGACTGAAGTGCAACCAAAAATCGAGGAGCAGCCCCTTCAAGTAGTGAAAGAGGGGCTGCAACCTCTCACAATCCATATAAACGTGAAACACGGACTCCTCCAGGCCGCAAAAAATGCAGGCGGCCTGGGAGTCCGTGAACCTACTTAAAACCTTATTGCACGGGACCGCTCCATGCAACACCCTCCAGGCCAAGTCCCCGATGGAACAAGGGAGGACTCCCGCATAGAGAGCCCTCCATTGGGGACCTCCGCTACCGCCGGTCGGCAAAACACCACGCCAAGGCGTGTCCGGACGGTAGACGAAGATGGCAAAGTGGAGAGTGTGCAGGAGCAGCCCGTACAGGAAACCCCTCCGCGCGGAATGAAAAGGCACGGAGGGTATTTCCTCGAGACGGCTCAAGTTGTGAGGCGCCGGTTCCCGAGGGGAGTTTCGGGGCCGGGCGCCGATGAGGAATTCCGTCCGAACGGGGGTAAGCTCGGACGGGACCGCCCCACGCACTTGAGCCGCCTCGATACACCTAGTGGAGTCGGGGCCCAGTGCCGCTTTTACCGATTCGATGGTTTCGACCGCGAGCTGGACGTTGGCCCAGGACAGGCGCCGCGCCAGCTCCTCCGGCGCCATCCAGCCCGCTCCTCCGCCATCGAGCAGGTCCCCGACTCTGGTCACCTTGCCAGCCACAGCCCTACCCTCCGCCAGCCGCCCGAACCCGTGTTCGTGGAGGTGCGGATTCCTGAGCAGCGGCTCCCGAAGGAGAGCCGCCGCTCCTGACGGGGGAGAGCTCCGCCTGGAAGCGACGTAGTTCCAAACCCATAGTAGTTCCTGGTAGAAGACAGGCAGCTCCCGCAGGCCGGCACGCCTGCTGCCCACTTTCGCAAACAGGAGCTGCGTGTCGTAATTGAGGCCATGCAGCTGGCGGAAGAAAAACGTCGCCAGCGCACACCATCTCGGAGGATTCTCGACGTACAGGTATCTCTGCAGCGTCTGAAGACGGAAAGTCGCAGCCTGGGTGCGAAGGCACACCAGCGCCTGACCGCCCTCCCTAAGCGGGAGACACAGAACCGCGGCAGAGACCCAGTGCTTCCTTTTGTCCCAGAAGAAGTCGATGAGCTTCTTCTGAATCTTGGCGACAAACGCAGGGGGAGGGATCAAAGTGACCAACCGGTACCACAACATGGCGGCCACCAGCTGGTTTATGACCAGCGCTCGACCCCTGTAGGACAACACTCGGAGCAGTCCTGTCCAGCGTCCTAGGCGAGCGGTGACTTTGGCCTCCAGCTCTTGCCAGTTCGCCGGCCAAGCGTCCTCGGCAGGGCTAAGGTAGACTCCCAAATAGAGGAGGTGCGTGGTGCTCCAGGCGAAAGGCCTGAACTCCTCCGGCAGGGAGTCCACCCGCCACTGACCCACCAGGAGTCCGGAACATTTCTCCCAGTTGATCTTGGCGGAGGATGCGTCCGAGTAAATCTGCTGGCATTCCCGCATCCTCCGCAAGTCAGCGGGATCCGTGACCGTGAGGAGCACGTCATCGGCGTAAGCCGAGAGGACCACCTCCACGCCCGGCCCTTGCAGAGCCAGTCCCGTCAACCTCTTCCGCAAGAGGCGCAGGAAAGGCTCCACGCAAATGGCATATAACTGACCGGACATGGGGCATCCCTGACGCACCCCCCTCCCGAAGCGAAGGGGCGCCGTCAAGGACCCGTTAACTTTAATCAGACACTCCGCGGCGGCGTACAGAAGTCGGATCCGGGCGACGAAATGCGTCCCGAACCCGAATGCGCGCAGAGTCCCGAAGAGATACTCGTGATCCACCCTGTCGAACGCCTTCTCCTGATCCAGGGAAAGGAAGGCGACCGACAGACCAGCCCTCTGGGAGTGGTGGACCAGGTCCCGGACCAGATGGATGTTATCGTGGATGGTCCGGCCCGGGACCGTGTAGGACTGGTCGGGGTGGATCATGTGGGCCAGCACAGTGCCAAGGCGAGCAGACATGGCCCTGGCAAAGATTTTATAGTCCGTGCTGAGGAAGGAGACCGGGCGCCAGTTCTTAAGGAGGCGGAGATCGCCCTTCTTAGGCAGCAGGACAATGACCGCCCTGCGCCAAGAGAGGGGCATCTCCCCGGTCGCCAAACTTTCCCCCAGGACCCGCGCATAGTCGCCCCGCAAGACGTCCCAGAACGCCCTGTGGAACTCCACGGTCAGCCCGTCCAGCCCCGGGGACTTTCCCCTAGAGAGCTGGCGGAGGGCGCCGGTCAGCTCCGCCAGACTTAGCGGAGCGTCCAATTTTTCGGCGCCCTCCGGGCCAACCTTCGTCAGGTCCTCCCACAAAACTCTGCGCGCATCTTCGCTGGACGAATCCGGAGAGAACAGAGCCCCGTAATAGGCGCGGGTCTCCGCGCTGATTCCCTCCGGATCCGAGACCAGAGATCCGTCGTCGGCCAGCAGCCCCAAGAGCTGCTTATGGACCCCCCGTCTTTTTTCCAGCGAGTAGAAGAAGGGGGAGCCGCGGTCCAGGTCCCGCAGGAGCTGGATCCGCGACCTCACGTACGCGCCTCGGGACCCGACGAGCTGCAGGTCCTTCAGCGCGCCCTTCTTCTCTTCGTACACCTTCCGCAGGGCCGGGTCCTCGACGACCTGACCGAGACGGGACTCCAGGTCGAGCACCTCCTTCTCCAACCGCCCGACCCGGACCTCCCGCCTCTTGGTCGACCCCTTCACGTACTCCTGACAGAAGAGACGGATGTGAGCCTTGCCCACATCCCACCATAGCCTCAAGGAGGGGAAGCCCCCCTGCTTCCTTCTCCAGTCGGCCCAGAATCGACGAAATGAATCCCGGAACCGTGCGTCCTCCAGCAGCAGGTTGTTAAAATGCCAGTACACGGATCCCCCCCGCGCGCGCAGCGGAGCGAGCTCCGCCCACACCAGGTGGTGGTCCGTGCACGGCACCGGCCGCATGGAAGCTGCCGGAACGCAGGAGACGAACGCCCGGGAAATGTAGAGGCGGTCGATTCTGGACCTTCCTCCTCCAGACCTCACGCTAGTGAAGGCGCTGGAGTCGGGGTGGAGATTTCGCCAGACGTCCACCAAGTCGAAGGACCCAACCAGGTCCCTCAACTTCTCCATCGCCGCCGGGCTTCGCGGGGGACCCGAACGGTCCCTCGCCTCGAGGGTGCAGTTAAAATCCCCCCCGAGGATGACGCACTCGCCCACGTCGATGGAGCCCAAGAGAGCGGACACTTCTTCGAAGAAGCGCACTTGCTGCGCACTGGTCTGAGGGGCGTACACGTTCACTAGATGGAGTGGCATGCCCCCCAGGCGAACAGTGACCTGGAGCAAGCGGCCCGGCACGTGCTCCTTGACCCCCAAGATCTCCGGCTGAAAATGCGGGGCCAGCAAGATAGCCACCCCGCTGGAATTGTTGGAGAGGTGACTCATGCTGACCCCTCCTTGCCACTCCAGGAGCCACGTGGCTTCGTCTCCCGGAACGGTGTGGGTTTCTTGCAGGAAGCACACCGCATACTTCCCGTCCCGAAGGACCGAGAAGTTATTGAATCTGCGGCGCGCCTCCCTGCTGCCATTGATGTTGAGGCTGGCTATGGTTATCTTCATGTCAGAAGCATAGTGCAACCTCTACCTACACCTAAAGGGGCGAGGAAGCGCAGCCGCTGGTCCGCCGCCACTTCCTCAGCAGCCCAGTGAGAAACGTAGTGAGCCGACGCAGCTCGAGCGGGTTCACACCCTCGTCCGCGCCCAAGATCTTAACGGCGGCGCGGACGGAATCGATGAGCAGCGCCAGCTCCGACCACCTGTCGAGGGCCAGCCGGACCTTATTGCGCTGACCCAGGCACGTGGCCATAAAATCCCGGAGTTCCCTTACGGAAATGAGGGGAGACTTGGCAAGGGGCACGAGGTCATCCATCGCCACGTCGGCGCTGGAGTCCGAATCGTCCTCCGTGCCCATCACTGAGTCCCCATCCTCCTCCAGGGGGTCATCACCAGCGGCCGACCCGTCCGCCGCGCAGTGCGAAGCGAACGACTCGGCCGCGCCAGCCAGCCCCGCCTCCGCCCGGATCCCACCCCCAGGATCGGCGGCAGAGGATTTCTCCCTGGGCTCCTCTAGGGGTGCCGGGCCAGAAGACGGCGGCGGTTCAGAGCTCCCCTCCACCTCAGACGCCGGAACGACCGGAGAAACCGGGGAGAGAACAATTTCCAGCTCCTCCAGTACGTCCGGCACCAGAGACGCAGCCAGGGGGCCATCCTCCTCCCCGCCACCAACCTCCGACCCAGCGGACGGGGGGTTTTGAATTAAAAGCTCTACCAGGACGAGCATCCCCTGGGAGACGTCCGGGTCGCATTGGGCGAGCTCATTATCCTCGAGCTCGCCCGACCCAGCCCCCAGACTGCCCGACCCGGCGAGGGGTAACGACACCGATAAAAGGTCAACTTCAATTACTGCCGCGGGTTGTTCCGCAACCCCCCCCACGGGCAGGGTCTCATCCCCATCCCCGGGAGGCACGTGCTGGACAGACACATCTGCCTCAGCCTCCCGAGGGACAGGCGACCCCTGCCGATCGCTGGTGATGACGACAGCGCTGGGGGGGGCGGGGGGGCGCAGTACCCGCGGCGGGCGACGACTCCCCCTGCTCGGAGGGACCTTCCTCCTCCCGGTCCTCCTCCTCATCCAGGGGGTCGCGCCTTCTTTTTAGCACGGAGGGAGCGAGGGAGACCTCCATGTCTGCAAAGGCCTCCTCCTCGACTCCCTCCGGCGGAGCAGGTTTGTCGGGTTCCTCGGGCCCGAGCCCGGCCGCAGGTATTGGCATTACCGCTGCGGCGGTTGCGGCCACAGGCTCGGGCACGGGGCCCCTCCCGCTCACATCTGCCCTGATCAACTCCGCGAGGAGTGCGGGTGTAAGGGGCTCAAGGGGCAAGGGCTCACCATCCACGGGGGGACCTGCCTTAAGGTGCTTCTTTTTTCCCCGCGCCTTCTTTCCGGCCGGACACGCTCCCTCCCCCCCGCCGGAGGCCTTGGTGGCATCGGCCCCCGACGTCAACCGCGCATCAGACGTACTTGACGCGCGGGCAGATCCGGGGGGGAAGGGCGGCGGCGGCGGCGCCAGCCTCGGCCGCACGAGATGATCCGGCGGCCTTGGAGGCAGGGCAGTTCCTCCTGATGTGCCCCACCTCCCTGCAGGCATGGCACCTCACACCGTCCGACGTCCAAAAGGCACGGTAGGCGGTCCCCTCGTGGAGGACGACGAACGCCCCTTCAGTGTCCTCCTCCCGCGCCAGCTGGATAAACAGCTGGCGCCGGAAGGAGAAGACGTGGCGAAGGCTGGCCTCCCGGAAGCCGAGCGGGATGGGCGTGATCCCCGACCTCACCTCCCCAAGTTGTCGCAAATGGGGAAGGAGGAGCTCACCAGGAACATAGGGCAGGACGTTGGAAATAATGATCCTCTGCGCGGTGGCCTCGAGAGGATCCACCGGCAGGAAGGTCCCGCCCACGGTGAGCCCCTTGGCGACAGCCAGGGACACCGCCCGCTCCGACCCCAGGAAGAACACAGCCTTTCCATACATTTTCGAGGCCGCGACGATGGCTGAGGGGCCGACAACCCCAGCCATGGCCTTGACGCAGGCCTCGATGGTCATAGTGGGGTGAGTGTAGCTCTTCACCCCAAGCTTTTTTGTTATTAATCGAAAAGGTGACGGGGCAGCAGGAACAGCGGGAGCAGCTGTGGCTGTGGCTACCACTCTCGCATAGGTCCCAGCTGGCCCCGCCACCGGCGAAGATGCAGTCGCCATTCTGGGGTGCTTTTTTTAAGGGCTACACTCACCCCAAGTCACAGGCCTGAAGGTGTTAATGGCCTCGGTGTATATATATATATTTTTTTGTCCTCTATTGAGCAGAGGGAGCTGATTAAAATGAGGACACACCTCTCTCCTTATTGATTTAAATTGGGAGAGGAGCCCTCGCCCCTCTGCTCAATTGGCAATTAATAAAATAGATGAAACTAAGGTGCCTTAGAAAGACAGGCAGAGAGAGACAAAGAGAGAGAGAGAGGTGGGGGGGGTGGGAAGGAGGGAGGCCGCAAAGGGCAGTGTTGCCACTCAGGATGGTGGGTGGGTGCAGGCAGGGTTGCACTCTCCGATGGAAAAAGTCTTTGGTGATGGTGGTCCTCTGGCAGGGGGAGAAAGACGTCTTCACCTGGAAAAGCTGGAGAAGCCCAGGCTTAGTCCTGCAACAGGTCTTAACGATGTAATTAAATTAAATTAAGGACTTCACCTTGGGCAGCTCCAAGCTCTCCCAGGGCAGGCAATAGAAGGGATGCTAATTAGTGGTGTGTGTGGCCTAGCTTTTAACAAGAGCACACACACTACACCCCTTGATGATCCGGCCTTGCTTCTTCTTTTCTCCCCCCACCTAAAATACAAAGTCTTGGGAGAGTGCCCCAAATAACACCCACCTGTAGATGTTCCGGATGAAGTTTTCTTCCCTCCTTTCAAGCAGTTGGTTTCTCTCCCCTCTCTCCCTCTCCTGAAGTGGAGGCCAATTTGGGGAGGCAGTGATAGAAAGGCCTCTCCCCTGGTTGATGTTGATGTTGATGTAGGCCTCCTTTCTCCTTCTCCTCCTCTGTCCTCTCTCTCCAGGCACCTCAGTTGATGTAATGTTGGTGGTGGTGGTCCAACGTTCTCCTCCTCTTCCTGGTCAGGGGACCACCACTTTAATCCACTCTCCAAAGTCTGGCTGCTCCCTCTGCTCGTGCTTGCAGCTGAACAGAGGGTAACTTAAGACTGACGTACAGAAGCCTGCTATGGCTTTATATACAGGGGTGGTCACTGCCGGTACTGCAGTATAGAATCAGTTCTTCTCTTAAAGGTACATACACAACAATTCCTCCCCTTTTAGATAAACAGTACATAACATTCATTTAACAACTAAATAATTAATTACAATTACAATTTTCTCTGTACTATATACATCAACTGAAATAATCATTTATAAGTTCAGATTAATTAAGAAAGGGAAAATAGAATATGAGAGTAAGTTTGCAGAGAACATAAAAACTGACTGTAAAAGCTTTTATAGATATGTGAAGAGAAAAAGATTGGTGAAGTCAAGCGTAGCTCCCTTGCAGTCAGAATCGGGGGAATTTATAATGGGAAACAAAGAAATGGCAGACCAACTGAAATAAAGAGTAGATTGCCTTTCAAAAGCTAGGCTTTATTAACCTTAAAAAACCAGCAGTACATGTTGAGCACCCAGTCTCAACCACTGTAGAAAACTGAATTTAAGATGGCCACCACAGGTCACATGGAATCAACTAACCAATAAGTTTACAGCATATATCTCAAGGCAGGAAAACAGGCAACCAATTACAATGCTTCTTATAAAACAAGAATAATCACCACATTCACCCCTCCTTTTAAAATATACTTCAACCTAGGTAGCCTTTACAGTTTACAATTAGTTATTTATGACTAGAGCAATACATGTATAATGCCTTCAACAATTTTAAAATTTTACTATTAATTTATTAATTATTTTAAAAGTCCATTTTTAATCGGTCGACCGGATATCTTGTTCGTGTCGACCTTCTTAGCCTTGATGGAGTTCCTTGCCCTCCCACACCAGGAGACACAGAAATACCTTCTGCAGGGAGGCTATCAATATCCCGATTATCAACGGTTTCCGGATTGGAAGTCCCATTAGAAGGTAGACTGGGAGGGTCATGAACATCCATCGGGGGCAGACTAAGAGAATTGTAAGTGTCTGCAATAGGATTGGAAATGTTCGTAGTATCTGTGACAACATCAACATTATCTGAATTATGGCTATTGTTAATGTCCTCAGGAGAGGGCTGGCCACCACAAGGAGCTAAGTCTTTAACTGAAACCGTACTTTCTTTCCCATCTTGGAATCGAATGTGAGCATATTGGGAATTTGCCTCCAATAGCTCCACCTCCTCCACTAAAGGATCATACTTTGACAGTCTAACATGGCGTCGGAGCAGCACAGGTCCCTGCATAGTAAGCCATGAAGGTACCGAATATCCCGTAGTGGATCTCCGCGGATAGTTGAAGAGCCTTTCATGGGGGGTCACATTAGTAGCCGTTGAAAGCAATGATCTAATGGAATGCAGGGCATCAGGCAGTACCATTTCCCACTGTGTATTCTTAAGGTTCCGGGATGTCAAAGCCAACATAACTGCCTTCCAGATCACCCCATTGTATCGTTCGCACTGTCCATTACCCTGGGGATTATACGGGGTAGTTCTGCTAGTAGAAATTCCCCGACTCTGGAGGTATTTCTTCAACTGGGAAGACATAAAAGAACTTCCCTGATCTGAATGGATATACGCAGGCATCCCAAAGATGACAAAAAGTTGAGTCAGACATTTAATAACTGTAGCAGCTGATACATCTGCACAAGGAAAAGCAAAAGGGAACCTTGAAAACTCATCCACAACAGTAAATATATATTGATTCTGAGTCGTTGAAGGAAGAGGCCCCTTAAAATCAACGCTCAGGTGTTCAAAGGGAGAAGTAGCCTTTATAAGATGAGCTCGTTGAGGCTTAAAGAAATTCGGTTTACACCGGGCGCAGACAGAGCATGACAAAGTCATCCGCTTGACGTCTTCAACTGAAAAGGGCAAATTCTTACTGCGTACGAAGTGTATCATCCTCGTAACACCAGGATGGCACAAAGCATTATGAAGATTAATAAGCGTATCTCCGTGAAGCACAGAACAATAAGCCCTCGACAGCGCATCAGCGGCAACATTATCCTTCCCCGGACGATAGACTATATCGAAATGATAGCATGCCAACTCGATCCTCCACCTCATTATTTTATCATTCTTAATCTTTCCGAAATGTTTGACATCAAACATGAAGGACACAGATTTTTGGTCAGTTACTAACGTAAAATGTCGCCCAGATAAATAATGTCTCCATTTACGCAGTGCTTCTACTATTGCGTACGCCTCTTTCTCTATTGATGAATGTCTCTGCTCACTATTGCTCAGAGTACATGAGAAAAAGGCCACAGGTCTTCCATTTTGGTTCAGGGTAGCCCCAATTGCAAAATCGGAAGCGTCCGTCTCAATCACAAAGGGAACCTGCTCATCAATAGAATGCACAACTGCTCCAAGGATATCCTTTTTAAGATTATCAAAACACATCCTGGCCTCCCATGATAGAGGATATGTCGTAACCCGAATAAGGGGCCGGATCTTCTGCAAGAAGTTTGCAATCCAATTAGAATAATAAGAAAACAGTCCAACAACTCGTTGCAAGGCCTTAGAATTAGTAGGGCAAGGTAACTCAATCAGTGGTCGCAGCCGTTCTGGATCTGGTTTAATCTTGTTTCCCGAGATAATATACCCCAGTAGATTTACCTCGGTGGTCGAAAAGATACACTTCTCTTTATTGAAAGTTAAGCCAACTTTTTCCGCAACTTGAAGGAATCTTTCTAGATTAAAATCGTGCTCCACCCTTGATTTGCCACACACCGTGATGTCATCTAAATATGAGAAGGTGTCAGAGAGAGAGTTATCACTTATAAAAGCATCCATTGCCCGTTGAAAACAGGCGACACCGTTAGTAACACCGAATGGTACTCGGCAAAACTGGTACAGCTTTCCGCCAGCTTCAAAAGCCGTATATGGTTTGTCCCTCTTAGCGATAGGAATCTGATGATAAGCACTCTTTAGGTCAATAGTGCTAAAAACCTTATATTGAGATACTTTATTGATAAGCTCATCAATCTTAGGCAGGGGGTACGCATCTAATTGAGTATACCTGTTAATAGTTTGAGAGTAGTCTATCACCATTCGCTTCTTATGTCTCTCATTAGTGGTGACAACTACCTGTGCCCGCCAGGGCAAAAAACTAGGTTCAATGATTCCTTCCGATAAAAGACGTTGAACTTCAGAATTAATAAATTGTTTATCCTGACTGCTATACCTTCTTGACTTGCTAGCAATCGGCTTACAGTCCGGCATCAAATTGGAAAAAAGTGATAATGGAGAAATGAATAAAGAAGTTAATCCACAAATAGACAAAGGTGGCTTGGTTCCTCCGAAAGAAAGACTGAGGGACTCATGTAATTGAAGCACATCATGACCAATCAAAATGTCCGCACAGAGATTAGGCAGAACGGATAGGCGTATATCAGTATACGTATTACCTAGGAGAATTAATTTCACAAGGCAACAACCAGCTACTTGTGAGGTGAGAGTCGTCTGAGCCATACACACCTGATAGGAAACAGGCGAAATTTTCAAACGCTTCTCCCTCACAAACTGAAGACTTATAAAGCTCTCAGTACTGCCCGTATCTATAAGGGCCTTCACTTCTAACCCATTAACTTGGGCCATAACTATAGCTTTGTTTAGGCCATGGGAAAAGGCGGCAGAAACTGATGCAATAAATGCCCTATCTAAAGGCTGAATGGTTGCAGAGGAGGCAACCGATTTGCAAACACGTGCATAATGACCTCCCTTGCCACATTTACTACACACAGCCTCCCGGGCAGGGCACTTCAGACGGGGGTGCCGGGCGTTCCCGCAAAAATAACACTTCTGAATCCTAGAGGCAACAGCTGCCGAAGTAGAAACTGTTTTGGAATCTGGTAAACCACTCCTATTAAATCCACGTAACTCCCTTTCATCCGGAACTGCCGAAACCACGGTCGCAGGCCGATCAAAAAGAGCCTAAGAATCTGAACTTCTCTGAGCCAAATCCAATGTAGAGGCTTGCTCAAAAGCACTCTTAAGATCCAAGGTCTTATTTTCTAATAACCGCTGACGAATTGATCTAGACAGTAATCCATTAATAAATGCATCACGTACCGACTCTTCCTTATGTTCTTCTGCAGACACGGCCTTATAATTACAGTTAGCACCAAGGCGCCGGAGTGCTTGTAAATAAGCATCCAAGGATTCTCCCGCCTGCTGCCTACGGGCAGATAAAAGGTGATGTGCAAATACCTCATTTTTGGGTTTAATAAAAAAAAATTCCAACGTAGCAATAGCCAATTCATAAGTTTCACAGTCCAAAATATACTTATACACATCCGGAGCAATGTAGTTGATTAGTATATCCAACTTATTCAGAGATTGCTGATCCAACACACCCAAAAAGTTTTTAAATGTACGATACCAATGTTTCCATTGATCATCCACTCCTGCAGAATTAGGGTCAGCATTAAATTGTTCCGGTCGAAGATATCGTTCCATTATACCAAAAGGTTAATAAATTGAAATAAAGAGTAGATTGCCGTTAACGTTAAAAAACCAGCAAGTACATGTTGAGCACCCAGTCTCAACCACTGTAGAAAACTGAATTTAAGATGGCCACCACAGGTCACATGGAATCAACTAGCCAATAAGTTTACAGCATATATCTCAAGGCAGGAAAACAGGCAACCAATTACAATGCTTCTTATAAAACAAGAATAATCACCACACCAACTAAATACATATTTTAGTTCTGTCTTCACAAAGGAGGACACAAATAACCTCCCAGAGATGCCGGGGAACATAGGGTCTGATGAAAGGGTGGAACTGAAAGAAATCAGTATTTGTAGGGAAATGGTATTAGGAAAATTGATGGGACTGAAGGCCGATAAATCCCCAGGGCCTGATAATCTACATCCCAGGGTACTTAAGGAAGTGGCCCTAGAAATAGTAGATGCATTGCTGGTCATCTTCCAGAACTCGATAGACTCTGGAACGGTACCCATGGATTGGCGGGTAGCTAATGTTACCCCACTATTCAAAAAAGGTGGTAGAGAAAAGGCAGGAAATTATAGACCGGTAAGCTTGACATTGGTAGTGGGGAAAATGCTAGAGTCCATTATAAAAGATGTAATAGCAGAGCACTTGGAAAGCAGTGACTGGATCGGACAAAGTCAACATGGATTTACAAAAGGTAAATCATGCTTGACTAATCTACTGGAATTTTTTGAGGATGTAACTGGTAAAATAGATAAGGGAGGACCAGTGGATGTGGTGTATTTGAACTTTCAGAAGGCTTTCGATAAGGTCCCGCATAAGAGATTAGCGTGCAAAATTAAGGCACATGGGATTGGGGGCAAGGTATTGACTTGGATAGAGAACTGGTTGGCGGACAGAAAGCAAAGAGTTGGAATAAACGGGTCGTTTTCCGAGTGGCAGGCAGTGACTAGCGGGGTACCGCAAGGATCGGTCCTAGGACCCCAGCTGTTCACAATATATATTAATGCTCTGGACGAGGGAATTGGATGTAATATCTCCAAATTTGCAGACGACACAAAGCTGGGTGGGAGGGTATGCTGTGAGGAGGATGTCGGGAAACTCCAGCACGATTTGGACAGGTTGGGTGATTGGGCAGAAACATGGCAAATGCACTATAATGTAGATAAATGTGAGGTTATCCACTTTGGTGGCAAAAACAGGAAGGCAGATTATTATTTGAATGGCAATAGATTGGGAGAAGGGGACATGCAAAGAGACCTGGGTGTTCTTGTGCACCAGTCGCTGAAGGTAAGCATGCAGGTGCAGCAGGCGGTTAAGAAGGCAAATGGTATGTTGGCCTTCGTAGCAAGAGGGTTCGAGTACAAGAACAAGGATGTCTTGCTGCAGTTGTACAGGGCCTTGGTGAGACCACACCTTGAGTATTGTGTGCAGTTTTGGTCGCCTTACCTGAGGAAGGACGTTCTTGCCATGGAAGGAGTGCAGCGAAGATTCACCAGGCTGATACCTGGGATGGCAGGAATGACGTATGAGGAGAGATTGTGTCGATTGGGCTTATACTCACTGGAGTTTAGAAGATTGAGAGGGGATCTCATCGAAACCTATAAAATTCTGTCAGGCCTGGACAGACTAGATGCAGGAAGGATGTTTCTGATGGCCGGGGAGTCCAGAACCAGGGGTCATAGTCTAAGGATAAGGGGTAAGCCATTTAGGACTGAAATGAGGAGGAATTTCTTCACCCAGAAAGTGGTGAACCTGTGGAATTCTCTGCCACAGAGGGCGGTGGAGGCCAGTTCATTAAGTATATTCAAGAAAGAGTTGGATATATTTCTTAAGGCTAAAGGGATCAAGGGATATGGGGAGAAGGCAGGGACCGGGTACTGAATTTGGATGATCAGCCATGATCTCATTGAATGGCGGAGCAGGCTCGAAGGGCCGAATGGCCTACTCCTGCTCCTATCTTCTATGTTTCTATGTTTCTATGTCTTTGAGGAGGCTTCCTGATCCTGACTGGATAGCGCCTTTCTCGAGTATCCTGTTCTTGCGGCGGAGTTGATTCTGGCTCATTGTCATTGGTTGGTTCGTCAGCTTCCAATACCACTGCTTCTGAGGTAGACGCAATCTGTACTTCGGGTTGATTACCAGGTGCACCTGCTCGTGGTATGGGTTTGGCTTGTTCCTGTGACTCTAGAATCTGGTCAGCATGGCGTCTCACGATGCTCTCTCCAACGTCCACTGTGTACATTAGTGGTCCCTGCTGTGTGCATATCGTTCCTGGCTGCCATTTTTCTGTTCGGTAGTCGCGGGCCAAGACTGGTTGCCCTATCTTGAAGCTCCTCGTTGGCTTCACATTTATGTGCTGGAATTGCTTATCCTCAACATCTCGTCTTATGTTTGGTTTGAGCAAATCCAGGCGACATCTTAGCCTTCGGTTGAAGAACATTACGGCTGGAGCTTGGTTGGTGACTGCATGTGTCGCATTCCGGTCAGCAAACAAGAAATTATCCACCTTGTGTTGTAGTGGTATGTCGTCATTATACATTGCCTTTATGGCCTTTTTAAAGGTCTGAACAAACCTCTCAGCCAATCCATTTGTGGCTGGATGATATGGGGCAGATGTGTAATGTTTCACCCCATTATTCCTCAGAAACCTCCGGAAATCCTCAGACACAAACTGTGGCCCATTGTCGGAGCAAATCTGTTCTGGCAAGCCATTCCTGGCGAAGATGGTCCGTAGGACTGCAATAGTTTTCTCCGTGGTGGTGGAGGACATTTTGATGACCTGTGGCCATTTCAAATGGGCGTCCACAGCGATTAGGAACATTGAGTCCATAAATGGACCAGCAAAATCAATGTGTACCCGTTGCCATGGAGATGGGGGCCACTCCCATGGATGTAGCGGGGCCTGTGGTGGAGCGTTTTGGACCTTCTGGCATCCTGTGCATCTCTTGGTCATATCCTCGATTTCTTGATTGATTCCCGGCCACCACACAAACGCCCTGGCTAGGCTCTTCATTTTTACGCCTCCCAGATGACCCTCATGAAGCTCATTGAGCACTTTACCTCTCAACTTGGGTGGAATTACCACTCGGGATCCACACATCAAGGTCCCCCGGCACACTGACAGCTGTTCTCTCCTTGGCGAGAATGCTGGCAACAGTGAGTCACCATGTGCTGGCCATCCCTTCACCGTCAAATCATAGACCCGAGAGAGTGTCGGGTCATTTCGGGTTTCCTTCTCTATACTTGAGTTTGTAACAGGTAGACATTCGACTATGGTCGCATGGAATATCTCAACAGGGTCCACTGCAGGTGCTTCCTCTACCGTAGGCAACGGTAGGCGCGACGGCCCATCAGCGTTTCCATGCTGTTTCGTACCCTTGTACTCTATGTCGTACTGATGTGCCCCTAGAAAAAGTGACCATCTTTGCAGCCGTTGCGCCGTCATCACCGGAACGCCCTTCTTTGGGTTAAAAATGGAGACCAGGGGCTGATGATCAGTCAGTAGGGTGAATTTCTGCCTGTGCAGATAGTGATTGAACTTCTTCACCCCCCACACCAGGCTGAGGGCCTCCCTGTCAATCTGGGTGTAGCTACGCTCGGCTGAGGTTAACGAGCGCGACGCAAAGGCTATTGGCCTCTCTGAACCGTCAAGGAATTTGTGTGACAGCACCGCTCTGATGCCATAGGGAGACGCATCACATGCTAACCGAATCGGTAGTGTTGGATTGTAGTGGGCCAATACTTCTTTTGAAGTGATTAGGCATTTACATTTCTGAAAGGCACGCTTACACTCATCATTCCATTTCCATGTTACTCCAGTTTGCAGTAGGGCGTTCAGTGGGTGCAGAATTGTAGATAAATTCGGCAAGAACTTATGGTAGTAGTTCACCAACCTGAGGAACGACCTCAGTTGCGACACATTTTCCGGTGCTGGAGCCTTGACTACAGCCTCAATCTTGTCTGGCGACTTATGCAACCCTTCCTCATCAATCATGTGGCCACAATACGAGATTTGTCTCCTGAAGAACTCGCATTTGGGGCGGTTGGCTCGTAGCCCATATTCCTGTAATCTCGTGAGCACCTGCTCCAGGTTGGCAAGGTGTTCACTGTCATTTTCGCCCGTAACCAGGATGTCGTCCAAATAACACTGGGTCCCCGGGATCCCTTGCAGGGCTTGTTCCACCGCCCTCTGCCAAATAGCCGGGGCTGATGCTACCCCGAATACCAGTCGATTGTACTGGTAAAGGCCTTTGTGAGTGTTTATCGTGAGGTATTTCCTAGATGCTTCTTCCACCTCCATTTGTAGATACGCTTGGGCCAGATCAATCTTTGTAAAGCGTTTCCCTCCAGATAGTGAGGCGAAAATATCTTCTATCCGTGGAAGTGGATATTGTACTGTGTGCAGGACTGGGTTCACAGTTACCTTGAAGTCCCCACAGATGCGAACCTTCTTCGGTTCCCCAGGCGTGCTGCTCAATGATTTCTTCATTACAGGAACGATGGGTGTGGCCCACTCGCTCCAGTCCACCTTGGACAGCACACCCGAACGCTCCAGACTCTCCAGCTCTGCTTCAATGGCTGGGCGGATCGCGTAAGGTACCGGTCTGGCCGTAAAAAATTTTGGGTATGCGTTATCTTCGATTTTTATCATTGCCGTTACTCCTTTTAGGGTCCCACGTCCTTGTTGGAACACCTCTTTTGTGTCAGTTAGAATCTTTGACAGTCGTCCAGGTGTGACATCATCATCCTTTTTATCAGTCACAGTTAGCGCCTGAATGGAATGCCAATCCAATTGTATTTTTCGGATCCATTCACGTCCCAATAATGGTGGTCCTCCATCTGGTAGTATATATAGATACAGTTTCTGTGTTTCCTTGCCGTTGTATTCAACTGGCACCCTTATTTTTCCTCTGGGGTAGACTTTTTGCCCCGTGTATGTCTTCAATACAATGGACGTGTCCTTCAAGGGTATGTGTGAGAATAGCCACTCATAGTCTCGTCGATTCATGACAGTTAGGGCTGATCCTGTGTCCAATTCCATCTTTACTGGGGACCCTGCTATCATGAGGGTGACCCAAATGGTTCGGTGATCCTCCTTTGCGATCACGTTGTGTAACTTTAGACAACTTAGTCTCCTGCTCCCGGAGTCCTTATCACTCTCCTGATCTTCCGAACTACTGTCTGTCTGTCAATTTCTTTACTTTCTTGTACTTTTCCTTAGTAGTTCTTGTAGTGTTGGTTTTCTTTCCCGACCTGCAGACTCTTGCTATGTGTCCCATTTTCCCACATTGCCTGCATACTTTGTCCTTAAACCAGCAGTCCTTCTGATCATGGGTTGTTCTGCCGCAGCGATAGCACTTTTCTGCTCCACACGCCATTTCGTTAGCGCTGTATTCCTGTGGTTTCTGTTGTATTTCCGCAGCTCCCCGTGCTGCTGCTTCGTAGGATACTGCCACGCTGAAAGCCTGTTCTAGCGTCAGGTCCTTTTCCGAAAGTAGTCGTTTCTGGGTTCCTTCACTCTGGAGCCCGCAGACAAACTTATCCCGTAAGGTGTCTGCCAGTCCTGCTCCGAACTGGCAGTGCTTTGATAACTTGCGTAGTTCCGTAAGATAGTCAGCATTGCTCTCATCTTTGTGTTGGTTTCTTTTATGGAACTTGAATCTTTCTGCTATCAGCAGCGCAGTAGGGTTTAGGTGTTCCTGTAAGATATTAACAATCTCCTCAAAACTTTTCTCCATTGGTTTAGCTGGGGTAATTAAATTCCGCAATAGGCCGTACGTTCTCGCGCCCATCAAATTTAATAATACCGACGCCTTCTTTCCATCGGCCACCTCATTTGCCTTGCAGTACACTTCAATTCTTTCCACATACGTGGTCCAGTCTTCTACCTCGTTGTCAAAAGCAGTGATACTGCCACTTTTCGGCATCTTGGGTGATTTAAAATGGCGCCTCCCGCGCTTTTTCTTCTTCACCAATGGATTAAAATGGTGCCTCCTGCGCTTTTCCTTCTTCCCCAATGGAATAAAATGGCGCCTCCCGCGCTTTTCCTTCTTCCCCTTGCTGCCACGCTGCTCCTAGCATTCTGCAGGATAATGGCGGTGACCCACGGCTTCGGCGCGTCTCACTTTTCCTTCCCCTTGTTTTATTTTCGCTATGCTGCCCGGTTCTTGAGCACCGACCGCGCCCTGTGCGCTCCACCCTCTCTCTCTCTCTTTTCCTCCCGACGACACTGCACGGCCCCTTTGCAGAGCCGCTCGATCGAGCTCGAGCCCGCCGCAGTCCGGAAGGGTCAGCGAACTACCTGCTACCAGCATGATTTGCTGGAACACCTTGACTGGGGAGCCAAGCCCAGCTCTCCACAGCCTCTCCTGCAACTCTCCAAACTCCGATGGATCCTTGGGCGGTTGCCCGCGGTGTAGAAGTGCCTTACTTCTTAGCTCTGGGTAATGACTCAATACACACTTGGATTCGTCAGACGGACAGGCCTTTTATTTCACTTCTTGCAATGGGAATCAGCACCTCCACTCAAGGGGTGAGGCTACTATTCCAATGATACAGCGTAAGCGTTCCATATTTATACAGTGTAACAAACAAGTTTAATTGACATTCCTTTGTTCCTCAATCAGGATACATTTTAGATTAATCATTAGGTCTTATGACATATTGACAGAAGGATCCTGGACACATAAGTCAACGGTTAAGATATAACAGGATATGAATCGTGTAACCGGAGGTCCTCCTTAATCTTAATCATGTATCTGGGAGGCTAGGTTTGCTTACGGTCACAAGTTGTCAGGTCACTGGTTACATCAAAGGAACTCTTCATTTCACTTCTACATTCTCATTAGGTGGGCAGACATCTGTTCTTGGCTGTAATCCGAGTACGTGCAATAGCTCTAGTTACACATCGACACTTGCCCAGTGTCAAGTCTGAAAACTTTTACCCAGCAAGCACTTGAAATTAACCCCTTATATCATGTAGATTTCCTGTTGTTCTGACTTCAACCTCCCAAAAGCTTCTTCTCAGGGAAAGATCCCCGTGAGGTGATGCAGTACTGCAGGTGAGTTCGAACCTGTTCGTCGCCAATGTAATGTCCGAGTATAATAAATAATACACGGACTGCAGGAGAACAATACTAACAGGTATTTACTGAACAGAGGGTAACTTAAGACTGACGTACAGAAGCCTGCTATGGCTTTATATACAGGGGTGGTCACTGCCGGTACTGCAGTATAGAATCAGTTCTTCTCTTAAAGGTACATACACAAAAGCAGGGGCACAGTCGGGCGATGGAACATCGGGTGATGGAATTAGCCTCTAATTGACTTTAGGATGTCTTTACACAACATTTATACTTTGTAGTCTTAAGAGCACACACCAATTATACAGAACTCCACCTCAGCAACAGAATAATATAGTATATTACATTTTTTAAATAAAACAGTATATCCTCTAACTGTTAGCAACACCATAGGAAATCTGCTAATGATTGATGAATGACAAAAGTAGAAAATAACTAATTATAATGGAGAAAATCACAGAATAAAACACTAAACCAATGAGGAAGAAAATTTATGGCTTGACATACACAAAAAAATGTTCATATAAAGATTTCTCTTTCTCCACTGTGGGGTGTGGGCCTGAAAGTGCAAAGACACAACAAAAATTAAAAATAAGCCAAATGTCTGCGGAAAAACTACCAGCACAACAGAAAGATAATGACCCTGATACAAATCTGTCAGTCTCTGTGTAAGAGGGAACTACAACACAAGTCTAGTGAGTAATACTTACACAAAATGGGTAAGCTGATCGACACAATAATTTAACAGAGTGGGTGTTTCCTTCATTTGTACACACACAAATTCCCAATCCATCTATGGGCCACTACAACCTGCTTACCACGGGCGTCCTGCTATTGCCCACGCTTTACCCAAGTGGATAAGCACTCAATCATATGGAACAAAAGGTCCCCAGTCTGTGCTGAGTTACCTGATCTCAGCCAGTCCTGACTTTGAAACACTACGACTGTCCTTGGGGGCCCCTGGATTAGGGAGGAAGGGGCAAAAAATGTGTGCCAGGGTTTGCAGCTCCTGATCACTATTGGTGACTCTTGCTGGAGTGAACATCAGGAGAAGTCAAGATTCGGCTTGGCTCCAATGCCCTCCATGATAGAATAGTCTACCACCTTTTCCTGCCTGGGCTCAAACATGCATGAAGGGCTGCTGATACTCATGGAATTGTACCCCAGGGAGAATCATTGCCTTCGGGGGCAGATGGGTTAAGTTGGCAATACACAACATCCTGATGCTTGCAGACTTGAGTGTTGGCATGAGAGCTGAAAACATACTTTGGCACCCAAAAACATTTCCGATTCCAATCCTTTTTCAAATGAGTTGGCAATGCCTCTGTTGTCTACAGTCAGTGGCAGAGATCTCTTACAATGCGTCCTTTGTCTCCTGCCTTGCAATGAACATCACAGAGAGAGTATTTCACTGACTCAATCAACAGGCACCACTGGCACAGTACTGCATTTTATCATGCAAAGAATTTCAATGAAGAAAAGTTTGTTCAATGGACGATCTCCCGGTCTAACCATGCTGAGTACCAAGTGAATTTGAACGGGCTTCTGGATCTCATGCAATTAATTCAGTGAAATTTAAAAAAAAACTTTGGATTTTTAGGATGTTCTATTGTCTCCCTTTGCTGTGCCTCTCGCTGGGCTGTTCACCATTTTCTGGGTAAGTGGGGTGATGGTACCTCTGCCAATGCCACTCTTCCTCTGCCAAGAGCTATGCTTTTGTTTTCACTTGTTTCCCACCAATTTTGGCCCTCTTCTCCTGAGGGCACTGACTTCTAGTACCTTGCCAAAATGAACGTTCTTTATGTCTGTGTTTAGACAGGGAGACTATTCATCCATGGAGGGAGTCCAAGTCGACCTCAATCCAGTCCTCACTCAATTTCCCCATGCCCCCCACATACACATTCCAACAGGAGTCACTGGATAGTGATCAGCAGGATGTATTCTGGCTGATATTTTCCTGCACTGAGGCCAATTGTGGCATGCCACAACTGATGCGCTAGCTGAAATGATCAAACTTAGCACAGGTTAGGGATTGAACGTGGGACCTTCCTGGTCTGTAGTACACCATCAGCCTCAAGAGAATCTAGAACTGAATAACACCATTTCCAGCATGTCTCAAATATTATAACATATATTTATTAACATTGTAAGCAAAACTAACATGGGTGCCACATCACAAATACAGATTTAAGGTAATTGGCAAAAGAACCAGGGTGCAGATGAGGAGAAACTTTTTTACATGCCGAGTTGTTATGATCTGGAATGCACTACCTGAATGGATGGTGAAAGCAGATTCAGTAATAACTTTCAAAAGGGAATTGGATAAATTCTTGAGGGGGGAAAATGTGCAGAGCTATGGGGAAAGGGCAGGGGAATGGGACTAATTGGAGAGCTCTTTCAAAGAGCCGGCTCAGGAAGAATGTGTAATGTGCTCAACACACGGACACGGGATGTATTCCTTCAGCCATCAACACGAGGCCTCTTTATTCCTTTCCTTTCTCTGTTTACTCTCCGTCGCCCCCTACCGGGGCAGAGGGTAACTATCACCACATCTCCCTTTCTAAACAGACTTTGAATACTATTCCTTTACTATTAACATTTCAAATGACCTTCTTTCCAGCCGCCGGTGGATGATTCTCCTGAGGTGCAGTGCATAGAGAATTATGTACACTCAATACTCACTGCACTGCCCATCTAGCCGATAAAAGCAAGCCACTCCAGGATCTCCTCAACAGGCAGACCTCATGGTATTGGGGACCCCAGCAGTCCCAAGCTTTCACTGAGATAAAGACGGAGCTAACCACCCCGCTAGGCCTTGCACTGTATGACCCCAATGCACTCACTAAAGTGTCAGCTGATGCCTCATTGTTTGGCTTGGGTGCAGTCCTTTTGCAAAAGAGACCTGACACTGACTGGCGCCCTGTAGCCTATGCTTCACGAGCCCTTTCAAAAACAGAGCAGCGCTATGCGCAGATTGAAAAAGAGGCTCTGGCCATTACATGGGCGTGTGAGCGCTATAGAGACTTCCTAATAGGCATAACATTCCAGGTCGAAACAGATCACAAGCCCCTCCTTACACTATTGGGATCTAAAAACCTGGACAAGTTGTCCCCCCGCATTCAGCGCTTTCGGATGCGACTCATGCACTTTCACTTCACTATATCACATCTGCCAGGGAAGAGCCTAGCAACTGCCGACGTCCTCTCCAGGGCTCCCTACCAGCCGCCGGTGGATGATTCCCCTGAGGTGCAGTGCATAGAGAATTATGTACACTCAATACTCACTGCACTGCCCATTACCAAGAAACGCCTGGCTGCACTTCGTCAAGAACAGGAAACGGATGAACTACTTCGTCAGGTCTTCGCATACTGCCGTGAGGGCTGGCCAGATCATGCGAAACTTGACAATGCTCTTAGACCTTACGCAGCCGTTTCAGGCGACCTCACTATTGCACAAGGATTGCTGCTACAAGGGTGCCGATTGGTCATTCCAGCATCAATGCAGAAAGACATTCTGGACAAACTGCATGATGGCCATCAAGGGATCACAAAATGCAGAGCATGAGCCAGGTGTTCTGCCTGGTGGCCTGGATTAAGCGGTCAACTACAACGTAAAGTACAACAATGCCCAAGCTGCGCCCAAATGAGACAACAACCACCAGAGCCATTGATTCCAGATGACATCCCTGAGGGCCCATGGCAGAAGGTTGGGGCTGATCTATTTCATTTGGATAACTCAACTTACCTGGTAATGTTTGACTACTTCTCTAAGTTCATTGAAGTTATCAAGCTCCTCTCCACCACCTCACATGCAGTCGTTGAATGTATGAAATCCTGCTTTGCCCGCCTAGGGGTCCCCCTGCTGGTCCGAACAGATAATGGCCCCCAATTTGCCTCGGACACCTTTCGCTCATTTGCCGACAGCTGGGAATTCACCCATGTCACATCCAGTCCTCTGTATCCTCAAAGCAATGGGGCTGCCGAGCGCGCTGTCCAGACAGCCAAACAGCTTTCTAAAAAGTCACCTGACCCATACCGGGGCGGAGGGTAACTATCACCACAGAATGGACCAGCTTCTCTAGTTTCTCCACGTAACTGAAGTCTCGCATCCTGGTATCATTCTAGTAAATATCCTCTGTACCCTTGCTAAGGCCTTGACATCCTTCCTAAAGTGTGGTGTCCAGAATTCAGCACAAAACTCCAGCTAGGGCCTAACCAGTGATTTATAAAGGTTTAGCATAACTTCCTTGCTTTTGTACTCTATGGGCAGGAATTTAACTCAGGAGTCGGGACTACAACTTTCGAGGTTGTAGTCCCGCCTCCATCGAGATGCGGCCAATCCATGCGATTTTAACTTGATTGACCTTGTTGAGCCCGCCCAGCGGGCCAATTAAGGGCCACCCAGCAACAGGTGACATTACAGACTGAAATTTCATCTGTCAAGAGATTTTGACAGATAAAATATCAGCGTTTCACAGCTGTTTGAAGCTGTCAAACACTGACAGTCTTACTTCTAACCTGAGTCCTTCCCCACAGACTCAGTTAGAAATCTTTCCTGCACAGAAAGCTGCAGGCTGTCACTTTTGACAGTTCGCAGCCATTCTGCTTTCTGTGCCGGTGAGAGGCAGTTAATTGGCACTAATCCCTTCCTGCCTCGGGTAGGCGGGTCCCAGTGTGGGGCGGGTACCCGCCTCCTTTGAAACTGGCATGGAGGCGGGTTTGGGTGCGGGATGGGGTCGGGACTCCTGATTTTGGGATTTTAACCCCCCACATGCCTCCAATCCCGACTCCACAGCACAATGAAAGTCCTGCCCATTGTCTCTGTTTATAAAGCCAAGGATCCCGAATACTTTTTTAACAACCTTCTCAACTTGTCCTGCCAGCTTCAAAGATTTGTGTACGTACACCCCCAGGGGTCTCTGTTCCAGCACCCCCTTTAAAATTGTACCATCTAGTTTATATTGCCTTTCCTCATTCTTTCTACCAAAATGAATCACTTCACACTTCTCTGCATTAAATTGCATCTGCTATGTGTCTGCCCATTTCACCAATCTGTCTATGTCCTCCTGAAGTCTATTATTATTCTCCTCACTGTTTACTACTGATGCTGTACCTGTGGTATATCTTGTGTACAACCCCCCAAAAATAATTCCTGTGATAGATTCGAGAAATTCATCAGTGCCAATTCTCTCTTTCCACTTTGAGTTGATTTCCTTCTTCCTCCTCTCTTGTCCTGAAGGTGCTGTCTTGCAGGCGACAGAGCCCCTCCAGTACCTCACTGAAGTTGCCATTCCTCATGCACGACCCCAGAAACCCAGGGTTGGCAGACTATTCTGCAGTAGGGGGCAGAGGTATCACAGCTGAGACCTGTCATGTTCTCACTCAATATCCAGATACATGCAGGGTGCACTGAATTGGTAATCAGGAGTGGCAGAATTTCGCCTCCTCAACCCAGTGGCACTGAGGTCAATTGTAGTCCCTCCACTGCTGCCCCGGCTGAGATCAGTTAACTCAGTGCAGCCTCGAGATAGAACCTGGGATGTTCTGGTCTGTATGGCTCAGTACCACACAAAGTGATGCCTTTACCCCTCGAATTTATTTGTGACAGAGTGAGACATATAGTAGCTTTATTTTGCAGAGCTGACACCATCGTGAAATGTAACTCTGTACCCTATGATACTTAGCAGTTGTACATTGAAGGTGCCCATGGCAACATGTGCATGTTGAGTTCAGCTTGGAGGTGAGTCGGCTGGTGGGCACATCATACAGTGGCATGAAATTTTGAGAAAAGCTTTAATTGGATAAATTGGTTAAAAACAGAAAATGTGGGAAATACACAGCAGGCTAGTCATTATCTGAAAGAGAAAGATAATCACAGAATGTTCCAACTGATGAATCAATACTCCTCCATGTTGAACACCACTTGGAAGAAGCACTAAGGGTAGCAAGGGCACAGGATTTACTCAGGGTGGGGGACTTCAATATCCATCACCAAGAGTGGCTTGGTAGCACCACTTCTGACTGAGCTGGCCGAGCCTTGAAGAACGTAGCTGCCAGACTGGGCCTGCGGCAGGTGGTGAGAGAACCAACACAAGGGAAAAACCTACTTGGCCTCGTCCTCACCAATCTACCTGTTGCAGATGTATTTGTCCATGACAGTATTGGAAGGAGTGACCACTGCACATTACTTGTGCATAAAAGTCCTGTCTTCACATAGAGAACACCCTCCATCGTGTTGTGTGGCACTACCATCATGCTAAATGGGATAGATTCAGAACAGATCTAGCAGCTCAAAACTAGGTACTCATTTTTTAAATTTGTTCATGGGATGTGGGCGACGCTGGCAAGGCCAGCATGTATTGCCCATCCCTAATTGCCCTTGCGAAGGTGGTGGTGAGCCACCTTCTTGAACCGCTGAAATCCGTGTGGTGAAGGTACTCCCACAGTGCTGTTAGGGAGGGAGGTCCAGGATTTTGACCCAGCGACGATGAAGGATTGGCGATATACTTCTATGTCAGGATGGTGTGTGTGACTTGGAGAGGAACTTGGAGGTGGTGGTGTTCCCATGCGCCTGCTGCCCTTGTCCTTCTAGGTGGTAGAGGTCGCGGGTTTGGGAGGTGCTGCCGAAGAAGTCTTGGTGAGTTGCTGCAGTGCATCTTGTAGATGGTACACACTGCAGCCATGGTACGCCAGTAGTGGAGAGTGTGAATGTTTTAAGGTGGTGGATGGGGTGCCGATCAAGCAAGCTGCTTTGTCCTGAATGGTGTTAAGCTTCTTGAGTGTTGTTGGAGCTGCACTCATCCAGGCAAGTGGAGAGTATTCCATCACACTCCTTACTTGTGCCTTGTAGATGGTGGAAAGGCTTTGGAGAGTCAGGAGGTGAGACACTCGCCACAGAATACCTAGTCTCTGACCTGCTCTTGTTCCCATGGTATTTATGTGGCTGGTCCAGTTCAGTTTCTGGTCAATGGTGAACCCCAGGATATTAATGGTGGGGGATTCGGCAATGGTAATGCCATTGAATGTCAAGGGGCGGTGGTTAGACTCTCGCTTGTTGGAGATAGTCATTGCCTGGCACTTGTGTGGCACGAATGGTACCTGCCACTTATCAGCCCAAGCCTGAATGTCATCCAGGTCTTGTTGCATGCAGGCATGGACTGCTACATTATCTGAGGAGTTGCGAATGGCACTGAACACTGTGCAGTCATCAGTGAACATCCCCATTTCTGACCTTATGATGGAGGGAAGGTCATTGATGAAACAGCTGAAGATGGTTGGGCCAAGGACACTGCCCTGAGGAACTCCTGCAGCAATGTCCTGGGGCTGTGATGATTGACCTCCAACCACCACAATCATCTTCCTTTGTGCTAGCTATGACTCCAGCCAGTGGAGCATTCCCCCCCCCCCCCCCCATCCCATTGACTTCAATTTTACTAGGGCTCCTTGATGCCACACTCGGTCCAATGCTGCCTTGATGTCAAGGGCAGTCACTCCCAATTCACCTCTGGAATTCAGCTCCTTTGTCCATGTTTGGAGCTGAGTGGCCCTGGCGGAACCCAAACTGGGCATCAGTGAGCAGGTTATTGGTGAGTAAGTGCTGCTTGATAGCACTGTCGACGACACCTTCCATCACTTTGCTGATGACTGAGAGTAGTCTGATGGGGTGGTAATTGGCCGGATTGGATTTGTCCTGCTTTTTGTGGACAGGACATACCTGGGCAGTTTTCCTCACTGTTGGCTAGAGGCGCGGTTGGTTCTGGAGCACAAGTCTTCAGAACGACAGCCGGGATGTTGTTGGGGCCCATAGCCTTTGCCTATCCAGTGCGCTCAGCTGTTTCTTGATATCATGTGAAGTGAATAGAATTGGCTGACAAGGCTCTGTGGGCCATCAGCAGCAGCAGAATTGTATCCCACCACAATCTGTAATCTCATGGCCTGGCATATCCCTCACTCTATCATAACCATCAAAGAAGGCGATAAAAAATGGTTTAATGAAGAGTATAGAAGAGCAACAGCACCAGGCGTACCTAAAATGAGGTGCCAACCTGTGGAAGCTGCAACACAGGACTACATGCATGCTAAACATGTAAGCAGCATGCTATAGACAGAGCTAAGCAATCCCACAATCAACAGATCAGATCAAAGCTCTGCAGTCCTGCCACATCCAGTCGTTAATGGTGGTGGACAACCACAACCATCTTCCATTGTGCTAGCTATGACTCCGGCCAGTTTCCCCCCTGATTCCCATTGACTTCAATTTTACGAGGGCTCCTTGGTGCCACACTCAGTCCATTTGTTGCATTGAAGTCAAGGGCAGTCACTCTCACCTCACCTCTGGAATACAGCTGAACTTACTGTAGAATACCCAGTCTCTGACCTGCGCTTGCAGCCACAGTATTTATGTTGCTGGTCCAGTTAAGTATCTGGTCAATGGTGACCCCCCAGGACGTTGATGGTGGGGGATTCAACGATGGTAATGCCATTGAATGTCAAGGAGCGGTAGTTAAACTCTCTCTTGTTGGAGTTGGTCATTACCTGGCACATGTGTGTTGTGAATGTTACTTGCCACTTATCAGCTGGTGGTCACCATTGACCAGAAACTTAACTGGACCAGCCACATAAATAATGCGGCTACAAGAGCAGGTCAGAGGCTGGGTATTCTGCGGCAAGTGACTCACCTCCTGACTCCCCAAAGCCTTTCCACCACCTACATGGCACAAGTCAGGAGCGCGATGGAATACTCTCCACTTGCCTGGATGGATGTGGGCTTCCTTTGTGAAATTCACCTCCTGGGTCAACTGGAGGTGAAAAGACTTGTCTGTATATTTTGGTGTGTGGGTACATACAGGTGGGTGTTATGTACCTCTGGTACGGCCTGAATAGCCTGGCCTCTTTCTGTTGCTCTAAAAAACTTGTTGAGGGGAGAGGGGAGAGGGGGGAATATTTGGCATGAAAGATGAAATGGAGCTTGATGGCTGCTCCAATGATAAAGGAGATGTGAGAGTTGAGTTGTGCGTCAGAGGAGCTGGTGAGTCCATGAAATGCCAATGGGTGAAGGTGGACAAAGGATGGGGCCATCTACATATCAACTGAGATATCTGGGTTCTATAACCACTCCACCATGCGCTTTGTAACTGAAATTGACCAGCGATTGAACTTGGGGCCATTCTTGGTCTGTATGGCCCAAAACAACATGGTGCCTTTACCATTGAGACATTATTGGGTAAATGCATCACTCAAAAAAACTGCTCAAACTGAAAAGTAAACATTAGCCTAGCCTGCTGCACCTTTACTATTTGAGCAGTTTTTTACAGTCTGGGCTATACAAGCAATTTATGTTTCTGCACCACACAATGAAGCATGTCACAAACAATTTTTTTGGTCAGGGCCACATTGCACCGATATTCTGCATGACATTAATTGTCGTGTCACTTCAAACGTACAGACTGGGCTGGAATTTTCGGTGGGTAATTACGGCAAACTAACAGCGTTCACCTTTATTACCCCTTTGACACTGACCGCAACTTCAGGCTGTAGTGCATGCACATCCGGAAACCTGAAGATGCAGTCAGTCATTCACTGCTCTGACACTGGCTGTGCTATGCCCCCTCGCACCATAGTCAGCAATGAGTGTAATCAGTTAATTCAGTGAAACTGACGAAAACTTGGGCTTTTCCGCGGTAATTTCGCGTTAAATACCCCATTGAATGTTAGGCCTTGTTGGATTAGGTGTAACTGACGTTTTAACAGCGTATTGACAGCTAAACAAATGTTATTACCCTGAAAAACTCATTTTAATTTTATGGAGTGTCAAATTTCTCCATGATGATAAAAATTACAATGTTTTAGAAACTTGCACAAAATGGTTTTCTTAGCTTTTCAAAAATTTGTTCATGATATTTCAGGTTTTAATTTATCCCCATGTGAGAGCCTCATCTTTGTTTTGCTCTCTGTAACATTTTTTAAAAGTCCGGATAAAAGCAGCTTCTCATTTCCTGGTTCCCTGTCTGTGAGAATTCTGTAATGTGATTGGATGCTTACACAGCTTGTTGATGTCACATCAGATTGCACGAGGGAATCCCCACTACACTGCGCTGAAATCAAGTGAATGACGGAAAAGGCAAACTTCTCGCCACAGAGATTGGAAGATCTCCGTGGGCAGCTCTCTTTGGGGCCATCTGCTGACCGCAAATTACGGGCCTAACATTTCACACAAAATAGACACTTTTTCACAGTAGTTGTACCAGAGGACAGAATATACAATAAATTTTATGTAATGCCAGAAAATGTTCTCACTCCCCTTCATGAAGGGGGGAAAAAAGGAAAGTGAAGGTGAGAAACAACCTCAGTGAAGTGGGTCAGAGGACCTCAGTGAAAGGGGAGGAGGACCTCAGTGAAGGGGAGAAGAGGACCCAGTGAAAGGGGAGAAGAGGACCTCAGTGAAAGGGGAGAAGAGGATCTCAGTGAAAAGGGAGGAGAACCTCAGTGAAGGGGGAGAAGAGGATCTCAGTGAAGGGGGAGAAGAGGACCTCAGTGAAAGGGGAGCAGAGGACCGCAGTGAAAGGGGAGAAGAGGACCTCCGTGAAAGGGGAGAAGAGGACCTCCGTGAAAGGGGAGAAGAGGACCTCAGTGAAAGGGGAGAAGAGGACCCAGTGAAGGGGAGAAGAGGATCTCAGTGAAGGGGAGAAGAGGACTTCAGTGAAAGGGGAGGAGGACCTCAGTGAAGGGGGAGAAGAGGATCTCAGTGAAGGGGGAGAAGAGGACCTCAGTGAAAGGGGAGCAGAGGACCTCCGTGAAAGGGGAGAAGAGGACCTCAGTGAAAGGGGAGAAGAGGACCCAGTGAAGGGGAGAAGAGGATCTCAGTGAAGGGGAGAAGAGGACCTCAGTGAAATGGGAGAAGAGGACCCAGTGAAGGGGAGAAGAGGACCCAGTGAAAGGGGAGAAGAGGGCCCAGTGAAGGGGAGAAGAGGACCCAGTGAAAGGGGAGAAGAGGATCTCAGTGAAAGGGGAGAAGAGGACCTCAGTGAAAGGGGAGAAGAGGATCTCAGTGAAGGGGAGAAGAGGACCTCAGTGAAAGGGGAGAAGAGGATCTCAGTGAAAGGGGAGAAGAGGACCTCAGTGAAGGGGAGAAGAGGACCTCAGTGAAGGGGGAGAAGAGGATCTCAGTGAAGGGGAGAAGAGGACCTCAGTGAAAGGGGAGAAGAGGATCTCAGTGAAAGGGGAGAAGAGGACCTCAGTGAAAGGGGAGAAGAGGATCTCAGTGAAAGGGGAGAAGAGGACCTCAGTGAAGGGGGAGAAGAGGATCTCAGTGAAAGGGGAGAAGAGGACCTCAGTGAAGGGGAGAAGAGGACCTCAGTGAAAGGGGAGAAGAGGATCTCAGTGAAAGGGGAGAAGACGACCTCAGTGAAAGGGGAGAAGAGGATCTCAGTGAAAGGGGAGAAGAGGACCTCAGTGAAGGGGAGAAGAGGACCTCAGTGAAAGGGGAGAAGAGGATCTCAGTGAAAGGGGAGAAGATCACCTCAGTGAAAGGGGAGAAGAGGACCTCAGTGAAAGGGGAGAAGAGGACATGGTGAATGGGAGAAGAGGACCCAGTGAAAGGGGAGAAGAGGATCTCAGTGAAGGGGGAGAAGAGGATCTCAGTGAAGGGGGAGAAGAGGACCTCCATGAAAGGGGAGAAGAGGACCTCCGTGAAAGGGGAGAAGAGGATCTCAGTGAAAGGGGAGAAGAGGACCTCAGTGAGAGGGGAGAAGAGGACCCAGTGAAAGTGGAGAAGAGGATCTCAGTGAAAGGGGAGAAGAGGATCTCAGTGAAGGGGAGAAGAGGACCTCAATGAAAGGGGAGAAGAGGACCTCAGTGAAAGGGGAGAAGAGGACCTCAGTGAAAGGGGAGAAGAGGACCCAGTGAAGGGGAGAAGAGGATCTCAGTGAAAGGGGAGAAGAGGACCTCAGTGAAAGGGGAGAAGAGGACCTCAGTGAAATGGGACAAGAGGATCTCAGTGAAATGGGAGAGGAGGACCTCAGTGAAAGAGGAGAAGAGGATCTCAGTGAAAGGGGAGAAGAGGACCTCAGTGAAAGCGAAGAAGAGGACCTCAGTGAAAGGGAGAAGAGGACCCAGTGAAAGTGGAGAAGAGGATCTCAGTGAAAGGGGAGAAGAGGATCTCAGTGAAGGGGAGAAGAGGACCTAAATGAAAGGGGAGAAGAGGACCTCAGTGAAAGGGGAGAAGAGGACCTCAGTGAAAGGGGAGAAGAGGACCCAGTGAAGGGGAGAAGAGGATCTCAGTGAAAGGGGAGAAGAGGACCTCAGTGAAAGGGGAGAAGAGGACCTCAGTGAAATGGCACAAGAGGATCTCAGTGAAATGGGAGAGGAGGATCTCAGTGAAAGGGGAGAAGAGGACCTCAGTGAAAGGGGAGAAGAGGACCTCAGTGAAAGGGGAGAAGAGGATCTCAGTGAAATGGGAGAAGAGGATCTCAGTGAAAGGGGAGAAGAGGACCTCAATGAAAGGGGAGAAGAGGACGCAGTGAAAGGAGAGACGAGGATCTCAATCAAATGGGAGAAGTGGATCTCAGTGAAATGGGAGAAGAGGATCTCAGTGAAATTGGAGAAGAGGATCTCAGTGAAATGGGAGAAGAGGATCTCAGTGAAATGGGAGAAGGGGATGTCAGTGAAAGGGGAGAAGAGGATCTCAGTGAAATGGGATAAGAGGACCTCGGTGAAGGGGAGAAGAGGACCGCAATGAAAGGGGAGAAGAGGACCTCAGTGAAAGGGGAGAAGAGGATCTAAGTGAAAGGAGAGAAGAGGATCTCAGTGAAAGGGGAGAAGAGGATCTCAATGAAAGGGGAGAAGAGGATCTCAGTGAAAGGGGAGAAGAGGATCTCAGTGATAGGGGAGCAGAGGACCTCAGTGAAAGGGGAGAAGAGGACCTCAGTGAAAGGGGAGAAGAGGACCTCAATGAAAGGGGAGAAGAGGATCTCAGTGAAAGGGGAGAAGAGGATCTCAGTGAAAGGGGAGAAGAGGATCTCAGAGAAAGGGGAGAAGAAGACCTCAGTGAAAGGGGAGAAGAGGATCTCAGTGAAAGCGGAGAAGAGGACCTCAGTCAAAGGGGAGAGGAGGATCTCAATGAAAGCGGAGAAGAGGACCTCAGTGAAAGGGGAGAAGGGGATCTCAATGAAAGGGGAGAAGAGGATCTCAGTGAAAGGGGAGAAGAGGACATCAGTGAAAGGGGAGAAAAGGACCTCAGTGAACGGGGAGAAGAGGATCTCAGTGAAAGGGGAGGAGAGCACCTCAGTGAAAGGGGACAAGAGGATTTCAGTGAAAGGGGAGAAGAGGATCTCAGTGAAAGGGGAGAAGAGGATCTCAGTGAAAGGGGAGAAGAGGATCTCAGTGAAAGGGGAGAAGCGGATCACAGTGAAATGGGACAAGAGGATCTCAGTGAAAGGGGAGAAGAGGATCTCAGTGAAAGGGGAGAAGAGGATCTCAGTAAAAGGGGAGAAGAGGACCTCAGTGAAAGGGGAGAAGAGGATCTCAGTGAAAGGGGAGAAGAGGACCTCAGTGAAAGGGGAGAAGAGGATCTCAGTGAAAGGGGAGAAGAGGATCTCAGTGAAAGGGGAGAAGAGGATCTCAGTGAAAGGGGAGAAGATGATCTCAGTGAAAGGGGAGAAGAGGATCTCAGTGAAAGGGGAGAAGAGGACCTCAGTGAAAGGGGAGAAGAGGACCTCAGTGAACGGGGAGAAGAGGATCTCAGTGAAAGGGGTGAAGAGGATCTCAGTGAAAGGGGAGAAGAGGACCACAGTGAAAGGGGAGAAGAGGACCTCAATGAAAGGGGAGAAGAGGACCTCAGTGAAAGGGGAGAAGAGGACCTCAGTGAAAGGGGAGAAGAGGACTCCGTGAAGGGGAGAAGAGGATCTCAGTGAAAGGGGAGAAGAGGACCTCAGTGAAAGGGGAGAAGAGGACCTCAGTGAAATGCGACAAGAGGATCTCAGTGAAATGGGAGAGGAGGATATCAGTGAAAGAGGAGAAGAGGATCTCAGTGAAAGGGGAGAAGAGGACCTCAGTGAAAGCGAAGAATAGGACCTCAGTGAAAGGGGAGAAGAGGACCCAGTGAAAGTGGAGAAGAGGATCTCAGTGAAAGGGGAGAAGAGGATCTCAGTGAAGGGGAGAAGAGGACCTAAATGAAAGGGGAGAAGAGGACCTAAGTGAAAGGGGAGAAGAGGACCTCAGTGAAAGGGTAGAAGAGGATGCAGTGAAGGGGAGAAGAGGATCTCAGTGAAAGGGGAGAAGAGGACCTCAGTGAAAGGGGAGAAGAGGACCTCAGTGAAATGGGACAAGAGGATCTCAGTGAAATGGGAGAGGAGGATCTCAGTGAAAGGGGAGAAGAGGACCTCAGTGAAAGGGGAGAAGAGGACCTCAGTGAAAGGGGAGAAGAGGACCTCAATGAAAGGGGAGAAGAGGATCTCAGTGAAAGGGGAGAAGAGGATCTCAGTGAAAGGGGAGAAGAGGATCTCAGAGAAAGGGGAGAAGAAGACCTCAGTGAAAGGGGAGAAGAGGATCTCAGTGAAAGCGGAGAAGAGGACCTCAGTCAAAGGGGAGAGGAGGACCTCAGTGAAAGGGGAGAAGGGGATCTCAATGAAAGGGGAGAAGAGGATCTCAGTGAAAGGGGAGAAGAGGACATCAGTGAAATGGGAGAAAAGGACCTCAGTGAACGGGGAGAAGAGGATCTCAGTGGAAGGGGAGGAGAGCACCTCAGTGAAAGGGGACAAGAGGATTTCAGTGAAAGGGGAGAAGAGGATCTCAGTGAAAGGGGAGAAGAGGATCTCAGTGAAAGGGGAGAAGAGGATCTCAGTGAAAGGGGAGAAGCGGATCACAGTGAAATGGGACAAGAGGATCACAGTGAAAGGGGAGAAGAGGATCTCAGTGAAAGGGGAGAAGAGGATCTCAGTAAAAGGGGAGAAGAGGACCTCAGTGAAAGGGGAGAAGAGGATCTCAGTGAAAGGGGAGAAGAGGACCTCAGTGAAAGGGGAGAAGAGGATCTCAGTGAAAGGGGAGAAGAGGATCTCAGTGAAAGGGGAGAAGAGGATCTCAGTGAAAGGGGAGAAGATGATCTCAGTGAAAGGGGAGAAGAGGATCTCAGTGAAAGGGGAGAAGAGGACCTCAGTGAAAGGGGAGAAGAGGACCTCAGTGAACGGGGAGAAGAGGATCTCAGTGAAAGGGGTGAAGAGGATCTCAGTGAAAGGGGAGAAGAGGACAACAGTGAAAGGGGAGAAGAGGACCTCAGCGAAAGGGGAGAAGAGGACCTCAGTGAAAGGGGAGAAGAGGACCTCAGTGAAAGAGGAGAAGAGGATCTCAGTGAAAGGGGAGAAGAGGACCTCAGTGAAAGGGGAGAAGAGGACCTCAGTGAAGGGGAGAAGAGGACCTCAGTGAAGGGGAGAAGAGGACCTTAGTGAAAGGGGAGAAGAGGATCTCAGTGAAATGGGAGAAGAGGATCTCAGTGAAATGGGAGAAGAGGATCTCAGTGAAAGGGGAGAAGAGGACCTCAGTGCAGGGGAGAAGATCACCACAGTGAAAGGGGAGAAAAGGACCTCAGTGAAATGGGAGAAGAGGATCTCAGTGAATTGCGAGAAGAGGACCTCAGTGAAGGGGAGAAGAGGACCTCAGTGATGGGGAGAAGAGGACCACAGTGAAAGGGGAGAAGAGGACCTCAATGAATGGGGAGAAGAGGACCTCCGTGAAAGGGGAGAAGAGGACCCGGTGAAAGGGGAGAAGAAGATCTCATTGAAAGGGAGAAGAGGAGCTCAATGAAAGGGGAGAAGAGGACCCAGTGAAAGGGGAGAAAAGGACCTCAGTGAAGGGGAGAAGAGGACCTAAATGAAAGGGGAGAAGAGGATCTCAGTGAAAGGGGACAAGAGGACCTCAATGAAAGGGGAGAAGGGGACCTCAATGAAAGGGGAGAAGGGGACCTCAATGAAAGGGGAGAAGAGGACCTCAATGAAAGGGGAGAAGAGGATCTCAGTGAAAGGGGAGAAGAGGGCCTCAATGAAAGGGGAGAAGAGGACCTCAGTGAAAGGGGAGAAGAGGACCTCAATGAAAAGTGAGAAGAGGACCTCAATTAAAGGGGAGAAGAGGACCTCAATGAAAGGGGAGAAGAGGACCTCAATGAAAGGGAGAAGAGGACCACAATGAAAAGGGAGAAGAGGACCTCAATGAAAGGGGAGAAGAGGACCTCAATGAAAGGGGAGAAGAGGACCTCAGTGAAGGGGAGAAGAGGACCTCAGTGAAGGGGAGAAGAGGACCTCATTGAAAGGGGAGAAGAGGACCTCAGTGAAATGGGAGATGAGGACCCAGTGAAAGGGGAGAAGAGGATCTCAGTGACAGGGGAGATGAGGAACTCAGTGAAAGGGGAGAAGAGGATCTCAATGAAAGAGGAGAAGGGGACCTCAATGAAAGGGGAGAAGAGGACCTCAATGAAAGAGGAGAAGGGGACCTCAATGAAAGGGGAGAAGAGGAACTCAGAGAAAGGGGAGAAGAGGAACCAGTGAAGGGGAGAAGAGGATCTCAGTGAAATGGGAGAAGAGGACCTCAGTGAAAGGGGAGAAGAGGACCCAGTGAAAGGGTAGAAGAGGACCTCAGTGAAATGGGAGAAGAGGATCTCAGTGAAATGGGAGAAGAGGATCTCAGTGAAAGGGGAGAAGAGGATCTCAGTGAAATGGGAGAAGAGGATCTCAGTGAAAGGGGGAAGAGGATCTCAGTGAAATTGGAGAAGAGGATCTCAGTGAAAGGGGAGAAGAGGATCTCAGTGAAATGGGAGAAGAGGATCTCAGTGAAATGGGAGAAGAGGATCTCAGTGAAAGGGGAGAAGAGGATCTCAGTGAAATGGGATAAGAGGACCGAAGTGAAGGGGAGAAGAGGACCTCAGTGAAAGGGGAGAAGAGGATCTCAGTGAAAGGGGAGAAGAGGATCTCAGTGCAAGGGGAGAAGAGGATCTCAGTGAAAGGGGAGAAGAGGACCTCAGTGAAAGGGGAGAAGAGGATCTCAGTGAAAGCGGAGAAGAGGACCTCAGTCAAAGGGGAGAGGAGGATCTCAATGAAAGGGGAGAAGAGGACCTCAGTGAAAGGGGAGAAGGGGATCTCAATGAAAGGGGAGAAGAGGATCTCAGTGAAAGGGGAGAAGAGGACCTCAGTGAAAGGGAAGAAAAGGACCTCAGTGAATGGGGAGAAGAGGATCTCAGTGAAAGGGGAGAAGAGCACTTCAGTGAAAGGGGACAAGAGGATTTCAGTGAAAGGGGAGAAGAGGATCTCAGTGAAAGGGGAGAAGAGGATCTCAGTGAAAGGGGAGAAGCGGATCACAGTGAAATGGGACAAGAGGATCTCAGTGAAAGGGGAGAAGAGGATCTCAGTGAAAGGGGAGAAGAGGATCTCAATGAAAGGGGAGAAGAGGAACTCAGTGAAAGGGGAGAAGAGGATCTCAGTGAAAGGGGAGAAGAGGACCTCAGTGAAAGGGGAGAAGAGGATCTCAGTGAGAGGGGAGAAGAGGATCTCAGTGAAAGGGGAGAAGAGGGTCTCAGTGAAAGGGGAGAAGATGATCTCAGTGAAAGGGGAGAAGAGGATCTCAGTGAAAGGGGAGAAGAGGACCTCAGTGAAAGGGGAGAAGAGGACCTCAGTGAACAGGGAGAAGTGGATCTCAGTGAAAGGGGAGAAGAGGATCTCAGTGAAAGGGGAGAAGAGGACCACAGTGAAAGGGGAGAAGAGGAATTCAGTGAAAGGGGAGAAGAGGACCTCAGTGAAAGGGGAGAAGAGGACCTCAGTGAAAGAGGAGAAGAGGATCTCAGTGAAAGGGGAGAAGAGGACCTCAGTGCAGGGGAGAAGATCACCTCAGTGAAAGGGGAGAAAAGGACCTCAGTGAAATGGGAGAAGAGGATCTCAGTGAATGGCGAGAAGAGGACCTCAGTGAAGGGGAGAAGAGGACCTCAGTGAAAGGTGAGAAGAGGATCACAGTGAAAGGGGAGAAGAGGATCTCAATGAAAGGGGAGAAGAGGATCTCAGTGAAAGGGGAGAAGAGGATCTCAGTGAAAGGGGAGAAGAGGATCTCAGTGAAAGGGGACAAGAGGATTTCAGTGAAAGGGGAGAAGAGGATCTCAGTGAAAGGGGAGAAGAGGATCTCAGTGAAAGGGGAGAAGAGGATCTCAGTGAAAGGGGAGCAGCGGATCTCATTGAAATGGGACAAGAGGACCTCAATGAAAGGGGAGAAGAGGACCTCAATGAAAGGGAGAAGAGGACCACAATGAAAAGGGAGAAGAGGATCTCAATGAAAGGGGAGAAGAGGACCTCAATGAAAGGGGAGAAGAGGAACTCAGTGAAGGGGAGAAGAGGACCTCAGTGAAGGGGAGAAGAGGACCTCAGTGAAAGGGGAGAAGAGGACCTCAGTGAAATGGGAGAAGAGGACCCAGTGAAGGGGAGAAGATGATCTCAGTGAAATGGGAGAAGAGGACCTCAGTGAAAGGGGAGAAGAGGACCCAATGAAAGGGGAGAAGAGGACCTCAGTGAAATGAGAGAAGAGGAGCTCAGTGAAATGGGAGAAGAGCATCTCAGTGAAAGGGGAGAAGAGGATCTCAGTGAAATGGGAGAAGAGGATCTCAGTGAAAGGGGAGAAGAGGACCTCAATGAAAGGGGAGAAGAGGACCCAGAGAAAAGAGAGAAGAGGATCTCAGTGAAATGGGAGAAGAGGATCTCAGTGAAATGGGAGAAGAGGATCTCAGTGAAAGGGGAGAAGAGGATCTCAGTGAAATTGGAGAAGAGGATCTCAGTGAAAGGGGAGAAGAGGATCTCAGTGAAATGGGAGAAGAGGATCTCAGTGAAATGGGAGAAGAGGATCTCAGTGAAAGGGGAGAAGAGGATCTCAGTGAAATGGGATAAGAGGACCTAAGTGAAGGGGAGAAGAGGACCGCAATGAAAGGGGAGAAGAGGATCTCAGTGAAAGGGGAGAAGAGGATCTCAGTGAAAGGGGAGAAGAGGATCTCTGTGAAAGGGGAGAAGAGGATCTCAGTGAAATGGGATAAGAGGACCTAAGTGAAGGGGTGAAGAGGACCGCAATGAAAGGGGAGAAGAGGATCTCAGTGAAAGGGGAGAACAGGATCTCAGTTAAAGGGGAGAAGAGGACCTCAGTCAAAGGGGAGAGGAGGACCTCAATGAAAGGGGAGAAGAGGACCTCAGTGAAAGGTGAGAAGAGGATCACAGTGAAAGGGGAGAAGCGGATCTCAATGAAAGGGGAGAAGAGGATCTCAGTGAAAGGGGAGAAGAGGATCTCAGTGAAAGGGGAGAAGAGGATCTCAGTGAAAGGGGACAAGAGGATTTCAGTGAAAGGGGAGAAGAGGATCTCAGTGAAAGGGGAGAAGAGGATCTCAGTGAAAGGAGAGAAGAGGATCTCAGTGAAAGGGGAGCAGCGGATCTCATTGAAATGGGACAAGAGGACCTCAGTGAAAGGGGAGAAGAGGATCTCAGTGAAAGGGGAGAAGAGGATCTCAGTGAAAGGGGAGAAGAGGACCTCAGTGAAAGGGGAGAAGAGGATCTCATTGAAAGGGGAGAAGAGGACCTCAATGAAAGGGGAGTAGAGGATCTCAGTGAAAGGGGAGAAGAGGATCTCAGTGAAAGGGGAGAAGAGGATCTCAGTGAAAGGGGAGAAGAGGACATCAGTGAAAGGGGAGAAGAGGACCTCAGTGAAAGGGGAGAAGAGGACCTCAGTGAAAGGGGAGAAGAGGATCTCAGTGAAAGGGGAGAAGAGGGCCTCAGTGAAAGGGGAGAAGAGGACCTCAGTGAAGGGGAGAAGAGGACCTCAGTGAAGGGGAGAAGAGGACCTTAGTGAAAGGGGAGAAGAGGATCTCAGTGAAATGGGAGAAGAGGATCTCAGTGAAAGGGGAGAAGAGGACCTCAGTGAAGGGGAGAAGATCACCTCAGTGAAAGGGGAGCAGAGGACCTCAGTGAAATGGGAGAAGAGGATCTCAGTGAATGGCGAGAAGAGGACCTCAGTGAAGGGGAGAAGTGGACCTCAGAGAAGGGGAGAAGAGGACGTCAGTGAAAGGGGAGAAGAGCACCTCAATGAAGGGGGAGAAGAGGACCTCAGTGACAGGGAAGAAGAGGACCCAGTGAAAGGGGAGAAGAGGACCTCAGTGAAGGGGAGAAGAGGACCGAAATGAAAGGGGAGAAGAGGATCTCCGTGAAAGGGGACAAGAGGACCTCAATGAAAGGGGAGAAGGGGACCTCAATGAAAGGGGAGAAGGGGACCTCAATGAAAGGGGAGAAGAGGACCACAATGAAAGGGGAGAAGAGGATCTCAGTGAAAGGGGAGAAGAGGACCTCAATGAAAGGGGAGAAGAGGACCTCAGTGAAAGGGGAGAAGAGGACCTCAATGAAAGGTGAGAAGAGAACCTCAATGAACGGGGAGAAGAGGACCTCAATGAAAGGGGAGAAGAGGACCTCAATGAAAGGGAGAAGAGGACCACAATGAAAAGGGAGAAGAGGATCTCAATGAAAGGGGAGTAGAGGACCTCAATGAAAGGGGAGAAGAGGAACTCAGTGAAGGGGAGAAGAGGACCTCAGTGAAGGGGAGAAGAGGACCTCAGTGAAAGGGGAGAAGAGGACCTCAGTGAAATGGGAGAAGAGGAGCTCAGTGAAATGGGAGAAGAGGATCTCAGTGAAAGGGGAGAAGATGATCTCAGTGAAATGGGAGAAGAGGATCTCAGTGAAAGGGGAGAAGAGGACCTCAATGAAAGGGGAGAAGAGGACCCAGTGAAAGGAGAGAAGAGGCTCTCAGTGAACTGGGAGAAGAGGATCTCAGTGAAAGGGGAGAAGAGGATCTCAGTGAAATTGGAGAAGAGGATCTCAGTGAAATTGGAGAAGAGGATCTCAGTGAAAGGGGAGAAGAGGATCTCAGTGAAATGGGAGAAGAGGATCTCAGTGAAAGGGGAGATGAGGATCTCAGTGAAATGGGATAAGAGGACCTAAGTGAAGGGGAGAAGAGGACCACAATGAAAGGGGAGAAGAGGATCTCAGTGAAAGGGGAGAAGAGGATCTCAGTGAAAGGGGAGAAGAGGATCTCAGTGAAAGGGGAGAAGACGATCTCAGTGAAATGGGATAAGAGGACCTAAGTGAAGGGGAGAAGAGGACCGCAATGAAAGGGGAGAAGAGGATCTCAGTGAAAGGGGAGAAGAGGATCTCAGTGAAAGGGGAGAAGTGGACCTCAGTGAAAGGGGAGAAGAGGATCTCAGCTAAAGGGGAGAAGAGGACCTCAGTCAAAGGGGAGAGGAGGACCTCAATGAAAGGGGAGAAGAGGACCTCAGTGAAAGGTGAGAAGAGGATCACAGTGAAAGGGGAGAAGAGGATCTCAATGAAAGGGGAGAAGAGGATCTCAGTGAAAGGGGAGAAGAGGATCTCAGTGAAAGGGGAGAAGAGGATCTCAGTGAAAGGGGACAAGAGGTTTTCAGAAAAAGGGGAGAAGAGGATCTCAGTGAAAGGGGAGAAGAGGATCTGAGTGAAAGGGGAGAAGAGGATCTCAGTGAAAGGGGAGCAGCGGATCTCATTGAAATGGGACAAGAGGACCTCAATGAAAGGGGAGAAGAGGACCTCAATGAAAGGGAGAAGAGGACCACAATGAAAAGGGAGAAGAGGATCTCAATGAAAGGGGAGAAGAGGACCTCAATGAAAGGGGAGAAGAGGAAATCAGTGAAGGGGAGAAGAGGAACTCAGTGAAGGGGAGAAGAGGACCTCAGTGAAAGGGGAGAAGAGGACCTCAGTGAAATGGGAGAAGAGGACCCTGTGAAGGGGAGAAGAGGATCTCAGTGAAACGGGAGAAGAGGACCTCAGTGAAAGGGGAGAAGAGGACCCAGTGAAAGGGGAGAAGAGGACCTCAGTGAAATGGGAGAAGAGGAGCTCAGTGAAATGGGAGAAGAGGATCTCAGTGAAAGGGGAGAAGAGGATCTCAGTGAAATGGGATAAGAGGACCTAAGTGAAGGGGAGAAGAGAACCGCAATGAAAGGGGAGAAGAGGATCTCAGTGAAAGGCGAGAAGAGGATCTCAGTTAAAGGGGAGAAGAGGACCTCAGTCAAAGCGGAGAGGAGGACCTCAATGAAAGGGGAGAAGAGGACCTCAGTGAAAGGTGAGAAGAGGATCACAGTGAAAGGGGAGAAGAGCATCTCAATGAAAGGGGAGAAGAAGATCTCAGTGAAAGGGGAGAAGAGGATCTCAGTGAAAGGGGAGAAGAGGATCTCAGTGAAAGGGGACAAGAGGATTTCAGTGAAAGGGGAGAAGAGGTTCTCAGTGAAAGGGGAGAAGAGGATCTCAGTGAAAGGGGAGAAGAGGACCTCAGTGAAAGGGGAGCAGCGGATCTCATTGAAATGGGACTAGAGGACCTCAGTGAAAGGGGAGAAGAGGATCTCAGTGAAAGGGGAGAAGAGGATCTCAGTGAAAGGGGAGAAGAGGACCTCAGTGAAAGGGGAGAAGAGGATCTCAGTGAAAGGGGAGAAGAGGACATGAATGAAAGGGGAGAAGAGGATCTCAGTGAAAGGGGAGAAGAGGATCTCAGTGAAAGGGGAGAAGAGGATCTCAGTGAAAGGGGAGAAGAGGACCTCAGTGAAAGGGGAGAAGAGGACCTCAGTGAAAGGGGAGAAGAGGACCTCAGTGAACGGGGAGAAGAGGACTTCTGTGAAAGGGGAGAAGAGGATCTCAGTGAAATGGGAGAAGAGGACCTCAGTGAAAGGGGAGAAGAGGATCTCAGTGAAAGGGGAGAAGAGGACCACAGTAAAAGGTGAGAAGAGGACCTCAGTGAAAGGGGAGAAGAGGATCTCAGTGAAAGGGGAGAAGAGGACCTTAGTGAAAGGGGAGAAGAGGACCTCAGTGAAGGGGAGAAGAGGACCTCAGTGTAGGGGAAAAGAGGACCTCAGTGAAAGGGGAGAAGAGGATCTCAGTGAAATGGGAGAAGAGGATCTCAGTGAAAGGGGAGAAGAGGACCTCAGTGAAGGGGAGAAGATCACCTCAGTGAAAGGGGAGAAGAGGACCTCAGTGAAATGGGAGAAGAGGATCTCAGTGAATGGCGAGAAGAGGACCTCAGTGAAGGGGAGAAGTGGACCTCAGAGAAGGGGAGAAGAGGACCTCAGTGAAAGGGGAGAAGAGGACCTCAATGAAGGGGGAGAAGGGGACCTATGTGAAAGGGAAGAAGAGGACCCAGTGAAAGGGGAGAAGAGGACCTCAGTGAAGGGGAGAAGAGGACCTAAATGAAAGGGGAGAGGAGGATCTCAGTGAAAGGGGACAAGGGGACCTCAATGAAAGGGGAGAAGGGGACCTCAATGAAAGGGGAGAAGGGGACCTCAATGAAAGGGGAGAAGAGGACCACAATGAAAGGGGAGAAGGGGATCTCAGTGAAAGGGGAGAAGAGGACCTCAATGAAAGGGGAGAAGAGGACCTCAGTGAAAGGGGAGAAGAGGACCTCAATGAAAGGTGAGAAGAGGACCTCAAGGAACGGGGAGAAGAGGACCTCAATGAAAGGGGAGAAGAGGACCTCAATGAAAGGGAGAAGAGGACCACAATGAAAAGGGAGAAGAGGATCTCAATGAAAGGGGAGAAGAGGACCTCAATGTAAGGGGAGAAGAGGAACTCAGTGAAGGGGAGAAGAGGACCTCAGTGAAGGGGAGAAGAGGACCTCAGTGAAAGGGGAGAAGAGGACCTCAGTGAAATGGGAGAAGAGGACCACAGTGAAAGGGGAGAAGAGGACCCAGTGAAAGGGGAGAAGAGGATCTCAGTGAAAGGTAAGAAGAGGACCTAAATGAAAGGGGAGAAGAGGACCCTGTGAAAGGGGAGAAGAGGATCTCAGTGACAGGGGAGAAGAGGACCTCGGTGAAAGGGGAGAAGAGGCTCTCAGTGAAAGGGAGAAGAGGATTTCTTTGAAAAGGGAGAAGAGGACCGCAATGAAAGGGGAGTAGAGGACCTTAATGAAAGGGGAGAAGAGGATCTGAGTGAAGGGGACAAGAGGATCTCAGTGAAAGGGGAGAAGAAGACCTCAATGAAAGGGGAGAAGAGGACCTCAATGAAAGGGGAGAAGAGGACCTCAATGAAAGGGGAGAAGAGGCTCTCAGTGAAGGGGAGTAGAGGACCTCAGTCAAAGGGGAGAGGAGGACCTCAATGAAAGGGGAGAAGAGGACCTCAATGAAAGGGGAGAAGAGGATCTCAGTGAAAGGGGAGAAGAGGGCCTCAATGAAAGGGGAGAAGAGGACCTCAGTGAAAGGGGAGAAGAGGACCTCAATGAAAAGTGAGAAGAGGACCTCAATTAAAGGGGAGAAGAGGATCTCAGTGAAAGGGGAGAAGAGGATCTCAGTGAAAGGGGAGAAGAGGATCTCAGTGAAATGGGATAAGAGGACCTAAGTGAAGGGGAGAAGAGAACCGCAATGAAAGGGGAGAAGAGGATCTCAGTGAAAGGCGAGAAGAGGATCTCAGTTAAAGGGGAGAAGAGGACCTCAGTCAAAGCGGAGAGGAGGACCTCAATGAAAGGGGAGAAGAGGACCTCAGTGAAAGGTGAGAAGAGGATCACAGTGAAAGGGGAGAAGAGCATCTCAATGAAAGGGGAGAAGAAGATCTCAGTGAAAGGGGAGAAGAGGATCTCAGTGAAAGGGGAGAAGAGGATCTCAGTGAAAGGGGACAAGAGGATTTCAGTGAAAGGGGAGAAGAGGTTCTCAGTGAAAGGGGAGAAGAGGATCTCAGTGAAAGGGGAGAAGAGGACCTCAGTGAAAGGGGAGCAGCGGATCTCATTGAAATGGGACTAGAGGACCTCAGTGAAAGGGGAGAAGAGGATCTCAGTGAAAGGGGAGAAGAGGATCTCAGTGAAAGGGGAGAAGAGGACCTCAGTGAAAGGGGAGAAGAGGATCTCAGTGAAAGGGGAGAAGAGGACATGAATGAAAGGGGAGAAGAGGATCTCAGTGAAAGGGGAGAAGAGGATCTCAGTGAAAGGGGAGAAGAGGATCTCAGTGAAAGGGGAGAAGAGGACCTCAGTGAAAGGGGAGAAGAGGACCTCAGTGAAAGGGGAGAAGAGGACCTCAGTGAACGGGGAGAAGAGGACTTCTGTGAAAGGGGAGAAGAGGATCTCAGTGAAATGGGAGAAGAGGACCTCAGTGAAAGGGGAGAAGAGGATCTCAGTGAAAGGGGAGAAGAGGACCACAGTAAAAGGGGAGAAGAGGACCTCAGTGAAAGGGGAGAAGAGGATCTCAGTGAAAGGGGAGAAGAGGACCTTAGTGAAAGGGGAGAAGAGGACCTCAGTGAAGGGGAGAAGAGGACCTCAGTGTAGGGGAAAAGAGGACCTCAGTGAAAGGGGAGAAGAGGATCTCAGTGAAATGGGAGAAGAGGATCTCAGTGAAAGGGGAGAAGAGGACCTCAGTGAAGGGGAGAAGATCACCTCAGTGAAAGGGGAGAAGAGGACCTCAGTGAAATGGGAGAAGAGGATCTCAGTGAATGGCGAGAAGAGGACCTCAGTGAAGGGGAGAAGTGGACCTCAGAGAAGGGGAGAAGAGGACCTCAGTGAAAGGGGAGAAGAGGACCTCAATGAAGGGGGAGAAGGGGACCTCAGTGAAAGGGAAGAAGAGGACCCAGTGAAAGGGGAGAAGAGGACCTCAGTGAAGGGGAGAAGAGGACCTAAATGAAAGGGGAGAGGAGGATCTCAGTGAAAGGGGACAAGGGGACCTCAATGAAAGGGGAGAAGGGGACCTCAATGAAAGGGGAGAAGGGGACCTCAATGAAAGGGGAGAAGAGGACCACAATGAAGGGGAGAAGGGGATCTCAGTGAAAGGGGAGAAGAGGACCTCAATGAAAGGGGAGAAGAGGACCTCAGTGAAAGGGGAGAAGAGGACCTCAATGAAAGGTGAGAAGAGGACCTCAATGAACGGGGAGAAGAGGACCTCAATGAAAGGGGAGAAGAGGACCTCAATGAAAGGGAGAAGAGGACCTCAATGAAAAGGGACAAGAGGATCTCAATGAAAGGGGAGAAGAGGACCTCAATGTAAGGGGAGAAGAGGAACTCAGTGAAGGGGAGAAGAGGACCTCAGTGAAGGGGAGAAGAGGACCTCAGTGAAAGGGGAGAAGAGGACCTCAGTGAAATGGGAGAAGAGGACCACAGTGAAAGGGGAGAAGAGGACCCAGTGAAAGGGGAGAAGAGGATCTCAGTGAAAGGTAAGAAGAGGACCTAAATGAAAGGGGAGAAGAGGACCCTGTGAAAGGGGAGAAGAGGATCTCAGTGACAGGGGAGAAGAGGACCTCGGTGAAAGGGGAGAAGAGGCTCTCAGTGAAAGGGAGAAGAGGATTTCTTTGAAAAGGGAGAAGAGGACCGCAATGAAAGGGGAGTAGAGGACCTTAATGAAAGGGGAGAAGAGGATCTGAGTGAAGGGGACAAGAGGATCTCAGTGAAAGGGGAGAAGAAGACCTCAATGAAAGGGGAGAAGAGGACCTCAATGAAAGGGGAGAAGAGGACCTCAATGAAAGGGGAGAAGAGGCTCTCAGTGAAGGGGAGTAGAGGACCTCAGTCAAAGGGGAGAGGAGGACCTCAATGAAAGGGGAGAAGAGGACCTCAATGAAAGGGGAGAAGAGGATCTCAGTGAAAGGGGAGAAGAGGGCCTCAATGAAAGGGGAGAAGAGGACCTCAGTGAAAGGGGAGAAGAGGACCTCAATGAAAAGTGAGAAGAGGACCTCAATTAAAGGGGAGAAGAGGACCTCAATGAAAGGGGAGAAGAGGACCTCAATGAAAGGGAGAAGAGGACCACAATGAAAAGGGAGAAGAGGACCTCAATGAAAGGGGAGAAGAGGACCTCAATGAAAGGGGAGAAGAGGACCTCAGTGAAGGGGAGAAGAGGACCTCAGTGAAGGGGAGAAGAGGACCTCATTGAAAGGGGAGAAGAGGACCTCAGTGAAATGGGAGATGAGGACCCAGTGAAAGGGGAGAAGAGGATCTCAGTGACAGGGGAGATGAGGACCTCAGTGAAAGGGGAGAAGAGGATCTCAATGAAAGAGGAGAAGGGGACCTCAATGAAAGGGGAGAAGAGGACCTCAATGAAAGAGGAGAAGGGGACCTCAATGAAAGGGGAGAAGAGGAACTCAGAGAAAGGGGAGAAGAGGAACCAGTGAAGGGGAGAAGAGGATCTCAGTGAAATGGGAGAAGAGAACCTCAGTGAAAGGGGAGAAGAGGACCTCAGTGAAATGGGAGAAGAGGATCTCAGTGAAATGGGAGAAGAGGATCTCAGTGAAAGGGGAGAAGAGGATCTCAGTGAAATGGGAGAAGAGGATCTCAGTGAAAGGGGAGAAGAGAACCTCAATGAAAGGGGAGAAGAGGACCCAGTGAAAGGAGAGAAGAGGATCTCAGTGAAATGGGAGAAGAGGATCTCAGTGAAATGGGAGAAGAGGATCTCAGTGAAAGGGGGAAGAGGATCTCAGTGAAATTGGAGAAGAGGATCTCAGTGAAAGGGGAGAAGAGGATCTCAGTGAAATGGGAGAAGAGGATCTCAGTGAAATGGGAGAAGAGGATCTCAGTGAAAGGGGAGAAGAGGATCTCAGTGAAATGGGATAAGAGGACCGAAGTGAAGGGGAGAAGAGGACCTCAGTGAAAGGGGAGAAGAGGATCTCAGTGAAAGGGGAGAAGAGGATCTCAGTGCAAGGGGAGAAGAGGATCTCAGTGAAAGGGGAGAAGAGGACCTCAGTGAAAGGGGAGAAGAGGATCTCAGTGAAAGCAGAGAAGAGGACCTCAGTCAAAGGGGAGAGGAGGATCTCAATGAAAGGGGAGAAGAGGACCTCAGTGAAAGGGGGGAAGGGGATCTCAATGAAAGGGGAGAAGAGGATCTCAGTGAAAGGGGAGAAGAGGACCTCAGTGAAAGGGAAGAAAAGGACCTCAGTGAATGGGGAGAAGAGGATCTCAGTGAAAGGGGAGAAGAGCACTTCAGTGAAAGGGGACAACAGGATTTCAGTGAAAGGGGAGAAGAGGATCTCAGTGAAAGGGGAGAAGAGGATCTCAGTGAAAGGGGAGAAGCGGATCACAGTGAAATGGGACAAGAGAATCTCAGTGAAAGGGGAGAAGAGGATCTCAGTGAAAGGGGAGAAGAGGATCTCAGTGAAAGGGGAGAAGAGGACCTCAGTGAAAGGGGAGAAGAGGATCTCAGTGAAAGGGGAGAAGAGGATCTCAGTGAAAGGGGAGAAGAGGATCTCAGTGAGATGGGAGAAGAGGATCTCAGTGAGAGGGGAGAAGAGGATCTCAGTGAAAGGGGAGAAGAGGGTCTCAGTGAAAGGGGAGAAGAGGATCTCAGTGAAAGGGGAGAAGAGGACCTCAGTGAAAGGGGAGAAGAGGACCTCAGTGAACAGGGAGAAGAGGATCTCAGTGAAAGGGGAGAAGAGGATCTCAGTGAAAGGGGAGAAGAGGACCACAGTGAAAGGGGAGAAGAGGAATTCAGTGAAAGGGGAGAAGAGGACCTCAGTGAAAGGGGAGAAGAGGACCTCAGTGAAAGAGGAGAAGAGGATCTCAGTGAAAGGGGAGAAGAGGACCTCAGTGCAGGGGAGAAGATCACCTCAGTGAAAGGGGAGAAAAGGACCTCAGTGAAATGGGAGAAGAGGATCTCAGTGAATGGCGAGAAGAGGACCTCAGTGAAGGGGAGAAGAGGACCTCAGTGAAAGGTGAGAAGAGGATCACAGTGAAAGGGGAGAAGAGGATCTCAATGAAAGGGGAGAAGAGGATCTCAGTGAAAGGGGAGAAGAGGATCTCAGTGAAAGGGGAGAAGAGGATCTCAGTGAAAGGGGACAAGAGGATTTCAGTGAAAGGGGAGAAGAGGATCTCAGTGAAAGGGGAGAAGAGGATCTCAGTGAAAGGGGAGAAGAGGATCTCAGTGAAAGGGAAGCAGCGGATCTCATTGAAATGGGACAAGAGGACCTCAATGAAAGGGGAGAAGAGGACCTCAATGAAAGGGAGAAGAGGACCACAATGAAAAGGGAGAAGAGGATCTCAATGAAAGGGGAGAAGAGGACCTCAATGAAAGGGGAGAAGAGGAACTCAGTGAAGGGGAGAAGAGGACCTCAGTGAAGGGGAGAAGAGGACCTCAGTGAAAGGGGAGAAGAGGACCTCAGTGAAATGGGAGAAGAGGACCCAGTGAAGGGGAGAAGATGATCTCAGTGAAATGGGAGAAGAGGACCTCAGTGAAAGGGGAGAAGAGGACCCAATGAAAGGGGAGAAGAGGACCTCAGTGAAATGAGAGAAGAGGAGCTCAGTGAAATGGGAGAAGAGCATCTCAGTGAAAGGGGAGAAGAGGATCTCAGTGAAATGGGAGAAGAGGATCTCAGTGAAAGGGGAGAAGAGGACCTCAATGAAAGGGGAGAAGAGGACCCAGAGAAAAGAGAGAAGAGGATCTCAGTGAAATGGGAGAAGAGGATCTCAGTGAAATGGGAGAAGAGGATCTCAGTGAAAGGGGAGAAGAGGATCTCAGTGAAATTGGAGAAGAGGATCTCAGTGAAAGGGGAGAAGAGGATCTCAGTGAAATGGGAGAAGAGGATCTCAGTGAAATGGGAGAAGAGGATCTCAGTGAAAGGGGAGAAGAGGATCTCAGTGAAATGGGATAAGAGGACCTAAGTGAAGGGGAGAAGAGGACCGCAATGAAAGGGGAGAAGAGGATCTCAGTGAAAGGGGAGAAGAGGATCTCAGTGAAAGGGGAGAAGAGGATCTCTGTGAAAGGGGAGAAGAGGATCTCAGTGAAATGGGATAAGAGGACCTAAGTGAAGGGGTGAAGAGGACCGCAATGAAAGGGGAGAAGAGGATCTCAGTGAAAGGGGAGAAGAGGATCTCAGTTAAAGGGGAGAAGAGGACCTCAGTCAAAGGGGAGAGGAGGTCCTCAATGAAAGGGGAGAAGAGGACCTCAGTGAAAGGTGAGAAGAGGATCACAGTGAAAGGGGAGAAGCGGATCTCAATGAAAGGGGAGAAGAGGATCTCAGTGAAAGGGGAGAAGAGGATCTCAGTGAAAGGGGAGAAGAGGATCTCAGTGAAAGGGGACAAGAGGATTTCAGTGAAAGGGGAGAAGAGGATCTCAGTGAAAGGGGAGAAGAGGATCTCAGTGAAAGGAGAGAAGAGGATCTCAGTGAAAGGGGAGCAGCGGATCTCATTGAAATGGGACAAGAGGACCTCAGTGAAAGGGGAGAAGAGGATCTCAGTGAAAGGGGAGAAGAGGATCTCAGTGAAAGGGGAGAAGAGGACCTCAGTGAAAGGGGAGAAGAGGATCTCATTGAAAGGGGAGAAGAGGACCTCAATGAAAGGGGAGAAGAGGATCTCAGTGAAAGGGGAGAAGAGGATCTCAGTGAAAGGGGAGAAGAGGATCTCAGTGAAAGGGGAGAAGAGGACATCAGTGAAAGGGGAGAAGAGGACCTCAGTGAAAGGGGAGAAGAGGACCTCAGTGAAAGGGGAGAAGAGGATCTCAGTGAAAGGGGAGAAGAGGGCCTCAGTGAAAGGGGAGAAGAGGACCTCAGTGAAGGGGAGAAGAGGACCTCAGTGAAGGGGAGAAGAGGACCTTAGTGAAAGGGGAGAAGAGGATCTCAGTGAAATGGGAGAAGAGGATCTCAGTGAAAGGGGAGAAGAGGACCTCAGTGAAGGGGAGAAGATCACCTCAGTGAAAGGGGAGCAGAGGACCTCAGTGAAATGGGAGAAGAGGCTCTCAGTGAATGGCGAGAAGAGGACCTCAGTGAAGGGGAGAAGTGGACCTCAGAGAAGGGGAGAAGAGGACGTCAGTGAAAGGGGAGAAGAGCACCTCAATGAAGGGGGAGAAGAGGACCTCAGTGACAGGGAAGAAGAGGACCCAGTGAAAGGGGAGAAGAGGACCTCAGTGAAGGGGAGAAGAGGACCGAAATGAAAGGGGAGAAGAGGATCTCAGTGAAAGGGGACAAGAGGACCTCAATGAAAGGGGAGAAGGGGACCTCAATGAAAGGGGAGAAGGGGACCTCAATGAAAGGGGAGAAGAGGACCACAATGAAAGGGGAGAAGAGGATCTCAGTGAAAGGGGAGAAGAGGACCTCAATGAAAGGGGAGAAGAGGACCTCAGTGAAAGGGGAGAAGAGGACCTCAATGAAAGGTGAGAAGAGGACCTCAATGAACGGGGAGAAGAGGACCTCAATGAAAGGGGAGAAGAGGACCTCAATGAAAGGGAGAAGAGGACCACAATGAAAAGGGAGAAGAGGATCTCAATGAAAGGGGAGTAGAGGACCTCAATGAAAGGGGAGAAGAGGACCTAAGTGAAGGGGAGAAGAGGACCGCAATGAAAGGGGAGAAGAGGATCTCAGTGAAAGGGGAGAAGAGGATCTCAGTGAAAGGGGAGAAGAGGATCTCAGTGAAAGGGGAGAAGAGGACCTCAGTGAAAGGGAGAAGAGGACCTCAGTGAAAGGGGAGAAGAGGACCTCAGTGAAATGGGAGAAGAGGAGCTCAGTGAAATGGGAGAAGAGGATCTCAGTGAAAGGGGAGAAGAGGATCTCAGTGAAATGGGAGAGGAGGTCCTCAATGAAAGGGGAGAAGAGGACCTCAGTGAAAGGTGAGAAGAGGATCACAGTGAAAGGGGAGAAGCGGATCTCAATGAAAGGGGAGAAGAGGATCTCAGTGAAAGGGGAGAAGAGGATCTCAGTGAAAGGGGAGAAGAGGATCTCAGTGAAAGGGGACAAGAGGATTTCAGTGAAAGGGGAGAAGAGGATCTCAGTGAAAGGGGAGAAGAGGATCTCAGTGAAAGGAGAGAAGAGGATCTCAGTGAAAGGGGAGCAGCGGATCTCATTGAAATGGGACAAGAGGACCTCAGTGAAAGGGGAGAAGAGGATCTCAGTGAAAGGGGAGAAGAGGATCTCAGTGAAAGGGGAGAAGAGGACCTCAGTGAAAGGGGAGAAGAGGATCTCATTGAAAGGGGAGAAGAGGACCTCAATGAAAGGGGAGAAGAGGATCTCAGTGAAAGGGGAGAAGAGGATCTCAGTGAAAGGGGAGAAGAGGATCTCAGTGAAAGGGGAGAAGAGGACATCAGTGAAAGGGGAGAAGAGGACCTCAGTGAAAGGGGAGAAGAGGACCTCAGTGAAAGGGGAGAAGAGGATCTCAGTGAAAGGGGAGAAGAGGGCCTCAGTGAAAGGGGAGAAGAGGACCTCAGTGAAGGGGAGAAGAGGACCTCAGTGAAGGGGAGAAGAGGACCTTAGTGAAAGGGGAGAAGAGGATCTCAGTGAAATGGGAGAAGAGGATCTCAGTGAAAGGGGAGAAGAGGACCTCAGTGAAGGGGAGAAGATCACCTCAGTGAAAGGGGAGCAGAGGACCTCAGTGAAATGGGAGAAGAGGCTCTCAGTGAATGGCGAGAAGAGGACCTCAGTGAAGGGGAGAAGTGGACCTCAGAGAAGGGGAGAAGAGGACGTCAGTGAAAGGGGAGAAGAGCACCTCAATGAAGGGGGAGAAGAGGACCTCAGTGACAGGGAAGAAGAGGACCCAGTGAAAGGGGAGAAGAGGACCTCAGTGAAGGGGAGAAGAGGACCGAAATGAAAGGGGAGAAGAGGATCTCAGTGAAAGGGGACAAGAGGACCTCAATGAAAGGGGAGAAGGGGACCTCAATGAAAGGGGAGAAGGGGACCTCAATGAAAGGGGAGAAGAGGACCACAATGAAAGGGGAGAAGAGGATCTCAGTGAAAGGGGAGAAGAGGACCTCAATGAAAGGGGAGAAGAGGACCTCAGTGAAAGGGGAGAAGAGGACCTCAATGAAAGGTGAGAAGAGGACCTCAATGAACGGGGAGAAGAGGACCTCAATGAAAGGGGAGAAGAGGACCTCAATGAAAGGGAGAAGAGGACCACAATGAAAAGGGAGAAGAGGATCTCAATGAAAGGGGAGTAGAGGACCTCAATGAAAGGGGAGAAGAGGACCTAAGTGAAGGGGAGAAGAGGACCGCAATGAAAGGGGAGAAGAGGATCTCAGTGAAAGGGGAGAAGAGGATCTCAGTGAAAGGGGAGAAGAGGATCTCAGTGAAAGGGGAGAAGAGGACCTCAGTGAAAGGGAGAAGAGGACCTCAGTGAAAGGGGAGAAGAGGACCTCAGTGAAATGGGAGAAGAGGAGCTCAGTGAAATGGGAGAAGAGGATCTCAGTGAAAGGGGAGAAGAGGATCTCAGTGAAATGGGATAAGAGGACCTAAGTGAAGGGGAGAAGAGGACCGCAATGAAAGGGGAGAAGAGGATCTCAGTGAAAGGGGAGAAGAGGATCTCAGTGAAAGGGGAGAAGAGGATCTCAGTGAAAGGGGAGAAGACGATCTCAGTGAAATGGGATAAGAGGACCTAAGTGAAGGGGAGAAGAGGACCGCAATGAAAGGGGAGAAGAGGACCCTGTGAAGGGGAGAAGAGGATCTCAGTGAAACGGGAGAAGAGGACCTCAGTGAAAGGGGAGAAGAGGACCCAGTGAAAGGGGAGAAGAGGACCTCAGTGAAATGGGAGAAGAGGAGCTCAGTGAAATGGGAGAAGAGGATCTCAGTGAAAGGGGAGAAGAGGATCTCAGTGAAATGGGAGAAGAGGATCTCAGTGAAAGGGGAGAAGAGGACCTCAATGAAAGGGGAGAAGAGGACCCAGTGAAAGGAGAGAAGAGGATCTCAGTGAAATGGGAGAAGAGGATCTCAGTGAAATGGGAGAAGAGGATCTCAGTGAAAGGGGAGAAGAGGATCTCAGTGAAATGGGATAAGAGGACCTAAGTGAAGGGGAGAAGAGGACCGCAATGAAAGTGGAGAAGAGGATCTCAGTGAAAGGGGAGAAGAGGATCTCAGTGAAAGGGGAGAAGAGGATCTCAGTGAAAGGGGAGAAGAGGATCTCAGTGAAAGGGGAGAAGACGATCTCAGTGAAATGGGATAAGAGGACCTAAGTGAAGGGCAGAAGAGGACCGCAATGAAAGGGGAGAAGAAGATCTCAGTGAAAGGGGAGAAGAGGATCTCAGTGAAAGGGGAGAAGAGGACCTCAGTGAAAGGGGAGAAGAGGATCTCAGCTAAAGGGGAGAAGAGGACCTCAGTCAAAGGGGAGAGGAGGACCTCAATGAAAGGGGAGAAGAGGACCTCAGTGAAAGGTGAGAAGAGGATCACAGTGAAAGGGGAGAAGAGTATCTCAATGAAAGGGGAGAAGAGGATCTCAGTGAAAGGGGAGAAGAGGATCTCAGTGAAAGGGGAGAAGAGGATCTCAGTGAAAGGGGACAAGAGGATTTCAGTGAAAGGGGAGAAGAGGATCTCAGTGAAAGGGGAGAAGAGGATCTGAGTGAAAGGGGAGAAGAGGATCTCAGTTAAAGGGGAGCAGCGGATCTCATTGAAATGGGACAAGAGGACCTCAATGAAAGGGGAGAAGAGGACCTCAATGAAAGGGAGAAGAGGACCACAATGAAAAGGGAGAAGAGGATCTCAATGAAAGGGGAGAAGAGGACCTCAATGAATGGGGAGAAGAGGAACTCAGTGGAGGGGAGAAGAGGAACTCAGTGAAGGGGAGAAGAGGACCTCAGTGAAAGGGGAGAAGAGGACCTCAGTGAAATGGGAGAAGAGGACCCTGTGAAGGGGAGAAGAGGATCTCAGTGAAATGGGAGAAGAGGACCTCAGTGAAAGGGGAGAAGAGGACCCAGTGAAAGGGGAGAAGAGGACCTCAGTGAAATGGGAGAAGAGGAGCTCAGTGAAACGGGAGAAGAGGATCTCAGTGAAAGGGGAGAAGAGGATCTCAGTGAAATGGGAGAAGAGGATCTCAGTGAAAGGGGAGAAGAGGACCTCAATGAAAGGGGAGAAGAGGACCCAGTGAAAGGAGAGAAGAGGATCTCAGTGAAATGGGAGAAGAGGATCTCAGTGAAATGGGAGAAGAGGATCTCAGTGAAAGGGGAGAAGAGGATCTCAGTGAAATTGGAGCAGAGGATCTCAGTGAAAGGGGAGAAGAGGATCTCAGTGAAATGGGAGAAGAGGATCTCAGTGAAATGGGAGAAGAGGATCTCAGTGAAAGGGGAGAAGAGGATCTCAGTGAAATGGGATAAGAGGACCTAAGTGAAGGGGAGAAGAGGACCGCAATGAAAGTGGAGAAGAGGATCTCAGTGAAAGGGGAGAAGAGGATCTCAGTGAAAGGGGAGAAGAGGATCTCAGTGAAAGGGGAGAAGAGGATCTCAGTGAAATGGGATAAGAGGACCTAAGTGAAGGGGAGAAGAGAACCGCAATGAAAGGGGAGAAGAGGATCTCAGTGAAAGGCGAGAAGAGGATCTCAGTTAAAGGGGAGAAGAGGACCTCAGTCAAAGCGGAGAGGAGGACCTCAATGAAAGGGGAGAAGAGGACCTCAGTGAAAGGTGAGAAGAGGATCACAGTGAAAGGGGAGAAGAGCATCTCAATGAAAGGGGAGAAGAAGATCTCAGTGAAAGGGGAGAAGAGGATCTCAGTGAAAGGGGAGAAGAGGATCTCAGTGAAAGGGGACAAGAGGATTTCAGTGAAAGGGGAGAAGAGGTTCTCAGTGAAAGGGGAGAAGAGGATCTCAGTGAAAGGGGAGAAGAGGACGTCAGTGAAAGGGGAGCAGCGGATCTCATTGAAATGGGACTAGAGGACCTCAGTGAAAGGGGAGAAGAGGATCTCAGTGAAAGGGGAGAAGAGGATCTCAGTGAAAGGGGAGAAGAGGACCTCAGTGAAAGGGGAGAAGAGGATCTCAGTGAAAGGGGAGAAGAGGACATGAATGAAAGGGGAGAAGAGGATCTCAGTGAAAGGGGAGAAGAGGATCTCAGTGAAAGGGGAGAAGAGGATCTCAGTGAAAGGGGAGAAGAGGACCTCAGTGAAAGGGGAGAAGAGGACCTCAGTGAAAGGGGAGAAGAGGACCTCAGTGAACGGGGAGAAGAGGACTTCTGTGAAAGGGGAGAAGAGGATCTCAGTGAAATGGGAGAAGAGGACCTCAGTGAAAGGGGAGAAGAGGATCTCAGTGAAAGGGGAGAAGAGGACCACAGTAAAAGGGGAGAAGAGGACCTCAGTGAAAGGGGAGAAGAGGATCTCAGTGAAAGGGGAGAAGAGGACCTTAGTGAAAGGGGAGAAGAGGACCTCAGTGAAGGGGAGAAGAGGACCTCAGTGTAGGGGAAAAGAGGACCTCAGTGAAAGGGGAGAAGAGGATCTCAGTGAAATGGGAGAAGAGGATCTCAGTGAAAGGGGAGAAGAGGACCTCAGTGAAGGGGAGAAGATCACCTCAGTGAAAGGGGAGAAGAGGACCTCAGTGAAATGGGAGAAGAGGATCTCAGTGAATGGCGAGAAGAGGACCTCAGTGAAGGGGAGAAGTGGACCTCAGAGAAGGGGAGAAGAGGACCTCAGTGAAAGGGGAGAAGAGGACCTCAATGAAGGGGGAGAAGAGGACCTCAGTGAAAGGGAAGAAGAGGACCCAGTGAAAGGGGAGAAGAGGACCTCAGTGAAGGGGAGAAGAGGACCTAAATGAAAGGGGAGAGGAGGATCTCAGTGAAAGGGGACAAGGGGACCTCAATGAAAGGGGAGAAGGGGACCTCAATGAAAGGGGAGAAGGGGACCTCAATGAAAGGGGAGAAGAGGACCACAATGAAAGGGGAGAAGGGGATCTCAGTGAAAGGGGAGAAGAGGACCTCAGTGAAAGGGGAGAAGAGGACCTCAGTGAAAGGGGAGAAGAGGACCTCAATGAAAGGTGAGAAGAGGACCTCAATGAACGGGGAGAAGAGGACCTCAATGAAAGGGGAGAAGAGGACCTCAATGAAAGGGAGAAGAGGACCACAATGAAAAGGGAGAAGAGGATCTCAATGAAAGGGGAGAAGAGGACCTCAATGAAAGGGGAGAAGAGGAACTCAGTGAAGGGGAGAAGAGGACCTCAGTGAAGGGGAGAAGAGGACCTCAGTGAAAGGGGAGAAGAGGACCTCAGTGAAATGGGAGAAGAGGACCACAGTGAAAGGGGAGAAGAGGACCCAGTGAAAGGGGAGAAGAGGATCTCAGTGAAAGGTAAGAAGAGGACCTAAATGAAAGGGGAGAAGAGGACCCTGTGAAAGGGGAGAAGAGGATCTCAGTGACAGGGGAGAAGAGGACCTCGGTGAAAGGGGAGAAGAGGCTCTCAGTGAAAGGGAGAAGAGGATTTCTTTGATAAGGGAGAAGAGGACCGCAATGAAAGAGGAGTAGAGGACCTTAATGAAAGGGGAGAAGAGGATCTGAGTGAAGGGGACAAGAGGATCTCAGTGAAAGGGGAGAAGAAGACCTCAATGAAAGGGGAGAAGAGGACCTCAATGAAAGGGGAGAAGAGGACCTCAATGAAAGGGGAGAAGAGGCTCTCAGTGAAGGGGAGTAGAGGACCTCAGTCAAAGGGGAGAGGAGGACCTCAATGAAAGGGGAGAAGAGGACCTCAGTGAAAGGGGAGAAGAGGATCTCAGTGAAAGGGGAGAAGAGGATCTCAATGAAAGGGGAGAAGAGGATCTCAGTGAAAGGGGAGAAGAGTATCTCAGTGAAAGGGGAGAAGAGGATCTCAGTGAAAGGGGAGAAGAGGGTCTCAGTGAAAGGGGAGAAGCGCACCTCAGTGAAAGGGGACAAGAGGATTTCAGTGAAAGGGGAGAAGAGGATCTCAGTGAAAGCGGAGAAGAGGATCTCAGTGAAAGGGGAGAAGAGGATCTCAGTGAAAGGTGAGCAGCGGATCTCAGTGAAATGGGACAAGAGGATCTCAGTGAAAGGGGAGAAGAGGATCTCAGTGAAAGTGGAGAAGAGGGCCTCAGTGAAAAGTGAGAAGAGGATCTCAGTGAAAGGGGAGAAGAGGACCACAGTGAAAGGGGAGAAGAGGATCTCAGTGAAAGGGGAGAAGAGGATCTCAGTGAAAGGGGAAAAGAGGATCTCAGTGAAAGGGGAGATGAGGATCTCAGTGAAATGGGATAAGAGGACCTAAGTGAAGGGGAGAAGAGGACTGCAATGAAAGGGGAGAAGAGGATCTCAGTGAAAGGGGAGAAGAGGATCTCAGTGAAAGGGGAGAAGAGGATCTCAGTGAAAGGGGATAAGAGGACCTAAGTGAAGGGGAGAAGAGGACCGCAATGAAAGGAGAGAAGTGGATCTCAGTGAAAGGGGAGAAGACGATCTCAGTGAAATGGGATAAGAGGACCTAAGTGAAGGGGAGAAAAGGACCGCAATGAAAGGGGAGAAGAGGATCTCAGTGAAAGGGGAGAAGAGGATCTCAGTGAAAGGGGAGAAGAGGACCTCAGTGAAAGGGGAGAAGAGGATCTCAGTTAAAGGGGAGAAGAGGACCTCAGTCAAAGGGGAGAGGAGGACCTCAATGAAAGGGGAGAAGAGGACCTCAGTGAAAGGTGAGAAGAGGATCACAGTGAAAGGGGAGAAGAGGATCTCAATGAACGGGGAGAAGAGGATCTCAGTGAAAGGGGAGAAGAGGATCTCAGTGAAAGGGGAGAAGAGGATTTTAGTGAAAGGGGACAAGAGGATTTCAGTGAAAGGGGAGAAGAGGATCTCAGTGAAAGGGGAGAGTGAGGATCTGAGTGAAAGGGGAGAAGAGGATCTCAGTGAAACGGGAGCAGCGGATCTCATTGAAATGGGACAAGAGGACTTCAATGAAAGGGGAGAAGAGGACCTCAATGAAAGGGAGAAGAGGACCACAATGAAAAGGGAGAAGAGGATCTCAATGAAAGGGGAGAAGAGGACCTCAATGAAAGGGGAGAAGAGGAATTCAGTGAAGGGGAGAAGAGGACCTCAGTGAAGGGGAGAAGAGGACCTCAGTGAAAGGGGAGAAGAGGACCTCAGTGAAATGGGAGAAGAGGACCCTGTGAAGGGGAGAAGAGGATCTCAGTGAAATGGGAGAAGAGGACCTCAGTGAAAGGGGAGAAGAGAACCCAGTGAAAGGGGAGAAGAGGACCTCAGTGAAATGGGAGAAGAGGAGCTCAGTGAAATGGGAGAAGAGGATCTCAGTGAAAGGGGAGAAGAGGATCTCAGTGAAATGGGAGAAGAGGATCTCAGTGAAAGGGGAGAAGAGGACCTCAATGAAAGGGAGAAGAGGACCCAGTGAAAGGAGAGAAGAGGATCTCAGTGAAATGGGAGAAGAGGATCTCAGTGAAATGGGAGAAGAGGATCTCAGTGAAAGGGGGGAAGAGGATCTCAGTGAAATTGGAGAAGAGGATCTCAGTGAAAGGGGAGAAGAGGATCTCAGTGAAATGGGAGAAGAGGATCTCAGTGAAATGGGAGAAGAGGATCTCAGTGAAAGGGGAGAAGAGGATCTCAGTGAAATGGGATAAGCGGACCTAAGTGAAGGGGAGAAGAGGACCGCAATGAAAGTGGAGAGGAGGATCTCAGTGAAAGGGGAGAAGAGGATCTCAGTGAAAGGGGAGAAGAGGATCTCAGTGAAAGGGGAGAAGAGGATCTCAGTGAAATGGGATAAGAGGACCTAAGTGAAGGGGAGAAGGGGACTGCAATGAAAGGGGAGAAGAGGATCTCAGTGAAAGGGGAGAAGAGGATCTCAGTTAAAGGGGAGAAGAGGACCTCAGTCAAAGGGGAGAGGAGGACCTCAATGAAAGGGGAGAAGAGGACCTCAGTGAAAGGTGAGAAGAGGATCACAGTGAAAGGGGAGAAGAGCATCTCAATGAAAGGGGAGAAGAAGATCTCAGTGAAAGGGGAGAAGAGGATCTCAGTGAAAGGGGAGAAGAGGATCTCAGTGAAAGGGGACAAGAGGATTTCAGTGAAAGGGGAGAAGAGGTTCTCAGTGAAAGGGGAGAAGAGGATCTCAGTGAAGGGGAGAAGAGGACCTCAGTGAAAGGGGAGAAGAGGATCTCAGTGACAGGGGAGAAGAGGACCGCAGTGAAGGGGAGAAGAGGACCTCAGTGAAGGGGGAGAAGAGGATCTCAGTGAAGGGGAGAAGAGGACCTCAGTGAAAGGGGAGAAGAGGATCTCAGTGAAAGGGGAGAAGAGGACCTCAGTGAAAGGGGAGAAGAGGATCTCAGTGAAAGGGGAGAAGAGGACCTCAGTGAAGGGGGAGAAGAGGATCTCAGTGAAAGGGGAGAAGAGGACCTCAGTGAAGGGGAGAAGAGGACCTCAGTGAAAGGGGAGAAGAGGATCTCAGTGAAAGGGGAGAAGACGACCTCAGTGAAAGGGGAGAAGAGGATCTCAGTGAAAGGGGAGAAGAGGACCTCAGTGAAGGGGAGAAGAGGACCTCAGTGAAAGGGGAGAAGAGGATCTCAGTGAAAGGGGAGAAGATCACCTCAGTGAAAGGGGAGAAGAGGACCTCAGTGAAAGGGGAGAAGAGGACATGGTGAATGGGAGAAGAGGACCCAGTGAAAGGGGAGAAGAGGATCTCAGTGAAGGGGGAGAAGAGGATCTCAGTGAAGGGGAGAAGAGGACCTCCATGAAAGGGGAGAAGAGGACCTCCGTGAAAGGGGAGAAGAGGATCTCAGTGAAAGGGGAGAAGAGGACCTCAGTGAAAGCGGAGAAGAGGACCTCAGTGAAAGGGGAGAAGAGGACCCAGTGAAAGTGGAGAAGAGGATCTCAGTGAAAGGGGAGATGAGGATCTCAGTGAAGCGGAGAAGAGGACCTCAATGAAAGGGGAGAAGAGGACCTCAGTGAAAGGGGAGAAGAGGATCTCAGTGAAAGGGGAGAAGAGGACCTCAGTGAAAGGGGAGAAGAGGACCTCAGTGAAGGGGAGAAGAGGACCTCAGTGTAGGGGAAAAGAGGACCTTAGTGAAAGGGGAGAAGAGGATCTCAGTGAAATGGGAGAAGAGGATCTCAGTGAAAGGGGAGAAGAGGACCTCAGTGAAGGGGAGAAGATCACCTCAGTGAAAGGGGAGAAGAGGACCTCAGTGAAATGGGAGAAGAGGATCTCAGTGAATGGCGAGAAGAGGACCTCAGTGAAGGGGAGAAGTGGACCTCAGAGAAGGGGAGAAGAGGACCTCAGTGAAAGGGGAGAAGATGACCTCAATGAAGGGGGAGAAGGGGACCTCAGTGAAAGGGAAGAAGAGGACCCAGTGAAAGGGGAGAAGAGGACCTCAGTGAAGGGGAGAAGAGGACCTAAATGAAAGGGGAGAGGAGGATCTCAGTGAAAGGGGACAAGGGGACCTCAATGAAAGGGGAGAAGAGGACCTCAATGAACGGGGAGAAGAGGACCTCAATGAAAGGGGAGAAGAGGACCTCAATGAAAGGGAGAAGACGACCACAATGAAAAGGGAGAAGAGGATCTCAATGAAAGGGGAGAAGAGGACCTCAATGAAAGGGGAGAAGAGGAACTCAGTGAAGGGGAGAAGAGGACCTCAGTGAAGGGGAGAAGAGGACCTCAGTGAAAGGGGAGAAGAGGACCTCAGTGAAATGGGAGAAGAGGACCACAGTGAAAGGGGAGAAGAGGACCCAGTGAAAGGGGAGAAGAGGATCTCAGTGAAAGGTAAGAAGAGGACCTAAATGAAAGGGGAGAAGAGGACCCTGTGAAAGGGGAGAAGAGGATCTCAGTCACAGGGGAGAAGAGGACCTCGGTGAAAGGGGAGAAGAGGCTCTCAGTGAAAGGGAGAAGAGGATTTCTTTGAAAAGGGAGAAGAGGACCGCAATGAAAGGGGAGCAGAGGACCTCAATGAAAGGGGAGAAGAGGATCTGAGTGAAGGGGACAAGAGGATCTCAGTGAAAGGGGAGAAGAAGACCTCAATGAAAGGGGAGAAGAGGACCTCAATGAAAGGGGAGAAGAGGACCTCAATGAAAGGGGAGAAGAGGCTCTCAGTGAAGGGGAGTAGAGGACCTCAGTCAAAGGGGAGAGGAGGACCTCAATGAAAGGGGAGAAGAGGACCTCAGTGAAAGGGGAGAAGAGGATCTCAGTGAAAGGGGAGAAGAGGATCTCAATGAAAGGGGAGAAGAGGATCTCAGTGAAAGGGGAGAAGAGTATCTCAGTGAAAGGGGAGAAGAGGATCTCAGTGAAAGGGGAGAAGAGGATCTCAGTGAAAGGGGAGAAGAGGGTCTCAGTGAAAGGGGAGAAGAGCACCTCAGTGAAAGGGGACAAGAGGATTTCAGTGAAAGGGGAGAAGAGGATCTCAGTGAAAGCGGAGAAGAGGATCTCAGTGAAAGGGGAGAAGAGGATCTCAGTGAAAGGGGAGCAGCGGATCTCAGTGAAATGGGACAAGAGGATCTCAGTGAAAGGGGAGAAGAGGATCTCAGTGAAAGTGGAGAAGAGGGCCTCAGTGAAAAGTGAGAAGAGGATCTCAATGAAAGGGGAGAAGAGGACCACAGTGAAAGGGGAGAAGAGGATCGCAGTGAAAGGGGAGAAGAGGATCTCAGTGAAAGGGGAGAAGAGGATCTCAGTGAAAGGGGAGATGAGGATCTCAGTGAAATGGGATAAGAGGACCTAAGTGAAGGGGAGAAGAGGACCGCAATGAAAGGGGAGAAGAGGATCTCAGTGAAAGGGGAGACGAGGATCTCAGTGAAAGGGGAGAAGAGGATCTCAGTGAAAGGGGATAAGAGGACCTAAGTGAAGGGGAGAAGAGGACCGCAATGAAAGGAGAGAAGTGGATCTCAGTGAAAGGGGAGAAGACGATCTCAGTGAAATGGGATAAGAGGACCTAAGTGAAGGGGAGAAGAGGACCGCAATGAAAGGGGAGAAGAGGATCTCAGTGAAAGGGGAGAAGAGGATCTCAGTGAAAGGGGAGAAGAGGACCTCAGTGAAAGGGGAGAAGAGGATCTCAGTGAAAGGGGAGAAGAGGATTTCAGTGAAAGGGGAGAAGAGGATCTCAGTGAAAGGGGAGAGTGAGGATCTGAGTGAAAGGGGAGAAGAGGATCTCAGTGAAAGGGGAGCAGCGGATCTCATTGAAATGGGACAAGAGGACCTCAATGAGAGGGGAGAAGAGGACCTCAATGAAAGGGAGAAGAGGACCACAATGAAAAGGGAGAAGAGGATCTCAATGAAAGGGGAGAAGAGGAACTCAGTGAAGGGGAGAAGAGGACCTCAGTGAAGGGGAGAAGAGGACCTCAGTGAAAGGGGAGAAGAGGACCTCAGTGAAATGGGAGAAGAGGACCCTGTGAAGGGGAGAAGAGGATCTCAGTGAAATGGGAGAAGAGGACCTCAGTGAAAGGGGAGAAGAGAACCCAGTGAAAGGGGAGAAGAGGAACTCAGTGAAATGGGAGAAGAGGAGCTCAGTGAAATGGGAGAAGAGAATCTCAGTGAAAGGGGAGAAGAGGACCTCAATGAAAGGGAGAAGAGGACCCAGTGAAAGGAGAGAAGAGGATCTCAGTGAAATGGGAGAAGAGGATCTCAGTGAAATGGGAGAAGAGGATCTCAGTGAAAGGGGGGAAGAGGATCTCAGTGAAATTGGAGAAGAGGATCTCAGTGAAAGGGGAGAAGAGGATCTCAGTGAAATGGGAGAAGAGGATCTCAGTGAAATGGGAGAAGAGGATCTCAGTGAAAGGGGAGAAGAGGATCTCAGTGAAATGGGATAAGCGGACCTAAGTGAAGGGGAGAAGAGGACCGCAATGAAAGGGGAGAAGAGGATCTCAGTGAAAGGGGACAAGAGGATTTCTGTGAAAGGGGAGAAGAGGTTCTCAGTGAAAGGGGAGAAGAGGATCTCAGTGAAAGGGGAGAAGAGGACCTCAGTGAAAGGGGAGAAGAGGATCTCAGTGAAGGGGAGAAGAGGATCTCAGTTAAAGGGGAGAAGGGGACCTCAGTCAAAGGGGAGAGGAGGACCTCAATGAAAGGGGAGAAGAGGACCTCAGTGAAAGGTGAGAAGAGGATCACAGTGAAAGGGGAGAAGAGCATCTCAATGAAAGGGGAGAAGAAGATCTCAGTGAAAGGGGAGAAGAGGATCTCAGTGAAAGGGGAGAAGAGGATCTCAGTGAAAGGGGACAAGAGGATTTCAGTGAAAGGGGAGAAGAGGTTCTCAGTGAAAGGGGAGAAGAGGATCTCAGTGAAAGGGGAGAAGAGGACCTCAGTGAAAGGGGAGAAGAGGATCTCAGTGAAGGGGAGAAGAGGACCTCAGTGAAAGGGGAGAAGAGGATCTCAGTGAAAGGGGAGAAGAGGACCTCAGTGAAGGGGAGAAGAGGACCTCAGTGAAGGGGGAGAAGAGGATCTCAGTGAAGGGGAGAAGAGGACCTCAGTGAAAGGGGAGAAGAGGATCTCAGTGAAAGGGGAGAAGAGGACCTCAGTGAAAGGGGAGAAGAGGATCTCACTGAAAGGGGAGAAGAGGACCTCAGTGAAGGGGGAGAAGAGGATCTCAGTGAAAGGGGAGAAGAGGACCTCAGTGAAGGGGAGACGAGGACCTCAGTGAAAGGGGAGAAGAGGATCTCAGTGAAAGGGGAGAAGACGACCTCAGTGAAAGGGGAGAAGAGGATATCAGTGAAAGGGGAGAAGAGGACCTCAGTGAAGGGGAGAAGAGGACCTCAGTGAAAGGGGAGAAGAGTATCTCAGTGAAAGGGGAGAAGATCACCTCAGTGAAAGGGGAGAAGAGGACCTCAGTGAAAGGGGAGAAGAGGACATGGTGAATGGGAGAAGAGGACCCAGTGAAAGGGGAGAAGAGGATCTCAGTGAAGGGGGAGAAGAGGATCTCAGTGAAGGGGGAGAAGAGGACCTCCATGAAAGGGGAGAAGAGGACCTCCGTGAAAGGGGAGAAGAGGATCTCAGTGAAAGGGGAGAAGAGGACCTCAGTGAAAGCGGAGAAGAGGACCTCAGTGAAAGGGGAGAAGAGGACCCAGTGAAAGTGGAGAAGAGGATCTCAGTGAAAGGGGAGATGAGGATCTCAGTGAAGGGGAGAAGAGGACCTCAATGAAAGGGGAGAAGAGGACCTCAGTGAAAGGGGAGAAGAGGACCCAGTGAAGGGGAGAAGAGGATTTCAGTGAAAGGGGAGAAGAGGACGTCAGTGAAAGGGGAGAAGAGGACCTCAGTGAAATGGGACAAGAGGGTCTCAGTGAAATGGGAGAGGAGGATCTCAGTGAAAGTGGAGAAGAGGATCTCAGTGAAAGGGGAGAAGAGGACCTCAGTGAAAGCGAAGAAGAGGACCTCAGTGAAAGGGGAGAAGATGACCCAGTGAAAGTGGAGAAGAGGATCTCAGTGAAAGGGGAGAAGAGGATCTCAGTGAAGGGGAGAAGAGGACCTAAATGAAAGGGGAGAAGAGGACCTCAGTGAAAGGGGGGAAGAGGACCTCAGTGAAAGGGGAGAAGAGGACCCAGTGAAGGGGAGAAGAGGATCTCAGTGAAAGGGGAGAAGAGGACCTCAGTGAAAGGGGAGAAGAGGACCTCAGTGAAATGGGACAAGAGGATCTCAGTGAAATGGGAGAGGAGGATCTCAGTGAAAGGGGAGAAGAGGACCTCAGTGAAAGGGGAGAAGAGGACCTCAGTGAAAGGGGAGAAGAGGATCTCAGTGAAATGGGAGAAGAGGATCTCAGTGAAAGGGGAGAAGAGGACCTCAATGAAAGGGGAGAAGAGGACCCAGTGAAAGGAGAGAAGAGGATCTCAGTGAAATGGGAGAAGTGGATCTCAGTGAAATGCGAGAAGAGGATCTCAGTGAAATTGGAGAAGAGGATCTCAGTGAAATGGGAGAAGAGGATCTCAGTGAAATGGGAGAAGGGGATTTCAGTGAAAGGGGAGAAGAGGATCTCAGTGAAATGGGATAAGAGGACCTCGGTGAAGGGGAGAAGAGGACCGCAATGAAAGGGGAGAAGAGGACCTCAGTGAAAGGGGAGAAGAGGATCTAAGTGAAAGGGGAGAAGAGGATCTCAGTGAAAGGGGAGAAGAGGATCTCAATGAAAGGGGAGAAGAGGATCTCAGTGAAAGGGGAGAAGAGGATCTCAGTGATAGGGGAGCAGAGGACGTCAGTGAAAGGGGAGAAGAGGACCTCAGTGAAAGGGGAGAAGAGGACCTCAATGAAAGAGGAGAAGAGGATCTCAGTGAAAGGGGAGAAGAGGATCTCAGTGAAAGGGGAGAAGAGGATCTCAGAGAAAGGGGAGAATAAGACCTCAGTGAAAGGGGAGAAGAGGATCTCAGTGAAAGCGGAGAAGAGGACCTCAGTCAAAGGGGAGAGGAGGATCTCAATGAAAGGGGAGAAGAGGACCTCAGTGAAAGGGGAGAAGGGGATCTCAATGAAAGGGGAGAAGAGGATCTCAGTGAAAGGGGAGAAGAGGACCTCAGTGAAAGTGGAGAAAAGGACCTCAGTGAATGGGGAGAAGAGGATCTCAGTGAAAGGGGAGAAGAGCACCTCAGTGAAAGGGGACAAGAGGATTTCAGTGAAAGGGGAGAAGAGGATCTCAGTGAAAGGGGAGAAGAGGATCTCAGTGAAAGGGGAGAAGAGGATCTCAGTGAAAGGGGAGAAGCGGATCATAGTGAAATGGGACAAGAGGATCTCAGTGAAAGGGGAGAAGAGGATCTCAGTGAAAGGGGAGAAGAGGATCTCAGTAAAAGGGGAGAAGAGGACCTCAGTGAAAGGGGAGAAGAGGATCTCAGTGAAAGGGGAGAAGAGGACCTCAGTGAAAGGGGAGAAGAGGATCTCAGTGAAAGGGGAGAAGAGGATCTCAGTGAAAGGGGGGAAGAGGATCTCAGTGAAAGGGGAGAAGATGATCTCAGTGAAAGGGGAGAAGAGGATCTCAGTGAAAGGGGAGAAATGGACCTCAGTGAAAGGGGAGAAGAGGACCTCAGTGAACGGGGAGAAGAGGATCTCAGTGAAAGGGGAGAAGAGGATCTCAGTGAAAGGGGAGAAGAGGACCACAGTGAAAGGGGAGAAGATGACCTCAGCGAAAGGCTAGAAGAGGACCTCAGTGAAAGGGGAGAAGAGGACCTCAGTGAAAGAGGAGAAGAGGATCTCAGTGAAAGGGGAGAAGAGGACCTCAGTGAAAGGGTAGAAGAGGACCTCAGTGAAGGGGAGAAAAGGACCTCAGTGAAGGGGAGAAGAGGACCTTAGTGAAAGGGGAGAAGAGGAACTCAGTGAAATGGGAGAAGAGGATCTCAGTGAAATGGGAGAAGAGGATCTCAGTGAAAGGGGAGAAGAGGACCTCAGTGCAGGGGAGAAGATCACCTCAGTGAAAGGGGAGAAAAGGACCTCAGTGAAATGGGAGAAGAGGATCTCAGTGAATGGCGAGAAGAGGACCTCAGTGAAGGGGAGAAGAGGACCTCAGTGAAGGGGAGAAGAGGACCTCAGTGAAAGGGGAGAAGAGGACCTCAATGAATGGGGAGAAGAGGACCTCCGTGAAAGGGGAGAAGAGGACCCAGTGAAAGGGGAGAAGAAGATCTCAGTGAAAGGGAGAAGAGGACCTCAATGAAAGGGGAGAAGAGGACCCAGTGAAAGGGGAGAAGAGGACCTCAGTGAAGGGGAGAAGAGGACCTAAATGTAAGGGGAGAAGAGGATCTCAGTGAAAGGGGACAAGAGGACCTCAATGAAAGGGGAGAAGGGGACCTCAATGAAAGGGGAGAAGGGGACCTCAATGAAAGGGGAGAAGAGGACCTCAATGAAAGGGGAGTAGAGGATCTCAGTGAAAGGGGAGAAGAGGACCTCAATGAAAGGGGAGAAGAGGACCTCAGTGAAAGGGGAGAAGAGGACCTCAATGAAAGGTGAGAAGAGGACCTCAATGAAAGGGGAGAAGAGGACCTCAATGAAAGGGGAGAAGAGGACCTCAATGAAAGGGAGAAGAGGACCACAATGAAAAGGGAGAAGAGGACCTCAATGAAAGGGGAGAAGAGGACTTCAATGAAAGGGGAGAAGAGGACCTCAGTGAAGGGGAGAAGAGGACATCAGTGAAGGGGAGAAGAGGACCTCATTGAAAGGGGAGAAGAGGACCTCAGTGAAATGGGAGAAGAGGACCCAGTGAAAGGGGAGAAGAGGATCTCAGTGACCGGGGAGATGAGGACCTCAGTGAAAGGGGAGAAGAGGATCTCAATGAAAGAGGAGAAGGGGACCTCAATGAAAGGGGAGAAGAGGACCTCAATGAAAGAGGAGAAGGGGACCTCAATGAAAGGGGAGAAGAGGAACTCAGAGAAAGGGGAGAAGAGGACCTCAGTGAAAGGGGAGAAGAGGACCCAGTGAAAGGGTAGAAGAGGACCTCAGTGAAATGGGAGAAGAGGATCTCAGTGAAATGGGAGAAGAGGATCTCAGTGAAAGGGGAGAAGAGGATCTCAGTGAAATGGGAGAAGAGGATCTCAGTGAAAGGGGAGAAGAGGACCTCAATGAAAGGGGAGAAGAGGACCCAGTGAAAGGAGAGAAGAGGATCTCAGTGAAATGGGAGAAGAGGATCTCAGTGAAATGGGAGAAGAGGATCTCAGTGAAAGGGGAGAAGAGGATCTCAGTGAAATGGGAGAAGAGGATCTCAGTGAAAGGGGAGAAGAGGATCTCAGTGAAATGGGATAAGAGGACCGAAGTGAAGGGGAGAAGAGGACCTCAGTGAAAGGGGAGAAGAGGATATCAGTGAAAGGGGAGAAGAGGATCTCAGTGCAAGGGGAGAAGAGGATCTCAGTGAAAGGGGAGAAGAGGACCTCAGTGAAAGGGGAGAAGAGGATCTCAGTGAAAGCGGAGAAGAGGACCTCAGTCAAAGGGGAGAGGAGGATCTCAATGAAAGGGGAGAAGAGGACCTCAGTGAAAGGGGAGAAGGGGATCTCAATGAAAGGGGAGAAGAGGATCTCAGTGAAAGGGGAGAAGAGCACCTCAGTGAAAGGGAAGAAAAGGACCTCAGTGAGCGGGGAGAAGAGGATCTCAGTGAAAGGGGAAAAGAGCACTTCAGTGAAAGGGGACAAGAGGATTTCAGTGAAAGGGGAGAAGAGGATCTCAGTGAAAGGGGAGAAGAGGATCTCAGTGAAAGGGGAGAAGAGGATCTCAGTGAAAGGGGAGAAGCGGAGCACAGTGAAATGGGACAAGAGGATCTCAGTGAAAGGGGAGAAGAGGATCTCAGTGAAAGGGGAGAAGAGGATCTCAGTGAAAGGGGAGAAGAGGACCTCAGTGAAAGGGGAGAAGAGGATCTCAGTGAAAGGGGAGAAGAGGACCTCTGTGAAAGGGGAGAAGAGGATCTCAGTGAGAGGGGAGAAGAGGATCTCAGTGAAAGGGGAGAAGAGGGTCTCAGTGAAAGGGGAGAAGATGATCTCAGTGAAAGGGGAGAAGAGGATCTCAGTGAAAGGGGAGAAGAGGACCTCAGTGAAAGGGGAGAAGAGGACCTCAGTGATCAGGGAGAAGAGGATCTCAGTGAAAGGGGAGAAGAGGATCTCAGTGAAAGGGGAGAAGAGGACCAAAATGAAAGGGGAGAAGAGGAATTCAGTGAAAGGGGAGAAGAGGACCTCAGTGAAAGGGGAGAAGAGGACCTCAGTGAAAGAGGAGAAGAGGATCTCAGTGAAAGGGGAGAAGAGGACCTCAGTGCAGGGGAGAAGATCACCTCAGTGAAAGGGGAGAAAAGGACCTCAGTGAAATGGGAGAAGAGGATCTCAGTGAATGGCGAGAAGAGGACCTCAGTGAAGGGGAGAAGAGGACCTCAGTGAAAGGTGAGAAGAGGATCACAGTGAAAGGGGAGAAGAGGATCTCAATGAAAGGGGAGAAGAGGATCTCAGTGAAAGGGGAGAAGAGGATCTCAGTGAAAGGGGAGAAGAGGATCTCAGTGAAAGGGGACAAGAGGATTTCAGTGAAAGGGGAGAAGAGGATCTCAGTGAAAGGGGAGAAGAGGATCTCAGTGAAAGGGGAGAAGAGGATCTCAGTGAAAGGGGAGCAGCGGATCTCATTGAAATGGGACAAGAGGACCTCAATGAAAGGGGAGAAGAGTACCTCAATGAAAGGGAGAAGAGGACCACAATGAAAAGGGAGAAGAGGATCTCAATGAAAGGGGAGAAGAGGACCTCAATGAAAGGGGAGAAGAGGAACTCAGTGAAGGGGAGAAGAGGACCTCAGTGAAGGGGAGAAGAGGACCTCAGTGAAAGGGGAGAAGAGGACATCAGTGAAATGGGAGAAGAGGACCCAGTGAAGGGGAGAAGAGGATCTCAGTGAAATGGGAGAAGAGGACCTCAGTGAAAGGGGAGAAGAGGACCCAATTAAAGGGGAGAAGAGGACCTCAGTGAAATGAGAGAAGAGGAGCTCAGTGAAATGGGAGAAGAGCATCTCAGTGAAAGGGGAGAAGAGGATCTCAGTGAAATGGGAGAAGAGGATCTCAGTGAAAGGGGAGAAGAGGACCTCAATGAAAGGGGAGAAGAGGACCCAGTGAAAAGAGAGAAGAGGATCTCAGTGAAATAGGAGAAGAGGATCTCAGTGAAATGGGAGAAGAGGATCTCAGTGAAAGGGGAGAAGAGGATCTCAGTGAAATTGGAGAAGAGGATCTCAGTGAAAGGGGAGAAGAGGATCCCAGTGAAATGGGAGAAGAGGATCTCAGTGAAATGGGAGAAGAGGATCTCAGTGAAAGGGGAGAAGAGGATCTCAGTGAAATGGGATAAGAGGACCTAAGTGAAGGGGAGAAGAGGACCGCAATGAAAGGGGAGAAGAGGATCTCAGTGAAAGGGGAGAAGAGGATCTCAGTGAAAGGGGAGAAGAGGATCTCTGTGAAAGGGGAGAAGAGGATCTCAGTGAAATGGGATAAGAGGACCTAAGTGAAGGGGAGAAGAGGACCGCAATGAAAGGGGAGAAGATGATCTCAGTGAAAGGGGAGAAGAGGATCTCAGTTAAAGGGGAGAAGAGGACCTCAGTGAAAGGGGAGAGGAGGACCTCAATGAAAGGGGAGAAGAGGACCTCAGTGAAAGGTGAGAAGAGGATCACAGTGAAAGGGGAGAAGAGGATCTCAGTGAAAGGGGAGAAGAGGATCTCAGTGAAAGGGGAGAAGAGGATCTCAGTGAAAGGGGACAAGAGGATTTCAGTGAAAGGGGAGAAGAGGATCTCAGTGAAAGGCGAGAAGAGGATCTCAGTGAAAGGAGAGAAGAGGATCCCAGTGAAAGGGGAGCAGCGGATCTCATTGAAATGGGACAAGAGGACCTCAGTGAAAGGGGAGAAGAGGATCTCAGTGAAAGGGGAGAAGAGGATCTCAGTGAAAGGGGAGAAGAGTACCTCAGTGAAAGGGGAGAAGAGGATCTCATTGAAAGGGGAGAAGAGGACCTCAATGAAAGGGGAGAAGAGGATCTCAGTGAAAGGGGAGAAGAGGATCTCAGTGAAAGGGGAGAAGAGGATCTCAGTGAAAGGGGAGAAGAGGACATCAGTGAAAGGGGAGAAGAGGACCTCAGTGAAAGGGGAGAAGAGGACCTCAGTGAAAGGGGAGAAGAGGATCTCAGTGAAAGGGGAGAAGAGGGCCTCAGTGAAAGGGGAGAAGAGGACCTCAGTGAAGGGGAGAAGAGGACCTCAGTGAAGGGGAGAAGAGGACCTTTGTGAAAGGGGAGAAGAGGATCTCAGTGAAATGGGAGAAGAGGATCTCAGTGAAAGGGGAGAAGAGGACCTCAGTGAAGGGGAGAAGATCACCTCAGTGAAAGGGGAGAAGAGGACCTCAGTGAAATGGGAGAAGTGGATCTCAGTGAATGGCGAGAAGAGGACCTCAGTGAAGGGGAGAAGTGGACCTCAGAGAAGGGGAGAAGAGGACGTCAGTGAAAGGGGAGAAGAGGACCTCAATGAAGGGGGAGAAGAGGATCTCAGTGGAAGGGGAGAAGAGGACCTCAATGAAAGGGAGAAGAGGACCCAGTGAAAGGAGAGAAGAGGATCTCAGTGAAATGGGAGAAGAGGATCTCAGTGAAATCGGAGAAGAGGATCTCAGTGAAAGGGGGGAAGAGGATCTCAGTGAAATTGGAGAAGAGGATCTCAGTGAAAGGGGAGAAGAGGATCTCAGTGAAATGGGAGAAGAGGATCTCAGTGAAATGGGAGAAGAGGATCTCAGTGAAAGGGGAGAAGAGGATCTCAGTGAAATGGGATAAGCGGACCTAAGTGAAGGGGAGAAGAGGACCGCAATGAAAGTGGAGAAGAGGATCTCAGTGAAAGGGGAGAAGAGGATCTCAGTGAAAGGGGAGAAGAGGATCTCAGTGAAAGGGGTGAAGAGGATCTCAGTGAAATGGGATAAGAGGACCTAAGTGAAGGGGAGAAGGGGACCGCAATGAAAGGGGAGAAGAGGATCTCAGTGAAAGGGGAGAAGAGGATCTCAGTTAAAGGTGAGAAGAGGACCTCAGTCAAAGGGGAGTGGAGGACCTCAATGAAAGGGGAGAAGAGGACCTCAGTGAAAGGTGAGAAGAGGATCACAGTGAAAGGGGAGAAGAGCATCTCAATGAAAGGGGAGAAGAAGATCTCAGTGAAAGGGGAGAAGAGGATCTCAGTGAAAGGGGAGAAGAGGATCTCAGTGAAAGGGGATAAGAGGATTTCAGTGAAAGGGGAGAAGAGGTTCTCTGTGAAAGGGGAGAAGAGGATCTCAGTGAAAGGGGAGAAGAGGACCTCAGTGAAAGGGGAGAAGAGGATCTCAGTGAAGGGGAGAAGAGGACCTCAGTGAAAGGGGAGAAGAGGATCTCAGTGAAAGGGGAGAAGAGGACCTCAGTGAAGGGGAGAAGAGGACCTCAGTGAAGGGGGAGAAGAGGATCTCAGTGAAGGGGAGAAGAGGACCTCAGTGAAAGGGGAGAAGAGGATCTCAGTGAAAGGGGAGAAGAGGACCTCAGTGAAAGGGGAGAAGAGGATCTCAGTGAAAGGGGAGAAGAGGACCTCAGTGAAGGGGGAGAAGAGGATCTCAGTGAAGGGGAGAAGAGGACCTCAGTGAAAGGGGAGAAGAGAATCTCAGTGAAAGGGGAGAAGACGACCTCAGTGAAAGGGGAGAAGAGGATCTCAGTGAAAGGGGAGAAGAGGATCTCAGTGAAAGGGGACAAGAGGATTTCAGTGAAAGGGGAGAAGAGGTTCTCAGTGAAAGGGGAGAAGAGGATCTCAGTGAAAGGGGAGAAGAGGACCTCAGTGAAAGGGGAGAAGAGGATCTCATTGAAAGGGGAGAAGAGGACCTCAATGAAAGGGGAGAAGAGGATCTCAGTGAAAGGGGAGAAGAGGATCTCAGTGAAAGGGGAGAAGAGGATCTCAGTGAAAGGGGAGAAGAGGACATCAGTGAAAGGGGAGAAGAGGACCTCAGTGAAAGGGGAGAAGAGGACCTCAGTGAAAGGGGAGAAGAGGATCTCAGTGAAAGGGGAGAAGAGTGCCTCAGTGAAAGGGGAGAAGAGGACCTCAGTGAAGGGGAGAAGAGGACCTCAGTGAAGGGGAGAAGAGGACCTTAGTGAAAGGGGAGAAGAGGATCTCAGTGAAATGGGAGAAGAGGATCTCAGTGAAAGGGGAGAAGAGGACCTCAGTGAAGGGGAGAAGATCACCTCAGTGAAAGGGGAGAAGAGGACCTCAGTGAAATGGGAGAAGAGGATCTCAGTGAATGGCGAGAAGAGGACCTCAGTGAAGGGGAGAAGTGGACCTCAGAGAAGGGGAGAAGAGGACGTCAGTGAAAGGGGAGAAGAGGACCTCAATGAAGGGGGAGAAGAGGACCTCAGTGAAAGGGAAGAAGAGGACCCAGTGAAAGGGGAGAAGAGGACCTCAGTGAAGGGGAGAAGAGGACCGAAATGAAAGGGGAGAAGAGGATCTCAGTGAAAGGGGACAGGAGGACCTCAATGAAAGGGGAGAAGGGGACCTCAATGAAAGGGGAGAAGGGGACCTCAATGAAAGGGGAGAAGAGGACCACAATGAAAGGGGAGAAGAGGATCTCAGTGAAAGGGGAGAAGAGGACCTCAATGAAAGGGGAGAAGAGGACCTCAGTGAAAGGGGAGAAGAGGACCTCAATGAAAGGTGAGAAGAGGACCTCAATGAACGGGGAGAAGAGGACCTCAATGAAAGGGGAGAAGAGGACCTCAATGAAAGGGAGAAGAGGACCACAATAAAAAGGGAGAAGAGGATCTCAATGAAAGGGGAGTAGAGGACCTCAATGAAAGGGGAGAAGAGGAACTCAGAGAAGGGGAGAAGAGGACCTCAGTGAAGGGGAGAAGAGGACCTCAGTGAAAGGGGAGAAGAGGACCTCAGTGAAATGGGAGAAGAGGAGCTCAGTGAAATGGGAGCAGAGGATCTCAGTGAAAGGGGAGAAGAGGATCTCAGTGAAATGGGAGAAGAGGATCTCAGTGAAAGGGGAGAAGAGGACCTCAGTGAAGGGGGAGAAGAGGATCTCAGTGAAGGGGAGAAGAGGACCTCAGTGAAAGGGGAGAAGAGAATCTCAGTGAAAGGGGAGAAGACGACCTCAGTGAAAGGGGAGAAGAGGATCTCAGTGAAAGGGGAGAAGAGGATCTCAGTGAAAGGGGACAAGAGGATTTCAGTGAAAGGGGAGAAGAGGTTCTCAGTGAAAGGGGAGAAGAGGATCTCAGTGAAAGGGGAGAAGAGGACCTCAGTGAAAGGGGAGAAGAGGATCTCATTGAAAGGGGAGAAGAGGACCTCAATGAAAGGGGAGAAGAGGATCTCAGTGAAAGGGGAGAAGAGGATCTCAGTGAAAGGGGAGAAGAGGATCTCAGTGAAAGGGGAGAAGAGGACATCAGTGAAAGGGGAGAAGAGGACCTCAGTGAAAGGGGAGAAGAGGACCTCAGTGAAAGGGGAGAAGAGGATCTCAGTGAAAGGGGAGAAGAGTGCCTCAGTGAAAGGGGAGAAGAGGACCTCAGTGAAGGGGAGAAGAGGACCTCAGTGAAGGGGAGAAGAGGACCTTAGTGAAAGGGGAGAAGAGGATCTCAGTGAAATGGGAGAAGAGGATCTCAGTGAAAGGGGAGAAGAGGACCTCAGTGAAGGGGAGAAGATCACCTCAGTGAAAGGGGAGAAGAGGACCTCAGTGCAATGGGAGAAGAGGATCTCAGTGAATGGCGAGAAGAGGACCTCAGTGAAGGGGAGAAGTGGACCTCAGAGAAGGGGAGAAGAGGACGTCAGTGAAAGGGGAGAAGAGGACCTCAACGAAGGGGGAGAAGAGGACCTCAGTGAAAGGGAAGAAGAGGACCCAGTGAAAGGGGAGAAGAGGACCTCAGTGAAGGGGAGAAGAGGACCGAAATGAAAGGGGAGAAGAGGATCTCAGTGAAAGGGGACAGGAGGACCTCAATGAAAGGGGAGAAGGGGACCTCAATGAAAGGGGAGAAGGGGACCTCAATGAAAGGGGAGAAGAGGACCACAATGAAAGGGGAGAAGAGGATCTCAGTGAAAGGGGAGAAGAGGACCTCAATGAAAGGGGAGAAGAGGACCTCAGTGAAAGGGGAGAAGAGGACCTCAATGAAAGGTGAGAAGAGGACCTCAATGAACGGGGAGAAGAGGACCTCAATGAAAGGGGAGAAGAGGACCTCAATGAAAGGGAGAAGAGGACCACAATAAAAAGGGAGAAGAGGATCTCAATGAAAGGGGAGTAGAGGACCTCAATGAAAGGGGAGAAGAGGAACTCAGAGAAGGGGAGAAGAGGACCTCAGTGAAGGGGAGAAGAGGACCTCAGTGAAAGGGGAGAAGAGGACCTCAGTGAAATGGGAGAAGAGGAGCTCAGTGAAATGGGAGCAGAGGATCTCAGTGAAAGGGGAGAAGAGGATCTCAGTGAAATGGGAGAAGAGGATCTCAGTGAAAGGGGAGAAGAGGACCTCAATGAAAGGGGAGAAGAGGACGCAGTGAAAGGAGAGAAGAGGCTCTCAGTGAAATGGGAGAAGAGGATCTAAGTGAAAGGGGAGAAGAGGATCTCAGTGAAATTGGAGAAGAGGATCTCAGTGAAATTGGAGAAGAGGATCTCAGTGAAAGGGGAGATGAGGATCTCAGTGAAATGGGATAAGAGGACCTAAGTGAAGGGGAGAAGAGGACCGCAATGAAAGGGGAGAAGAGGATCTCAGTGAAAGGGGAGAAGAGGATCTCAGTGAAAGGGGAGAAGAGGATCTCAGTGAAAGGGGAGAAGACGATCTCAGTGAAATGGGATAAGAGGACCTAAGTGAAGGGGAGAAGAGGACCGCAATGAAAGGGGAGAAGAGGATCTCAGTGAAAGGGGAGAAGAGCATCTCAGTGAAATGGGAGAAGAGGATCTCAGTGAAAGGGGAGAAGAGGACCTCAGTGAAGGGGAGAAGATCACCTCAGTGAAAGGGGAGAAGAGGACCTCAGTGAAATGGGAGAAGAGGATCTCAGTGAATGGCGAGAAGAGGACCTCAGTGAAGGGGAGAAGTGGACCTCAGAGGAGGGGAGAAGAGGACGTCAGTGAAAGGGGAGAAGAGGACCTCAATGAAGGGGGAGAAGAGGACCTCAGTGAAAGGGAAGAAGAGGACCCAGTGAAAGGGGAGAAGAGGACCTCAGTGAAGGGGAGAAGAGGACCGAAATGAAAGGGGAGAAGAGGATCTCAGTGAAAGGGGACAAGAGGACCTCAATGAAAGGGGAGAAGGGGACCTCAATGAAAGGGGAGAAGGGGACCTCAATGAAAGGGGAGAAGAGGACCACAATGAAAGGGGAGAAGAGGATCTCAGTGAAAGGGGAGAAGAGGACCTCAATGAAAGGGGAGAAGAGGACCTCAGTGAAAGGGGAGAAGAGGACCTCAATGAAAGGTGAGAAGAGGACCTCAATGAAAGGGGAGAAGAGGACCTCAATGAAAGGGGAGAAGAGGACCTCAATGAAAGGGAGAAGAGGACCACAATAAAAAGGGAGAAGAGGATCTCAATGAAAGGGGAGTAGAGGACCTCAATGAAAGGGGAGAAGAGGAACTCAGAGAAGGGGAGAAGAGGACCTCAGTGAAGGGGAGAAGAGGACCTCAGTGAAAGGGGAGAAGAGGACCGCAGTGAAATGGGAGAAGAGGAGCTCAGTGAAATGGGAGCAGAGGATCTCAGTGAAAGGGGAGAAGAGGATCTCAGTGAAAGGGGAGAAGAGGATCTCAGTGAAAGGGGAGAAGAGGACCTCAATGAAAGGGGAGAAGAGGACCCAGTGAAAGGAGAGAAGAGGCTCTCAGTGAAATGGGAGAAGAGGATCTAAGTGAAAGGGGAGAAGAGGATCTCAGTGAAATTGGAGAAGAGGATCTCAGTGAAATTGGAGAAGAGGATCTCAGTGAAAGGGGAGATGAGGATCTCAGTGAAATGGGAAAAGAGGACCTAAGTGAAGGGGAGAAGAGGACCGCAATGAAAGGGGAGAAGAGGATCTCAGTGAAAGGGGAGAAGAGGATCTCAGTGAAAGGGGAGAAGAGGATCTCAGTGAAAGGGGAGAAGACGATCTCAGTGAAATGGGATAAGAGGACCTAAGTGAAGGGGAGAAGAGGACCGCAATGAAAGGGGAGAAGAGGATCTCAGTGAAAGGGGAGAAGAGGATCTCAGTGAAATGGGAGAAGAGGATCTCAGTGAAAGGGGAGAAGAGGACCTCAGTGAAGGGGAGAAGATCACCTCAGTGAAAGGGGAGAAGAGGACCTCAGTGAAATGGGAGAAGAGGATCTCAGTGAATGGCGAGAAGAGGACCTCAGTGAAGGGGAGAAGTGGACCTCAGAGAAGGGGAGAAGAGGACGTCAGTGAAAGGGGAGAAGAGGACCTCAATGAAGGGGGAGAAGAGGACCTCAGTGAAAGGGAAGAAGAGGACCCAGTGAAAGGGGAGAAGAGGACCTCAGTGAAGGGGAGAAGAGGACCGAAATGAAAGGGGAGAAGAGGATCTCAGTGAAAGGGGACAAGAGGACCTCAATGAAAGGGGAGAAGGGGACCTCAATGAAAGGGGAGAAGGGGACCTCAATGAAAGGGGAGAAGAGGACCACAATGAAAGGGGAGAAGAGGATCTCAGTGAAAGGGGAGAAGAGGACCTCAATGAAAGGGGAGAAGAGGACCTCAGTGAAAGGGGAGAAGAGGACCTCAATGAAAGGTGAGAAGAGGACCTCAATGAACGGGGAGAAGAGGACCTCAATGAAAGGGGAGAAGAGGACCTCAATGAAAGGGAGAAGAGGACCACAATAAAAAGGGAGAAGAGGATCTCAATGAAAGGGGAGTAGAGGACCACAATGAAAGGGGAGAAGAGGAACTCAGTGAAGGGGAGAAGAGGACCTCAGTGAAGGGGAGAAGAGGACCTCAGTGAAAGGGGAGAAGAGGACCTCAGTGAAATGGGAGAAGAGGAGCTCAGTGAAATGGGAGAAGAGGATCTCAGTGAAAGGGGAGAAGAGGATCTCAGTGAAATGGGAGAAGAGGATCTCAGTGAAAGGGGAGAAGAGGACCTCAATGAAAGGGGAGAAGAGGACCCAGTGAAAGGAGAGAAGAGGCTCTCAGTGAAATGGGAGAAGAGGATCTCAGTGAAAGGGGAGAAGAGGATCTCAGTGAAATTGGAGAAGAGGATCTCAGTGAAATTGGAGAAGAGGATCTCAGTGAAAGGGGAGAAGAGGATCTCAGTGAAATGGGAGAAGAGGATCTCAGTGAAAGGGGAGATGAGGATCTCAGTGAAATGGGATAAGAGGACCTAAGTGAAGGGGAGAAGAGGACCGCAATGAAAGGGGAGAAGAGGATCTCAGTGAAAGGGGAGAAGAGGATCTCAGTGAAAGGGGAGAAGAGGATCTCAGTGAAAGGGGAGAAGACGATCTCAGTGAAATGGGATAAGAGGACCTAAGTGAAGGGGAGAAGAGGACCGCAATGAAAGGGGAGAAGAGGATCTCAGTGAAAGGGGAGAAGAGGATCTCAGTGAAAGGGGAGAAGAGGACCTCAGTGAAAGGGGAGAAGAGGATCTCAGCAAAAGGGGAGAAGAGGACCTCAGTCAAAGGGGAGAGGAGGACCTCAATGAAAGGGGAGAAGAGGACCTCAATGAAAGGTGAGAAGAGGATCACAGTGAAAGGGGAGAAGAGGATCTCAATGAAAGGGGAGAAGAGGATCTCAGTGAAAGGGGAGAAGAGGATCTCAGTGAAAGGAGAGAAGAGGATCTCAGTGAAAGGGGACAAGAGGATTTCAGAAAAAGGGGAGAAGCGGATCTCAGTGAAAGGGGAGAAGAGGATCTGAGTGAAAGGGGAGAAGAGGATCTCAGTGAAAGGGGAGCAGCGGATCTCATTGAAATGGGACAAGAGGACCTCAATGAAAGGGGAGAAGAGGACCTCAATGAAAGGGAGAAGAGGACCACAATGAAAAGGGAGAAGAGGATCTCAATGAAAGGGGAGAAGAGGACCTCAATGAAAGGGGAGAAGAGGAACTCAGTGAAGGGGAGAAGAGGACCTCAGTGAAGGGGAGAAGAGGACCTCAGTGAAAGGGGAGAAGAGGACCTCAGTGAAATGGGAGAAGAGGACCCTGTGAAGGGGAGAAGAGGATCTCAGTGAAACGGGAGAAGAGGACCTCAGTGAAAGGGGAGAAGAGGACCCAGTGAAAGGGGAGAAGAGGACCTCAGTGAAATGGGAGAAGAGGAGCTCAGTGAAATGGGAGAAGAGGATCTCAGTGAAATGGGAGAAGAGGATCTCATTGAAAGGGGAGAAGTGGACCTCAATGAAAGGGGAGAAGAGGATCTCAGTGAAAGGGGAGAAGAGGATCTCAGTGAAAGGAGAGAAGAGGATCTCAGTGAAAGGGGAGAAGAGGACATCAGTGAAAGGGGAGAAGAGGACCTCAGTGAAAGGGGAGAAGAGGACCTCAGTGAAAGGGGAGAAGAGGATGTCAGTGAAAGGGGAGAAGAGGGCCTCAGTGAAAGGGGAGAAGAGGACCTCAGTGAAGAGGAGAAGAGGACCTCAGTGAAGGGGAGAAGTGGACCTTAGTGAAAGGGGAGAAGAGGATCTCAGTGAAATGGGAGAAGAGGATCTCAGTGAAAGGGGAGAAGAGGACCTCAGTGAAGGGGAGAAGATCACCTCAGTGAAAGGGGAGAAGAGGACCTCAGTGAAATGGGAGAAGAGGATCTCAGTGAATGGCGAGAAGAGGACCTCAGTGAAGGGGAGAAGTGGACCTCAGAGAAGGGGAGAAGAGGACGTCAGTGAAAGGGGAGAAGAGGACCTCAATGAAGGGGGAGAAGAGGCCCTCTGAAAGGGAAGAAGAGGATCCAGTGAAAGGGGAGAAGAGGACCTCAGTGAAGGGGAGAAGAGGACCGAAATGAAAGGGGAGAAGAGGATCTCAGTGAAAGGGGACAAGAGGACCTCAATGAAAGGGGAGAAAGGGACCTCAATGAAAGGGGAGAAGGGGACCTCAATGAAAGGGGAGAAGAGGACCACAATGAAAGGGGAGAAGAGGATCTCAGTGAAAGGGGAGAAGAGGACCTCAATGAAAGTGGAGAAGAGGACCTCAGTGAAAGGGGAGAAGAGGACCTCAATGAAAGGTGAGAAGAGGACCTCAATGAACGGGGAGAAGAGGACCTCAATGAAAGGGGAGAAGAGGACCTCAATGAAAGGGAGAAGAGGACCACAATAAAAAGGGAGAAGAGGATCTCAATGAAAGGGGAGTAGAGGACCTCAATGAAAGGGGAGAAGAGGAACTCAGTGAAGGGGAGAAGAGGACCTCAGTGAAGGGGAGAAGAGGACATCAGTGAAAGGGGAGAAGAGGAACTCAGTGAAATGGGAGAAGAGGAGCTCAGTGAAATGGGAGAAGAGGATCTCAGTGAAAGGGGAGAAGAGGATCTCAGTGAAATGGGAGAAGAGGATCTCAGTGAAAGGGGAGAAGAGGACCTCAATGAAAGGGGAGAAGAGGACTCAGTGAAAGGAGAGAAGAGGCTCTCAGTGAAATGGGAGAAGAGGATCTCAGTGAAAGGGGAGAAGAGGATCTCAGTGAAATTGGAGAAGAGGATCTCAGTGAAATTGGAGAAGAGGATCTCAGTGAAAGGGGAGAAGAGGATCTCAGTGAAATGGGAGAAGAGGATCTCAGTGAAAGGGGAGATGAGGATCTCAGTAAATGGGATAAGAGGACCTCAGTGAAGGGGAGAAGAGGACCGCAATGAAAGGGGAGAAGAGGATCTCAGTGAAAGGGGAGAAGAGGATCTCAGTGAAAGGGGAGAAGAGGACCTCAGTGAAAGGGGAGAAGAGGATCTCAGCTAAAGGGGAGAAGAGGACCTCAGTCAAAGGGGAGAGGAGGACCTCAATGAAAGGGGAGAAGAGGACCTCAATGAAAGGTGAGAAGAGGATCACCGTGAAAGGGGAGAAGAGGATCTCAATGAAAGGGGAGAAGAGGATTTCAGAAAAAGGGGAGAAGAGGATCTCAGTGAAAGGGGAGAAGAGGACCTCAATGAAAGGGGAGAAGAGGATCTCAGTGAAAGGGGAGAAGAGGATCTCAGTGAAAGGGGACAAGAGGATTTCAGAAAAAGGGGAGAAGAGGATCTCAGTGAAAGGGGAGAAGAGGATCTGAGTGAAAGGGGAGAAGAGGATCTCAGTGAAAGGGGAGCAGCGGATCTCATTGAAATGGGACAAGAGGAGCTCAATGAAAGGGGAGAAGAGGACCTCAATGAAAGGGAGAAGAGGACCACAATGAAAAGGGAGAAGAGGATCTCAATGAAAGGGGAGAAGAGGACCTCAATGAAAGGGGAGAAGAGGAACTCAGTGAAGGGGAGAAGAGGACCTCAGTGAAGGGGAGAAGAGGACCTCAGTGAAAGGGGAGAAGAGGACCTCAGTGAAATGGGAGAAGAGGACGCTGTGAAGGGGAGAAGAGGATCTCAGTGAAACGGGAGAAGAGGACCTCAGTGAAAGGGGAGAAGAGGACCCAGTGAAAGGGGAGAAGAGGACCTCAGTGAAATGGGAGAAGAGGAGCTCAGTGAAATGGGAGAAGAGGATCTCAGTGAAATGGGAGAAGAGGATCTCATTGAAAGGGGAGAAGAGGACCTCAATGAAAGGGGAGAAGAGGATCTCAGTGAAAGGGGAGAAGAGGACATCAGTGAAAGGGGAGAAGAGGACCTCAGTGAAAGGGGAGAAGAGGACCTCAGTGAAAGGGGAGAAGAGGATGTCAGTGAAAGGGGAGAAGAGGGCCTCAGTGAAAGGGGAGAAGAGGACCTCAGTGAAGGGGAGAAGAGGACCTCAGTGAAGGGGAGAAGAGGACCTTAGTGAAAGGGGAGACGAGGATCTCAGTGAAATGGGAGAAGAGGATCTCAGTGAAAGGGGAGAAGAGGACCTCAGTGAAGGGGAGAAGATCACCTCAGTGAAAGGGGAGAAGAGGACCTCAGTGAAATGGGAGAAGAGGATCTCAGTGAATGGCGAGAAGAGGACCTCAATGAAAGGGGAGAAGAGGACCTCAATGAAAGGGGAGAAGAGGACCTCAATGAAAGGGAGAAGAGGACCACAATAAAAAGGGAGAAGAGGATCTCAATGAAAGGGGAGTAGAGGACCTCAATGAAAGGGGAGAAGAGGAACTCAGAGAAGGGGAGAAGAGGACCTCAGTGAAGGGGAGAAGAGGACCTCAGTGAAAGGGGAGAAGAGGACCGCAGTGAAATGGGAGAAGAGGAGCTCAGTGAAATGGGAGCAGAGGATCTCAGTGAAAGGGGAGAAGAGGATCTCAGTGAAAGGGGAGAAGAGGATCTCAGTGAAAGGGGAGAAGAGGACCTCAATGAAAGGGGAGAAGAGGACCCAGTGAAAGGAGAGAAGAGGCTCTCAGTGAAATGGGAGAAGAGGATCTAAGTGAAAGGGGAGAAGAGGATCTCAGTGAAATTGGAGAAGAGGATCTCAGTGAAATTGGAGAAGAGGATCTCAGTGAAAGGGGAGATGAGGATCTCAGTGAAATGGGAAAAGAGGACCTAAGTGAAGGGGAGAAGAGGACCGCAATGAAAGGGGAGAAGAGGATCTCAGTGAAAGGGGAGAAGAGGATCTCAGTGAAAGGGGAGAAGAGGATCTCAGTGAAAGGGGAGAAGACGATCTCAGTGAAATGGGATAAGAGGACCTAAGTGAAGGGGAGAAGAGGACCGCAATGAAAGGGGAGAAGAGGATCTCAGTGAAAGGGGAGAAGAGGATCTCAGTGAAATGGGAGAAGAGGATCTCAGTGAAAGGGGAGAAGAGGACCTCAGTGAAGGGGAGAAGATCACCTCAGTGAAAGGGGAGAAGAGGACCTCAGTGAAATGGGAGAAGAGGATCTCAGTGAATGGCGAGAAGAGGACCTCAGTGAAGGGGAGAAGTGGACCTCAGAGAAGGGGAGAAGAGGACGTCAGTGAAAGGGGAGAAGAGGACCTCAATGAAGGGGGAGAAGAGGACCTCAGTGAAAGGGAAGAAGAGGACCCAGTGAAAGGGGAGAAGAGGACCTCAGTGAAGGGGAGAAGAGGACCGAAATGAAAGGGGAGAAGAGGATCTCAGTGAAAGGGGACAAGAGGACCTCAATGAAAGGGGAGAAGGGGACCTCAATGAAAGGGGAGAAGGGGACCTCAATGAAAGGGGAGAAGAGGACCACAATGAAAGGGGAGAAGAGGATCTCAGTGAAAGGGGAGAAGAGGACCTCAATGAAAGGGGAGAAGAGGACCTCAGTGAAAGGGGAGAAGAGGACCTCAATGAAAGGTGAGAAGAGGACCTCAATGAACGGGGAGAAGAGGACCTCAATGAAAGGGGAGAAGAGGACCTCAATGAAAGGGAGAAGAGGACCACAATAAAAAGGGAGAAGAGGATCTCAATGAAAGGGGAGTAGAGGACCACAATGAAAGGGGAGAAGAGGAACTCAGTGAAGGGGAGAAGAGGACCTCAGTGAAGGGGAGAAGAGGACCTCAGTGAAAGGGGAGAAGAGGACCTCAGTGAAATGGGAGAAGAGGAGCTCAGTGAAATGGGAGAAGAGGATCTCAGTGAAAGGGGAGAAGAGGATCTCAGTGAAATGGGAGAAGAGGATCTCAGTGAAAGGGGAGAAGAGGACCTCAATGAAAGGGGAGAAGAGGACCCAGTGAAAGGAGAGAAGAGGCTCTCAGTGAAATGGGAGAAGAGGATCTCAGTGAAAGGGGAGAAGAGGATCTCAGTGAAATTGGAGAAGAGGATCTCAGTGAAATTGGAGAAGAGGATCTCAGTGAAAGGGGAGAAGAGGATCTCAGTGAAATGGGAGAAGAGGATCTCAGTGAAAGGGGAGATGAGGATCTCAGTGAAATGGGATAAGAGGACCTAAGTGAAGGGGAGAAGAGGACCGCAATGAAAGGGGAGAAGAGGATCTCAGTGAAAGGGGAGAAGAGGATCTCAGTGAAAGGGGAGAAGAGGATCTCAGTGAAAGGGGAGAAGACGATCTCAGTGAAATGGGATAAGAGGACCTAAGTGAAGGGGAGAAGAGGACCGCAATGAAAGGGGAGAAGAGGATCTCAGTGAAAGGGGAGAAGAGGATCTCAGTGAAAGGGGAGAAGAGGACCTCAGTGAAAGGGGAGAAGAGGATCTCAGCAAAAGGGGAGAAGAGGACCTCAGTCAAAGGGGAGAGGAGGACCTCAATGAAAGGGGAGAAGAGGACCTCAATGAAAGGTGAGAAGAGGATCACAGTGAAAGGGGAGAAGAGGATCTCAATGAAAGGGGAGAAGAGGATCTCAGTGAAAGGGGAGAAGAGGATCTCAGTGAAAGGAGAGAAGAGGATCTCAGTGAAAGGGGACAAGAGGATTTCAGAAAAAGGGGAGAAGCGGATCTCAGTGAAAGGGGAGAAGAGGATCTGAGTGAAAGGGGAGAAGAGGATCTCAGTGAAAGGGGAGCAGCGGATCTCATTGAAATGGGACAAGAGGACCTCAATGAAAGGGGAGAAGAGGACCTCAATGAAAGGGAGAAGAGGACCACAATGAAAAGGGAGAAGAGGATCTCAATGAAAGGGGAGAAGAGGACCTCAATGAAAGGGGAGAAGAGGAACTCAGTGAAGGGGAGAAGAGGACCTCAGTGAAGGGGAGAAGAGGACCTCAGTGAAAGGGGAGAAGAGGACCTCAGTGAAATGGGAGAAGAGGACCCTGTGAAGGGGAGAAGAGGATCTCAGTGAAACGGGAGAAGAGGACCTCAGTGAAAGGGGAGAAGAGGACCCAGTGAAAGGGGAGAAGAGGACCTCAGTGAAATGGGAGAAGAGGAGCTCAGTGAAATGGGAGAAGAGGATCTCAGTGAAATGGGAGAAGAGGATCTCATTGAAAGGGGAGAAGTGGACCTCAATGAAAGGGGAGAAGAGGATCTCAGTGAAAGGGGAGAAGAGGATCTCAGTGAAAGGAGAGAAGAGGATCTCAGTGAAAGGGGAGAAGAGGACATCAGTGAAAGGGGAGAAGAGGACCTCAGTGAAAGGGGAGAAGAGGACCTCAGTGAAAGGGGAGAAGAGGATGTCAGTGAAAGGGGAGAAGAGGGCCTCAGTGAAAGGGGAGAAGAGGACCTCAGTGAAGAGGAGAAGAGGACCTCAGTGAAGGGGAGAAGTGGACCTTAGTGAAAGGGGAGAAGAGGATCTCAGTGAAATGGGAGAAGAGGATCTCAGTGAAAGGGGAGAAGAGGACCTCAGTGAAGGGGAGAAGATCACCTCAGTGAAAGGGGAGAAGAGGACCTCAGTGAAATGGGAGAAGAGGATCTCAGTGAATGGCGAGAAGAGGACCTCAGTGAAGGGGAGAAGTGGACCTCAGAGAAGGGGAGAAGAGGACGTCAGTGAAAGGGGAGAAGAGGACCTCAATGAAGGGGGAGAAGAGGCCCTCTGAAAGGGAAGAAGAGGACCCAGTGAAAGGGGAGAAGAGGACCTCAGTGAAGGGGAGAAGAGGACCGAAATGAAAGGGGAGAAGAGGATCTCAGTGAAAGGGGACAAGAGGACCTCAATGAAAGGGGAGAAAGGGACCTCAATGAAAGGGGAGAAGGGGACCTCAATGAAAGGGGAGAAGAGGACCACAATGAAAGGGGAGAAGAGGATCTCAGTGAAAGGGGAGAAGAGGACCTCAATGAAAGTGGAGAAGAGGACCTCAGTGAAAGGGGAGAAGAGGACCTCAATGAAAGGTGAGAAGAGGACCTCAATGAACGGGGAGAAGAGGACCTCAATGAAAGGGGAGAAGAGGACCTCAATGAAAGGGAGAAGAGGACCACAATAAAAAGGGAGAAGAGGATCTCAATGAAAGGGGAGTAGAGGACCTCAATGAAAGGGGAGAAGAGGAACTCAGTGAAGGGGAGAAGAGGACCTCAGTGAAGGGGAGAAGAGGACATCAGTGAAAGGGGAGAAGAGGAACTCAGTGAAATGGGAGAAGAGGAGCTCAGTGAAATGGGAGAAGAGGATCTCAGTGAAAGGGGAGAAGAGGATCTCAGTGAAATGGGAGAAGAGGATCTCAGTGAAAGGGGAGAAGAGGACCTCAATGAAAGGGGAGAAGAGGACTCAGTGAAAGGAGAGAAGAGGCTCTCAGTGAAATGGGAGAAGAGGATCTCAGTGAAAGGGGAGAAGAGGATCTCAGTGAAATTGGAGAAGAGGATCTCAGTGAAATTGGAGAAGAGGATCTCAGTGAAAGGGGAGAAGAGGATCTCAGTGAAATGGGAGAAGAGGATCTCAGTGAAAGGGGAGATGAGGATCTCAGTAAATGGGATAAGAGGACCTCAGTGAAGGGGAGAAGAGGACCGCAATGAAAGGGGAGAAGAGGATCTCAGTGAAAGGGGAGAAGAGGATCTCAGTGAAAGGGGAGAAGAGGACCTCAGTGAAAGGGGAGAAGAGGATCTCAGCTAAAGGGGAGAAGAGGACCTCAGTCAAAGGGGAGAGGAGGACCTCAATGAAAGGGGAGAAGAGGACCTCAATGAAAGGTGAGAAGAGGATCACCGTGAAAGGGGAGAAGAGGATCTCAATGAAAGGGGAGAAGAGGATTTCAGAAAAAGGGGAGAAGAGGATCTCAGTGAAAGGGGAGAAGAGGACCTCAATGAAAGGGGAGAAGAGGATCTCAGTGAAAGGGGAGAAGAGGATCTCAGTGAAAGGGGACAAGAGGATTTCAGAAAAAGGGGAGAAGAGGATCTCAGTGAAAGGGGAGAAGAGGATCTGAGTGAAAGGGGAGAAGAGGATCTCAGTGAAAGGGGAGCAGCGGATCTCATTGAAATGGGACAAGAGGAGCTCAATGAAAGGGGAGAAGAGGACCTCAATGAAAGGGAGAAGAGGACCACAATGAAAAGGGAGAAGAGGATCTCAATGAAAGGGGAGAAGAGGACCTCAATGAAAGGGGAGAAGAGGAACTCAGTGAAGGGGAGAAGAGGACCTCAGTGAAGGGGAGAAGAGGACCTCAGTGAAAGGGGAGAAGAGGACCTCAGTGAAATGGGAGAAGAGGACGCTGTGAAGGGGAGAAGAGGATCTCAGTGAAACGGGAGAAGAGGACCTCAGTGAAAGGGGAGAAGAGGACCCAGTGAAAGGGGAGAAGAGGACCTCAGTGAAATGGGAGAAGAGGAGCTCAGTGAAATGGGAGAAGAGGATCTCAGTGAAATTTGAGAAGAGGATCTCATTGAAAGGGGAGAAGAGGACCTCAATGAAAGGGGAGAAGAGGATCTCAGTGAAAGGGGAGAAGAGGACATCAGTGAAAGGGGAGAAGAGGACCTCAGTGAAAGGGGAGAAGAGGACCTCAGTGAAAGGGGAGAAGAGGATGTCAGTGAAAGGGGAGAAGAGGGCCTCAGTGAAAGGGGAGAAGAGGACCTCAGTGAAGGGGAGAAGAGGACCTCAGTGAAGGGGAGAAGAGGACCTTAGTGAAAGGGGAGAAGAGGATCTCAGTGAAATGGGAGAAGAGGATCTCAGTGAAAGGGGAGAAGAGGACCTCAGTGAAGGGGAGAAGATCACCTCAGTGAAAGGGGAGAAGAGGACCTCAGTGAAATGGGAGAAGAGGATCTCAGTGAATGGCGAGAAGAGGACCTCAGTGAAGGGGAGAAGTGGACCTCAGAGAAGGGGAGAAGAGGACGTCAGTGAAAGGGGAGAAGAGGACCTCAATGAAGGGGGAGAAGAGGACCTCAGTGAAAGGGAAGAAGAGGACCCAGTGAAAGGGGAGAAGAGGACCTCAGTGAAGGGGAGAAGAGGACCGAAATGAAAGGGGAGAAGAGGATCTCAGTGAAAGGGGACAAGAGGACCTCAATGAAAGGGGAGAAAGGGACCTCAATGAAAGGGGAGAAGGGGACCTCAATGAAAGGGGAGAAGAGGACCACAATGAAAGGGGAGAAGAGGATCTCAGTGAAAGGGGAGAAGAGGACCTCAATGAAAGGGGAGAAGAGGACCTCAGTGAAAGGGGAGAAGAGGACCTCAATGAAAGGTGAGAAGAGGACCTCAATGAACGGGGAGAAGAGGACCTCAATGAAAGGGGAGAAGAGGACCTCAATGAAAGGGAGAAGAGGACCACAATAAAAAGGGAGAAGAGGATCTCAATGAAAGGGGAGTAGAGGACCTCAATGAAAGGGGAGAAGAGGAACTCAGTGAAGGGGAGAAGAGGACCTCAGTGAAGGGGAGAAGAGGACCTCAGTGAAAGGGGAGAAGAGGAACTCAGTGAAATGGGAGAAGAGTAGCTCAGTGAAATGGGAGAAGAGGATTTCAGTGAAAGGGGAGAAGAGGATCTCAGTGAAATGGGAGAAGGGGATCTCAGTGAAAGGGGAGAAGAGGACCTCAATGAAAGGGGAGAAGAGGACCCAGTGAAAGGAGAGAAGAGGCTCTCAGTGAAATGGGAGAAGAGGATCTCAGTGAAAGGGGAGAAGAGGATCTCAGTGAAATTGGAGAAGAGGATCTCAGTGAAATTGGAGAAGAGGATCTCAGTGAAAGGGGAGAAGAGGATCTCAGTGAAATGGGAGAAGAGGATCTCAGTGAAAGGGGAGATGAGGATCTCAGTGAAATGGGATAAGAGGACCTCAGTGAAGGGGAGAAGAGGACCGCAATGAAAGGGGAGAAGAGGATCTCAGTGAAAGGGGAGAAGAGGATCTCAGTGAAAGGGGAGAAGAGGACCTCAGTGAAAGGGGAGAAGAGGATCTCAGCTAAAGGGGAGAAGAGGACCTCAGTCAAAGGGGAGAGGAGGACCTCAATGAAAGGGGAGAAGAGGACCTCAATGAAAGGTGAGAAGAGGATCACCGTGAAAGGGGAGAAGAGGATCACAATGAAAGGGGAGAAGAGGATCTCAGTGAAAGGGGAGAAGAGGATCTCAGTGAAAGGGGAGAAGAGGATCTCAGTGAAAGGGGACAAGAGGATTTCAGAAAAAGGGGAGAAGAGGATCTCAGTGAAAGGGGAGAAGAGGATCTGAGTGAAAGGGGAGAAGAGGATCTCAGTGAAAGGGGAGCAGCGGATCTCATTGAAATGGGACAAGAGGACCTCAATGAAAGGGGAGAAGAGGACCTCAATGAAAGGGAGAAGAGGACCACAATGAAAAGGGAGAAGAGGATCTCAATGAAAGGGGAGAAGAGGACCTCAATGAAAGGGGAGAAGAGGAACTCAGTGAAGGGGAGAAGAGGACCTCAGTGAAGGGGAGAAGAGGACCTCAGTGAAAGGGGAGAAGAGGACCTCAGTGAAATGGGAGAAGAGGACCCAGTGAAAGGGGAGAAGAGGACCTCAGTGAAATGGGAGAAGAGGAGCTCAGTGAAATGGGAGAAGAGGATCTCAGTGAAATGGGAGAAGAGGATCTCATTGAAAGGGGAGAAGAGGACCTCAATGAAAGGGGAGAAGAGGATCTCAGTGAAAGGGGAGAAGAGGATCTCAGTGAAAGGGGAGAAGAGGATCTCAGTGAAAGGGGAGAAGAGGACATCAGTGAAAGGGGAGAAGAGGACCTCAGTGAAAGGGGAGAAGAGGACCTCAGTGAAAGGGGAGAAGAGGATGTCAGTGAAAGGGGAGAAGAGGGCCTCAGTGAAAGGGGAGAAGAGGACCTCAGTGAAGGGGAGAAGAGGACCTCAGTGAAGGGGAGAAGAGGACCTTAGTGAAAGGGGAGAAGAGGATCTCAGTGAAATGGGAGAAGAGGATCTCAGTGAAAGGGGAGAAGAGGACCTCAGTGAAGGGGAGAAGATCACCTCAGTGAAAGGGGAGAAGAGGACCTCAGTGAAATGTGAGACGAGGATCTCAGTGAATGGCGAGAAGAGGACCTCAGTGAAGGGGAGAAGTGGACCTCAGAGAAGGGGAGAAGAGGACGTCAGTGAAAGGGGAGAAGAGGACCTCAATGAAGGAGGAGAATAGGACCTCAGTGAAAGGGAAGAAGAGGACCCAGTGAAAGGGGAGAAGAGGACCTCAGTGAAGGGGAGAAGAGGACCGAAATGAAAGGGGAGAAGAGGATCTCAGTGAAAGGGGACAAGAGGACCTCAATGAAAGGGGAGAAAGGGACCTCAATGAAAGGGGAGAAGGGGACCTCAATGAAAGGGGAGAAGAGGACCACAATGAAAGGGGAGAAGAGGACCTCAATGAAAGGGGAGAAGAGGACCTCAGTGAAAGGGGAGAAGAGGACCTCAATGAAAGGTGAGAAGAGGACCTCAATGAACGGGGAGAAGAGGACCTCAATGAAAGGGGAGAAGAGGACCTCAATGAAAGGGAGAAGAGGACCACAATAAAAAGGGAGAAGAGGATCTCAATGAAAGGGGAGTAGAGGACCTCAATGAAAGGGGAGAAGAGGAACTCAGTGAAGGGGAGAAGAGGACCTCAGTGAAGGGGAGAAGAGGACCTCAGTGAAAGGGGAGAAGAGGAACTCAGTGAAATGGGAGAAGAGGAGCTCAGTGAAATGAGAGAAGAGGATCTCAGTGAAAGGGGAGAAGAGGATCTCAGTGAAATGGGAGAAGAGGATCTCAGTGAAAGGGGAGAAGAGGATCTCAGTGAAATTGGAGAAGAGGATCTCAGTGAAATTGGAGAAGAGGATCTCAGTGAAAGGGGAGAAGAGGATCTCAGTGAAATGGGAGAAGAGGATCTCAGTGAAAGGGGAGATGAGGATCTCAGTGAAATGGGATAAGAGGACCTCAGTGAAGGGGAGAAGAGGACCGCAATGAAAGGGGAGAAGAGGATCTCAGTGAAAGGGGAGAAGAGGATCTCAGTGAAAGGGGAGAAGAGGACCTCAGTGAAAGGGGAGAAGAGGATCTCAGCTAAAGGGGAGAAGAGGACCTCAGTCAAAGGGGAGAGGAGGACCTCAATGAAAGGGGAGAAGAGGACCTCAATGAAAGGTGAGAAGAGGATCACCGTGAAAGGGGAGAAGAGGATCTCAATGAAAGGGGAGAAGAGGATCTCAGTGAAAGGGGAGAAGAGGATCTCAGTGAAAGGGGAGAAGAGGATCTCAGTGAAAGGGGACAAGAGGATTTCAGAAAAAGGGGAGAAGAGGATCTCAGTGAAAGGGGAGAAGAGGATCTGAGTGAAAGGGGAGAAGAGGATCTCAGTGAAAGGGGAGCAGCGGATCTCATTGAAATGGGACAAGAGGACCTCAATGAAAGGGGAGAAGAGGACCTCAATGAAAGGGAGAAGAGGACCACAATGAAAAGGGAGAAGAGGATCTCAATGAAAGGGGAGAAGAGGACCTCAATGAAAGGGGAGAAGAGGACCTCAATGAAAGGGAGAAGAGGACCACAATGAAAAGGGAGAAGAGGATCTCAATGAAAGGGGAGAAGAGGACCTCAATGAAAGGGGAGAAGAGGATCTCAGTGAAACGGGAGAAGAGGACCTCAGTGAAAGGGGAGAAGAGGACCCAGTGAAAGGGGAGAAGAGGACCTCAGTGAAATGGGAGAAGAGGAGCTCAGTGAAATGGGAGAAGAGGATCTCAGTGAAAGGGGAGAAGAGGATCTCAGTGAAATGGGAGAAGAGGATCTCAGTGAAAGGGGAGAAGAGGACCTCAATGAAAGGGGAGAAGAGGACCCAGTGAAAGGAGAGAAGAGGATCTCAGTGAAATGGGAGAAGAGGATCTCAGTGAAATGGGAGAAGAGGATCTCAGTGAAAGGGGAGAAGAGGATCTCAGTGAAATTGGAGAAGAGGATCTCAGTGAAAGGGGAGAAGAGGATCTCAGTGAAATGGGAGAAGAGGATCTCAGTGAAATGGGAGAAGAGGATCTCAGTGAAAGGGGAGAAGAGGATCTCAGTGAAATGGTATCAGAGGACCTAAGTGAAGGGGAGAAGAGGACCACAATGAAAGTGGAGAAGAGGATCTCAGTGAAAGGGGAGAAGAGGATCTCAGTGAAAGGGGAGAAGAGGATCTCAGTGAAAGGGGAGAAGAGGATCTCAGTGAAAGGGGAGAAGATGATCTCAGTGAAATAGGATAAGAGGACCTAAGTGAAGGGGAGAAGAGGACCGCAATGAAAGGGGAGAAGAGGATCTCAGTGAAAGGGGAGAAGAGGATCTCAGTGAAAGGGGAGAAGAGGACCTCAGTGAAAGGGGAGAAGAGGATCTCAGCTAAAGGGGAGAAGAGGACCACAGTGAAAGGGGAGAGGAGGACGTCAATGAAAGGGGAGAAGAGGACCTCAGTGAAAGGTGAGAAGAGGATCACAGTGAAAGGGGAGAAGAGTATCTCAATGAAAGGGGAGAAGAGGATCTCAGTGAAAGGGGAGAAGAGGATCTCAGTGAAAGGGGAGAAGAGGATCTCAGTGAAAGGGGACAAGAGGATTTCAGTGAAAGGGGAGAAGAGGATCTCAGTGAAAGGGGAGAAGAGGATCTGAGTGAAAGGGGAGAAGAGGATCTGAGTGAAAGGGGAGAAGAGGATCTCAGTTAAAGGGGAGCAGCGAATCTCATTGAAATGGGAGAAGAGGACCTCAATGAAAGGGGAGAAGAGGACCTCAATGAAAGGGAGAAGAGGACCACAATGAAAAGGGAGAAGAGGATCTCAATGAAAGGGGAGAAGAGGACCTCAATGAAAGGGGAGAAGAGGAACTCAGTGGAGGGGAGAAGAGGAACTCAGTGAAGGGGAGAAGAGGACCTCAGTGAAAGGGGAGAAGAGGACCTCAGTGAAATGGGAGAAGGGGACACTGTGAAGGGGAGAAGAGGATCTCAGTGAAATGGGAGAAGAGGACCTCAGTGAAAGGGGAGAAGAGGACCCAGTGAAAGGGGAGAAGAGGACCTCAGTGAAATGGGAGAAGAGGAGCTCAGTGAAACGGGAGAAGAGGAGCTCAGTGAAACGGGAGAAGAGGATTTCAGTGAAAGGGGAGAAGAGGATCTCAGTGAAATGGGAGAAGAGGATCTCAGTGAAAGGGGAGAAGAGGACCTCAATGAAAGGGGAGAAGAGGACCTCAATGAAAGGGGAGAAGAGGATCTCAGTGAAATGGGAGAAGAGGATCTCAGTGAAATGGGAGAAGAGGATCTCAGTGAAAGGGGAGAAGAGGATCTCAGTGAAATTGGAGAAGAGGATCTCAGTGAAAGGGGAGAAGAGGATCTCAGTGAAATGGGAGAAGAGGATCTCAGTGAAATGGGAGAAGAGGATCTCAGTGAAAGGGGAGAAGAGGATCTCAGTGAAATGGGATAAGAGGACCTAAGTGAAGGGGAGAAGAGGACCGCAATGAAAGTGGAGAAGAGGATCTCAGTGAAAGGGGAGAAGAGGATCTCAGTGAAAGGGGAGAAGAGGATCTCAGTGAAAGGGGAGAAGAGGATCTCAGTTAAAGGGGAGAAGAGGACCTCAGTCAAAGCGGAGAGGAGGACCTCAATGAAAGGGGAGAAGAGGACCTCAGTGAAAGGTGAGAAGAGGATCACAGTGAAAGGGGAGGAGCATCTCAATGAAAGGGGAGAAGAAGATCTCAGTGAAAGGGGAGAAGAGGATCTCAGTGAAAGGGGAGAAGAGGATCTCAGTGAAAGGGGACAAGAGGATTTCAGTGAAAGGGGAGAAGAGGTTCTCAGTGAAAGGGGAGAAGAGGATCTCAGTGAAAGGGGAGAAGAGGACCTCAGTGAAAGGGGAGCAGCGGATCTCATTGAAATGGGACTAGAGGACCTCAGTGAAAGGGGAGAAGAGGATCTCAGTGAAAGGGGAGAAGAGGATCTCAGTGAAAGGGGAGAAGAGGACCTCAGTGAAAGGGGAGAAGAGGATCTCAGTGAAAGGGGAGAAGAGGACCTGAATGAAAGGGGAGAAGAGGATCTCAGTGAAAGGGGAGAAGAGGATCTCAGTGAAAGGGGAGAAGAGGATCTCAGTGAAAGGGGTGAAGAGGACCTCAGTGAAAGGGGAGAAGAGGACCACAGTGAAAGGGGAGAAGAGGACCTCAGTGAACGGGGAGAAGAGGACTTCTGTGAAAGGGGAGAAGAGGATCTCAGTGAAATGGGAGAAGAGGACCTCAGTGAAAGGGGAGAAGAGGATCTCAGTGAAAGGGGAGAAGAGGACCACAGTAAAAGGGGAGAAGAGGACCTCAGTGAAAGGGGAGAAGAGGATCTCAGTGAAAGGGGAGAAGAGGACCTCAGTGAAAGGGGAGAAGAGGACCTCAGTGAAGGGGAGAAGAGGACCTCAGTGAAGGGGAAAAGAGGACCTTAGTGAAAGGGGAGAAGAGGATCTCAGTGAAATGGGAGAAGAGGATCTCAGTGAAAGGGGAGAAGAGGACCTCAGTGAAGGGGAGAAGATCACCTCAGTGAAAGGGGAGAAGTGGACCTCAGAGACGGGGAGAAGAGGACCTCAGTGAAAGGGGAGAAGAGGACCTCAATGAAGGGGGAGAAGGGGACCTCAGTGAAAGGGAAGAAGAGGACCCAGTGAAAGGGGAGAAGAGGATCTCAGTGAAGGGGAGAAGAGGACCTAAATGAAAGGGGAGAGGAGGATCTCAGTGAAAGGGGACAAGGGGACCTCAATGAAAGGGGAGAAGGGGACCTCAATGAAAGGGGAGAAGGGGACCTCAATGAAAGGGGAGAAGAGGACCACAATGAAAGGGGAGAAGGGGATCTCAGTGAAAGGGGAGAAGAGGACCTCAATGAAAGGGGAGAAGAGGACCTCAGTGAAAGGGGAGAAGAGGACCTCAATGAACGGGGAGAAGAGGACCTCAATGAAAGGGGAGAAGAGGACCTCAATGAAAGGGAGAAGAGGACCACAATGAAAAGGGAGAAGAGGATCTCAATGAAAGGGGAGAAGAGGACCTCAATGAAAGGGGAGAAGAGGAACTCAGTGAAGGGGAGAAGAGGACCTCAGTGAAGGGGAGAAGAGGACCTCAGTGAAAGGGGAGAAGAGGACCTCAGTGAAATGGGAGAAGAGGACCACAGTGAAAGGGGAGAAGAGGACCCAGTGAAAGGGGAGAAGAGGATCTCAGTGAAAGGTAAGAAGAGGACCTAAATGAAAGGGGAGAAGAGGACCCTGTGAAAGGGGAGAAGAGGATCTCAGTGACAGGGGAGAAGAGGACCTCGGTGAAAGGGGAGAAGAGGCTCTCAGTGAAAGGGAGAAGAGGATTTCATTGAAAAGGGAGAAGAGGACCTCAATGAAAGGGGAGTAGAGGACCTCAATGAAAGGGGAGAAGAGGACCTGAGTGAAGGGGACAAGAGGACCTCAGTGAAAGGGGAGAAGAAGACCTCAATGAAAGGGGAGAAAAGGACCTCAATGAAAGGGGAGAAGAGGACCTCAATGAAAGGGGAGAAGAGGCTCTCAGTGAAGGGGAGTTGAGGACCTCAGTCAAAGGGGAGAGGAGGACCTCAATGAAAGGGGAGAAGAGGACCTCAGTGAAAGGGGAGAAGAGGATCTCAGTGAAAGGGGAGAAGAGGATCTCAATGAAAGGGGAGAAGAGGATCTCAGTGAAAGGGGAGAAGAGTATCTCAGTGAAAGGGCAGAAGAGGATCTCAGTGAAAGGGGAGAAGAGGAACTCAGTGGAGGGGAGAAGAGGAACTCAGTGAAGGGGAGAAGAGGACCTCAGTGAAAGGGGAGAAGAGGACCTCAGTGAAATGGGAGAAGGGGACCCTGTGAAGGGGAGAAGAGGATCTCAGTGAAATGGGAGAAGAGGACCTCAGTGAAAGGGGAGAAGAGGACCCAGTGAAAGGGGAGAAGAGGACCTCAGTGAAATGGGAGAAGAGGAGCTCAGTGAAACGGGAGAAGAGGATTTCAGTGAAAGGGGAGAAGAGGATCTCAGTGAAATGGGAGAAGAGGATCTCAGTGAAAGGGGAGAAGAGGACCTCAATGAAAGGGGAGAAGAGGACCTCAATGAAAGGGGAGAAGAGGATCTCAGTGAAATGGGAGAAGAGGATCTCAGTGAAATGGGAGAAGAGGATCTCAGTGAAAGGGGAGAAGAGGATCTCAGTGAAATTGGAGAAGAGGATCTCAGTGAAAGGGGAGAAGAGGATCTCAGTGAAATGGGAGAAGAGGATCTCAGTGAAATGGGAGAAGAGGATCTCAGTGAAAGGGGAGAAGAGGATCTCAGTGAAATGGGATAAGAGGACCTAAGTGAAGGGGAGAAGAGGACCGCAATGAAAGTGGAGAAGAGGATCTCAGTGAAAGGGGAGAAGAGGATCTCAGTGAAAGGGGAGAAGAGGATCTCAGTGAAAGGGGAGAAGAGGATCTCAGTTAAAGGGGAGAAGAGGACCTCAGTCAAAGCGGAGAGGAGGACCTCAATGAAAGGGGAGAAGAGGATCTCAGTGAAAGGTGAGAAGAGGATCACAGTGAAAGGGGAGGAGCATCTCAATGAAAGGGGAGAAGAAGATCTCAGTGAAAGGGGAGAAGAGGATCTCAGTGAAAGGGGAGAAGAGGATCTCAGTGAAAGGGGACAAGAGGATTTCAGTGAAAGGGGAGAAGAGGTTCTCAGTGAAAGGGGAGAAGAGGATCTCAGTGAAAGGGGAGAAGAGGACCTCAGTGAAAGGGGAGCAGCGGATCTCATTGAAATGGGACTAGAGGACCTCAGTGAAAGGGGAGAAGAGGATCTCAGTGAAAGGGGAGAAGAGGATCTCAGTGAAAGGGGAGAAGAGGACCTGAATGAAAGGGGAGAAGAGGATCTCAGTGAAAGGGGAGAAGAGGATCTCAGTGAAAGGGGAGAAGAGGATCTCAGTGAAAGGGGAGAAGAGGACCTCAGTGAAAGGGGAGAAGAGGACCACAGTGAAAGGGGAGAAGAGGACCTCAGTGAACGGGGAGAAGAGGACTTCTGTGAAAGGGGAGAAGAGGATCTCAGTGAAATGGGAGAAGAGGACCTCAGTGAAAGGGGAGAAGAGGATCTCAGTGAAAGGGGAGAAGAGGACCACAGTAAAAGGGGAGAAGAGGACCTCAGTGAAAGGGGAGAAGAGGATCTCAGTGAAAGGGGAGAAGAGGACCTCAGTGAAAGGGGAGAAGAGGACCTCAGTGAAGGGGAGAAGAGGACCTCAGTGAAGGGGAAAAGAGGACCTTAGTGAAAGGGGAGAAGAGGATCTCAGTGAAATGGGAGAAGAGGATCTCAGTGAAAGGGGAGAAGATGACCTCAGTGAAGGGGAGAAGATCACCTCAGTGAAAGGGGAGAAGTGGACCTCAGAGACGGGGAGAAGAGGACCTCAGTGAAAGGGGAGAAGAGGACCTCAATGAAGGGGGAGAAGGGGACCTCAGTGAAAGGGAAGAAGAGGACCCAGTGAAAGGGGACAAGAGGATCTCAGTGAAGGGGAGAAGAGGACCTAAATGAAAGGGGAGAGGAGGATCTCAGTGAAAGGGGACAAGGGGACCTCAATGAAAGGGGAGAAGGGGACCTCAATGAAAGGGGAGAAGGGGACCTCAATGAAAGGGGAGAAGAGGACCACAATGAAAGGGGAGAAGGGGATCTCAGTGAAAGGGGAGAAGAGGACCTCAATGAAAGGGGAGAAGAGGACCTCAGTGAAAGGGGAGAAGAGGACCTCAATGAACGGGGAGAAGAGGACCTCAATGAAAGGGGAGAAGAGGACCTCAATGAAAGGGAGAAGAGGACCACAATGAAAAGGGAGAAGAGGATCTCAATGAAAGGGGAGAAGAGGACCTCAATGAAAGGGGAGAAGAGGAACTCAGTGAAGGGGAGAAGAGGACCTCAGTGAAGGGGAGAAGAGGACCTCAGTGAAAGGGGAGAAGAGAACCTCAGTGAAATGGGAGAAGAGGACCACAGTGAAAGGGGAGAAGAGGACCCAGTGAAAGGGGAGAAGAGGATCTCAGTGAAAGGTAAGAAGAGGACCTAAATGAAAGGGGAGAAGAGGACCCTGTGAAAGGGCAGAAGAGGATCTCAGTGACAGGGGAGAAGAGGACCTCGGTGAAAGGGGAGAAGAGGCTCTCAGTGAAAGGGAGAAGAGGATTTCATTGAAAAGGGAGAAGAGGACCTCAATGAAAGGGGAGTAGAGGACCTCAATGAAAGGGGAGAAGAGGACCTGAGTGAAGGGGACAAGAGGACCTCAGTGAAAGGGGAGAAGAAGACCTCAAAGAAAGGGGAGAAAAGGACCTCAATGAAAGGGGAGAAGAGGACCTCAATGAAAGGGGAGAAGAGGCTCTCAGTGAAGGGGAGTTGAGGACCTCAGTCAAAGGGGAGAGGAGGACCTCAATGAAAGGGGAGAAGAGGACCTCAGTGAAAGGGGAGAAGAGGATCTCAGTGAAAGGGGAGAAGAGGATCTCAATGAAAGGGGAGAAGAGGATCTCAGTGAAAGGGGAGAAGAGTATCTCAGTGAAAGGGGAGAAGAGGATCTCAGTGAAAGGGGAGAAGAGGATCTCAGTGAAAGGGGATCAGAGGGTCTCAGTGAAAGGGGAGAAGAGCACCTCAGTGAAAGGGGACAAGAGGATTTCAATGAAAGGGGAGAAGAGGATCTCAGTGAAAGCGGAGTAGAGGATCTCAGTGAAAGGGGAGAAGAGGATCTCAGTGAAAGGGGAGCAGCGGATCTCAGTGAAATGGGACAAGAGGATCTCAGTGAAAGGGGAGAAGAGGATCTCAGTGAAAGGGGAGAAGAGGGCCTCAGTGAAAAGTGAGAAGAGGATCTCAGTGAAAGGGGAGAAGAGGACCACAGTGAAAGGGGAGAAGAGGATCTCAGTGAAAGGGGAGAAGAGGATCTCAGTGAAAGGGGAGAAGAGGATCTCAGTGAAAGGGGAGAAGAGGACCTCAGTGAAAGTGGAGAAGAGGATCTCAGTGAAAGGGGAGAAGAGGATCTCAGTGAAAGGGGAGAAGAGGATCTCAGTGAAAGGGGAGAAGAGGACCTCAGTGAAAGAGGAGAAGAGGATCTCAGTGAAAGCGGAGAAGAGGATCTCAGTGAAAGGGGAGAAGAGGATCTCAGTGAAAGGGGAGCAGCGGATCTCAGTGAAATGGGACAAGAGGATCTCAGTGAAAGGGGAGAAGAGGATCTCAGTGAAAGGGGAGAAGAGGACCTCAGTGAAAAGGGAGAAGAGGATCTCAGTGAAAGGGGAGAAGAGGACACAGTGAAAGGGGAGAAGAGGATCTCAGTGAAAGGGGAGAAGAGGATCTCAGTGAAAGGGGAGAAGAGGATCTCAGTGAAAGGGGAGAAGAGGACCTCAGTGAAAGGGGAGGAGAGGATCTCAGTGAAAGGGGAGAAGAGGATCACAGTGAAAGGGGAGAAGAGGATCTCAGTGAAAGGGGAGACGAGGACCTCAGTGAAAGGGGAGAAGAGGACCTCAGTGAACGGGGAGAAGAGGACCTCTGTGAAAGTGGAGAAGAGGATCTCAGTGAAAGGGGAGAAGAGGACCTCAGTGAAAGGGGAGAAGAGGATCTCAGTGAAAGGGGAGAAGAGGACCACAGTGAAAGGGGAGAAGAGGACATCAGTGAAAGGGGAGAAGAGGACCTCAGTGAAAGGGGAGAAGAGGACCTCGGTGAAAGGGGAGAAGAGGAACTCAGTGAAGGGGAGAAGAGGACCTCAGTGAAGGGGAGAAGAGGACCTTAGTGAAAGGGGAGAAGAGGATCTCAGTGAAATGGGAGAAGAGGATCTCAGTGAAAGGGGACAAGAGGATTTCAGTGAAAGGGGAGAAGAGGATCTCAGTGAAAGGGGAGAAGAGGATCTCAGTGAAAGGGGAGAAGAGGATCTCAGTGAAAGGGGAGCAGCGGATCTCATTGAAATGGGACAAGAGGATCTCAGTGAAAGGGGAGAAGAGGATCTCAGTGAAAGGGGAGAAGAGGATCTCAGTGAAAGGGGAGAAGAGGACCTGAGTGAAAGGGGAGAAGAGGATCTCAGTGAAAGGGGAGAAGAGGATCTCAGTGAAAGGGGAGAAGAGGATCTCAGTGAAAGGGGAGCAGCGGATCTCATTGAAATGGGACAAGAGGACCTCAATGAAAGGGGAGAAGAGGACCTCAATGAAAGGGAGAAGAGGACCACAATGAAAAGGGAGAAGAGGATCTCAATGAAAGGGTAGAAGATGACCTCAATGAAAGGGCAGAAGAGGAACTCAGTGAAGGGGAGAAGAGGACCTCAGTGAAGGGGAGAAGAGGACCTCAGTGAAAGGGGAGAAGAGGACCTCAGTGAAATGGGAGAAGAGGACCCAGTGAAGGGGAGAAGAGGATCTCAGTGAAATGGGAGAAGAGGACCTCAGTGAAAGGGGAGAAGAGGACCCAATGAAAGGGGAGAAGAGGACCTCAGTGAAATGAGAGAAGAGGAGCTCAGTGAAATGGGAGAAGAGGATCTCAGTGAAAGGAGAGAAGAGGATCTCAGTGAAATGGGAGAAGAGGATCTCAGTGAAAGGGGAGAAGAGGACCTCAATGAAAGGGGAGAAGAGGACCCAGTGAAAAGAGAGAAGAGGATCTCAGTGAAATGGGAGAAGAGGATCTCAGTGAAATGGGAGAAGAGGATCTCAGTGAAAGGGGAGAAGGGGATCTCAGTGAAATTGGAGAAGAGGATCTCAGTGAAAGGGGAGAAGAGGATCTCAGTGAAATGGGAGAAGAGGATCTCAGTGAAATGGGAGAAGAGGATCTCAGTGAAAGGGGAGAAGAGGATCTCAGTGAAATGGGATAAGAGGACCTAAGTGAAGGGGAGAAGAGGACCGCAATGAAAGGGGAGAAGAGGATCTCAGTGAAAGGGGAGAAGAGGATCTCAGTGAAAGGGGAGAGGAGGATCTCTGTGAAGGGGGAGAAGAGGATCTCAGTGAAATGGGATAAGAGGACCTAAGTGAAGGGGAGAAGAGGACCGCAATGAAAGGGGAGAAGAGGATCTCAGTGTAAGGGGAGAAGAGGATCTCAGTTAAAGGGGAGAAGAGGACCTCAGTCAAAGGGGAGAGGAGGACCTCAATGAAAGGGGAGAAGAGGACCTCAGTGAAAGGTGAGAAGAGGATCACAGTGAAAGGGGAGAAGAGGATCTCAATGAAAGGGGAGAAGAGGATCTCAGTGAAAGGGGAGAAGAGGATCTCAGTGAAAGGGGAGAAGAGGATCTCAGTGAAAGGGGACAAGAGGATTTCAGTGAAAGGGGAGAAGAGGATCTCAGCGAAAGGGGAGAAGAGGATCTCAGTGAAAGGAGAGAAGAGGATCTCAGTGAAAGGGGAGCAGCGGATCTCATTGAATTGGGACAAGAGGACCTCAGTGAAAGGGGAGTAGAGGATCTCAGTGAAAGGGGAGAAGAGGATCTCAGTGAAAGGGGAGAAGAGGACCTCAGTGAAAGGGGAGAAGAGGATCTCATTGAAAGGGGAGAAGAGGACATCAATGAAAGGGGAGAAGAGGATCTCAGTGAAAGGGGAGAAGAGGATCTCAGTGAAAGGGGAGAAGAGGATCTCAGTGAAAGGGGAGAAGAGGACATCAGTGAAAGGGGAGAAGAGGACCTCAGTGAAAGGGGAGAAGAGGACCTCAGTGAAAGGGGAGAAGAGGATCTCAGTGAAAGGGGAGAAGAGGACCTCAGTGAAGGGGAGAAGAGGACCTCAGTGAAGGGGAGAAGAGGACCTTAGTGAAAGGGGAGAAGAGGATCTCAGTGAAATGGGAGAAGAGGATCTCAGTGAAAGGGGAGAAGAGGACCTCAGTGAAGGGGACATGATCACCTCAGTGAAAGGGGAGAAGAGGACCTCAGTGAAATGGGAGAAGAGGATCTCAGTGAATGGCGAGAAGAGGACCTCAGTGAAGGGGAGAAGTGGACCTCAGAGAAGGGGAGAAGAGGACGTCAGTGAAAGGGGAGAAGAGGACCTCAATGAAGGGGGAGAAGAGGACCTCAGTGAAAGGGAAGAAGAGGACCCAGTGAAAGGGGAGAAGAGAACCTCAGTGAAGGGGAGAAGAGGACCGAAATGAAAGGGGAGAAGAGGATCTCAGTGAAAGGGGACAAGAGGACCTCAATGAAAGGGGAGAAGGGAACCTCAATGAAAGGGGAGAAGGGGACCTCAATGAAAGGGGAGAAGAGGACCACAATGAAAGGGGAGAAGAGGATCTCAGTGAAAGGGCAGAAGAGGACCTCAATGAAAGGGGAGAAGAGGACCTCAGTGAAAGGGGAGAAGAGGACCTCAATGAAAGGTGAGAAGAGGACCTCAATGAACGGGGAGAAGAGGACCTCAATGAAAGGGGAGAAGAGGACCTCAATGAAAGGGAGAAGAGGACCACAATGAAAAGGGAGAAGAGGATCTCAATGAAAGGCGAGCAGAGGACCTCAATGAAAGGGGAGAAGAGGAACTCAGTGAAGGGGGAGAAGAGGATCTCAGTGAAAGGGGACAAGAGGATTTCAGTGAAAGGGGAGAAGAGGATCTCAGTGAAAGGGGAGAAGAGGATCTCAGTGAAAGGAGAGAAGAGGATCTCAGTGAAAGGGGAGCAGCGGATCTCATTGAAATGGGACAAGAGGACCTCAGTGAAAGGGGAGAAGAGGATCTCAGTGAAAGGGGAGAAGAGGATCTCAGTGAAAGGGGAGAAGAGGACCTCAGTGAAAGGGGAGAAGAGGATCTCATTGAAAGGGGAGAAGAGGACCCAGTGAAAGGGGAGAAGAAGATCTCAGTGAAAGGGAGAAGAGGACCTCAATGAAAGGGGAGAAGAGGATCTCAGTGAAAGTGGGGAGAAGAGGACCTCAGTGAAAGGGGAGAGGAGGACCTCAATGAAAGGGGAGAAGAGGACCTCAGTGAAAGGTGAGAAGAGGATCACAGTGAAAGGGGAGAAGAGGATCTCAATGAAAGGGGAGAAGAGGATCTCAGTGAAAGGGGAGAAGAGGATCTCAGTGAAAGGGGAGAAGAGGATCTCAGTGAAAGGGGACAAGAGGATTTCAGTGAAAGGGGAGAAGAGGATCTCAGTGAAAGGGGAGAAGAGGATCTCAGTGAAAGGAGAGAAGAGGATCTCAGTGAAAGGGGAGCAGCGGATCTCATTCAAATGGGACAAGAGGACCTCAGTGAAAGGGGAGAAGAGGATCTCAGTGAAAGGGGAGAAGAGGATCTCAGTGAAAGGGGAGAAGAGGACCTCAGTGAAAGGGGAGAAGAGGATCTCATTGAAAGGGGAGAAGAGGACCCAGTGAAAGGGGAGAAGAAGATCTCAGTGAAAGGGAGAAGAGGACCTCAATGAAAGGGGAGAAGAGGACCCAGTGAAAGGGGAGAAGAGGACCTCAGTGAAGGGGAGAAGAGGACCTAAATGAAAGGGGAGAAGAGGATCTCAGTGAAAGGGGACAAGAGGACCTCAATGAAAGGGGAGAAGGGGACCTCAATGAAAGGGGAGAAGGGGACCTCAATGAAAGGGGAGAAGAGGACCTCAATGAAAGGGGAGAAGAGGATCTCAGTGAAAGGGGAGAAGAGGACCTCAATGAAAGGGGAGAAGAGGACCTCAGTGAAAGGGGAGAAGAGGACCTCAATGAAAGGTGAGAAGAGGACATCAATGAAAGGGGAGAAGAGGACCTCAATGAAAGGGGAGAGGAGGACCTCAATGAAAGGGAGAAGAGGACCACAATGAAAAGGGAGAAGAGGACCTCAATGAAAGGGGAGAAGAGGACCTCAATGAAAGGGGAGAAGAGGACGTCAGTGAAGGGGAGAAGAGGACCTCAGTGAAGGGGAGAAGAGGACCTCATTGAAAGGGGAGAAGAGGACCTCAGTGAAATAAGAGAAGAGGACCCAGTGAAAGGGGAGAAGAGGATCTCAGTGACAGGGGAGATGAGGACCTCAATGAAAGGGGAGAAGAGGACCTCAATGAAAGAGGAGAAGGGGACCTCAATGAAAGGGGAGAAGAGGAACACAGAGAAAGGGGAGAAGAGGAACCAGTGAAGGGGAGAAGAGGATCTCAGTGAAATGGGAGAAGAGGACCTCAGTGAAAGGGGAGAAGAGGACCCAGTGAAAGGTTAGAAGAGGACCTCAGTGAAATGGGAGAAGAGGATCTCAGTGAAATGGGAGAAGAGGATCTCAGTGAAAGGGGAGAAGATGATCTCAGTGAAATGGGAGAAGAGGATCTCAGTGAAAGGGGAGAAGAGGACCTCAATGAAAGGGGAGAAGAGGACCCAGTGAAAGGAGAGAAGAGGATCTCAGTGAAATGGGAGAAGAGGATCTCAGTGAAATGGGAGAAGAGGATCTCAGTGAAAGGGGAGAAGAGGATCTCAGTGAAATTGGAGAAGAGGATCTCAGTGAAAGGGGAGAAGAGGATCTCAGTGAAATGGGAGAAGAGAATCTCAGTGAAATGGGAGAAGAGGATCTCAGTGAAAGGGGAGAAGAGGATCTCAGTGAAGTGGGATAAGAGGACCGAAGTGAAGGGGAGAAGAGGACCTCAGTGAAAGGGGAGAAGAGGATCTCAGTGAAAGGGGAGAAGAGGATCTCAGTGCAAGGGGAGAAGAGGATCTCAGTGAAAGGGGAGAAGAGGACCTCAGTGAAAGGGGAGAAGATGATCTCAGTGAAAGCGGAGAAGAGGACCTCAGTCAAAGGGGAGAGGAGGATCTCAATGAAAGGGGAGAAGAGGACCTCAGTGAAAGGGGAGAAGGGGATCTCAATGAAAGGGGAGAAGAGGATCTCAGTGAAAGGGGAGAAGAGGACCTCAGTGAAAGGGAAGAAAAGGACCTAAGTGAACGGGGAGAAGAGGATCTCAGTGAAAGGGGAGAAGAGCACTTCAGTGAAAGGGGACAAGAGGATTTCAGTGAAAGGGGAGAAGAGGATCTCAGTGAAAGGGGAGAAGAGGATCTCAGTGAAAGGGGAGAAGAGGATCTCAGTGAAAGGGGAGAAGCGGATCACAGTGAAATGGGACAAGAGGATCTCAGTGAAAGGGGAGAAGAGGATCTCAGTGAAAGGGGAGAAGAGGATCTCAGTGAAAGGGGAGAAGAGGACCTCAGTGAAAGGGGAGAAGAGGATCTCAGTGAAAGGGGAGAAGAGGACCTCAGTGAAAGGGGAGAAGAGGATCTCAGTGAGAGGGGAGAAGAGGATCTCAGTGAAAGGGGAGAAGAGGGTCTCAGTGAAAGGGGAGAAGATGATCTCAGTGAAAGGGGAGAAGAGGATCTCAGTGAAAGGGGAGAAGAGGACCTCAGTGAAAGGGGAGAAGAGGATCTCAGTGAAAGGGGAGAAGAGGACCTGAATGAAAGGGGAGAAGAGGATCTCAGTGAAAGGGGAGAAGAGGATCTGAGTGAAAGGGGAGAAGAGGATCTCAGTGAAAGGGGAAAAGAGGACCTCAGTGAAAGGGGAGAAGAGGACCTCAGTGAAAGGGGAGAAGAGGACCTCAGTGAACGGGGAGAAGAGGACTTCTGTGAAAGGGGAGAAGAGGATCTCAGTGAAATGGGAGAAGAGGACCTCAGTGAAAGGGGAGAAGAGGATCTCAGTGAAAGGGGAGAAGAGGACCACAGTAAAAGGGGAGAAGAGGACCTCAGTGAAAGGGGAGAAGAGGATCTCAGTGAAAGGGGAGAAGAGGACCTCAGTGAAAGGGGAGAAGAGGCCCTCAGTGAAGGGGAGAAGAGGACCTCAGTGAAGGGGAAAAGAGGACCTTAGTGAAAGGGGAGAAGAGGATCTCAGTGAAATGGGAGAAGAGGATCTCAGTGAAAGGGGAGAAGAGGACCTCAGTGAAGGGGAGAAGATCACCTCAGTGAAAGGGGAGAAGAGGACCTCAGTGAAATGGGTGAAGAGGATCTCAGTGAATGGCGAGAGAGGACCTCAGTGAAGGGGAGAAGTGGACCTCAGAGAAGGGGAGAAGAGGATCTCAGTGAAAGGGGAGAAGAGGACCTCAATGAAGGGGGAGAAGGGGACCTCAGTGAAAGGGAAGAAGAGGACCCAGTGAAAGGGGAGAAGAGGACCTCAGTGAAGGGGAGAAGAGGACCTAAATGAAAGGGGAGAGGAGGATCTCAGTGAAAGGGGACAAGGGGACCTCAATGAAAGGGGAGAAGGGGACCTCAATGAAAGGGGAGAAGGGGACCTCAATGAAAGGGGAGAAGAGGACCACAATGAAAGGGGAGAAGGGGATCTCAGTGAAAGGGGAGAAGAGGACCTCAACGAAAGGGGAGAAGAGGACCTCAGTGAAAGGGGAGAAGAGGACCTCAATGAAAGGTAAGAAGAGGATCTCAATGAACGGGGAGAAGAGGACCTCAATGAAAGGGGAGAAGAGGACCTCAATGAAAGGGAGAAGAGGACCACAATGAAAAGGGAGAAGAGGATCTCAATGAAAGGGGAGAAGAGGACCTCAATGAAAGGGGAGAAGAGGAACTCAGTGAAGGGGAGAAGAGGACCTCAGTGAAGGGGAGAAGAGGACCTCAGTGAAAGGGGAGAAGAGGACCTCAGTGAAATGGGAGAAGAGGACCACAGTGAAAGGGGAGAAGAGGACCCAGTGAAAGGGGAGAAGAGGATCTCAGTGAAAGGTAAGAAGAGGACCTAAATGAAAGGGGAGAAGAGGACCCTGTGAAAGGGGAGAAGAGGATCTCAGTGACAGGGGAGAAGAGGACCTCGGTGAAAGGGGAGAAGAGGCTCTCAGTGAAAGGGAGAAGAGGATTTCATTGAAAAGGGAGAAGACGACCTCAATGAAAGGGGAGTAGAGGACCTCAATGAAAGGGGAGAAGAGGATCTGAGTGAAGGGGACAAGAGGACCTCAGTGAAAGGGGAGAAGAAGACCTCAATGAAAGGGGAGAAGAGGACCTCAATGAAAGGGGAGAAGAGGACCTCAATGAAAGGGGAGAAGAGGCTCTCAGTGAAGGGGAGTTGAGGACCTCAGTCAAAGGGGAGAGGAGGACCTCAATGAATGGGGAGAAGAGGACCTCAGTGAAAGGGGAGAAGAGGATCTCAGTGAAAGGGGAGAAGAGGATCTCAATGAAAGGGGAGAAGAGGATCTCAGTGAAAGGGGAGAAGAGTATCTCAGTGAAAGGGGAGAAGAGGATCTCAGTGAAAGGGGAGAAGTGGATCTCAGTGAAAGGGGAGAAGAGGGTCTCAGTGAAAGGGGAGAAGAGCACCTCAGTGAAAGGGGACAAGAGGATTTCAATGAAAGGGGAGAAGAGGATCTCAGTGAAAGCGGAGAAGAGGATCTCAGTGAAAGGGGAGAAGAGGATCTCAGTGAAAGGGGAGCAGCGGATCTCAGTGAAATGGGACAAGAGGATCTCAGTGAAAGGGGAGAAGAGGATCTCAGTGAAAGGGGAGAAGAGGGCCTCAGTGAAAATTGAGAAGAGTATTTCAGTGAAAGGGGAGAAGAGGACCACAGTGAAAGGGGAGAAGAGGATCTCAGTGAAAGGGGAGAAGAGGATCTCAGTGAAAGGGGAGAAGAGGATCTCAGTGAAAGGGGAGAAGAGGACGTCAGTGAAAGGGGAGAAGAGGATCTCAGTGAAAGCGGAGAAGAGGATCTCAGTGAAAGGGGAGAAGAGGATCTCAGTGAAAGGGGAGCAGCGGATCTCAGTGAAATGGGACAAGAGGATCTCAGTGAAAGGGGAGAAGAGGATCTCAGTGAAAGGGGAGAAGAGGACCTCAGTGAAAAGGGAGAAGAGGATCTCAGTGAAAGGGGAGAAGAGGACACAGTGAAAGGGGAGAAGAGGATCTCAGTGAAAGGGGAGAAGAGGATCTCAGTGAAAGGGGAGAAGAGGATCTCAGTGAAAGGGGAGAAGAGGACCTCAGTGAAAGGGGAGAAGAGGATCTCAGTGAAAGGGGAGAAGAGGATCACAGTGAAAGGGGAGAAGAGGATCTCAGTGAAAGGGGAGACGAGGACCTCAGTGAAAGGGGAGAAGAGGACCTCAGTGAACGGGGAGAAGAGGACCTCTGTGAAAGTGGAGAAGAGGATCTCAGTGAAAGGGGAGAAGAGGACCTCAGTGAAAGGGGAGAAGAGGATCTCAGTGAAAGGGGAGAAGAGGACCACAGTGAAAGGGGAGAAGAGGACATCAGTGAAAGGGGAGAAGAGGACCTCAGTGAAAGGGGAGAAGAGGACCTCGGTGAAAGGGGAGAAGAGGAACTCAGTGAAGGGGAGAAGAGGACCTCAGTGAAGGGGAGAAGAGGACCTTAGTGAAAGGGGAGAAGAGGATCTCAGTGAAATGGGAGAAGAGGATCTCAGTGAAAGGGGACAAGAGGATTTCAGTGAAAGGGGAGAAGAGGATCTCAGTGAAAGGGGAGAAGAGGATCTCAGTGAAAGGGGAGAAGAGGATCTCAGTGAAAGGGGAGCAGCGGATCTCATTGAAATGGGACAAGAGGATCTCAGTGAAATGGGAGAAGAGGATCTCAGTGAAAGGGGAGAAGAGGATCTCAGTGAAAGGGGAGAAGAGGACCAGAGTGAAAGGGGAGAAGAGGATCTCAGTGAAAGGGGAGAAGAGGATCTCAGTGAAAGGGGAGAAGAGGATCTCAGTGAAAGGGGAGCAGCGGATCTCATTGAAATGGGACAAGAGGACCTCAATGAAAGGGGAGAAGAGGACCTCAATGAAAGGGAGAAGAGGACCACAATGAAAAGGGGGAAGAGGATCTCAATGAAAGGGGAGAAGATGACTTCAATGAAAGGGGAGAAGAGGAACTCAGTGAAGGGGAGAAGAGGACCTCAGTGAAGGGGAGAAGAGGACCTCAGTGAAAGGGGAGAAGAGGACCTCAGTGAAATGGGAGAAGAGGACCCAGTGAAGGGGAGAAGAGGATCTCAGTGAAATGGGAGAAGAGGACCTCAGTGAAAGGGGAGAAGAGGACCCAATGAAAGGGGAGAAGAGGACCTCAGTGAAATGAGAGAAGAGGAGCTCAGTGAAATGGGAGAAGAGGATCTCAGTGAAAGGGGAGAAGAGGATCTCAGTGAAATGGGAGAAGAGGATCTCAGTGAAAGGGGAGAAGAGGACCTCAATGAAAGGGGAGAAGAGGACCCAGTGAAAAGAGAGAAGAGGATCTCAGTGAAATGGGAGAAGAGGATCTCAGTGAAATGGGAGAAGAGGATCTCAGTGAAAGGGGAGAAGAGTATCTCAGTGAAATTGGAGAAGAGGATCTCAGTGAAAGGGGAGAAGAGGATCTCAGTGAAATGGGAGAAGAGGATCTCAGTGAAATGGGAGAAGAGGATCTCAGTGAAAGGGGAGAAGAGGATCTCAGTGAAATGGGATAAGAGGACCTAAGTGAAGGGGAGAAGAGGACCGCAATGAAAGGGGAGAAGAGGATCTCAGTGAAAGGGAGAAGAGGATCTCAGTGAAAGGGGAGAGGAGGATCTCTGTGAAGGGGGAGAAGAGGATCTCAGTGAAATGGGATAAGAGGACCTAAGTGAAGGGGAGAAGAGGACCGCAATGAAAGGGGAGAAGAGGATCTCAGTGTAAGGGGAGAAGAGGATCTCAGTTAAAGGGGAGAAGAGGACCTCAGTCAAAGGGGAGAGGAGGACCTCAATGAAAGGGGAGAAGAGGACCTCAGTGAAAGGTGAGAAGAGGATCACAGTGAAAGGGGAGAAGAGGATCTCAATGAAAGGGGAGAAGAGGATCTCAGTGAAAGGGGAGAAGAGGATCTCAGTGAAAGGGGAGAAGAGGATCTCAGTGAAAGGGGACAAGAGGATTTCAGTGAAAGGGGAGAAGAGGATCTCAGTGAAAGGGGAGAAGAGGATCTCAGTGAAAGGAGAGAAGAGGATCTCAGTGAAAGGGGAGCAGCGGATCTCATTGAATTGGGACAAGAGGACCTCAGTGAAAGGGGAGTAGAGGATCTCAGTGAAAGGGGAGAAGAGGATCTCAGTGAAAGGGGAGAAGAGGACCTCAGTGAAAGGGGAGAAGAGGATCTCATTGAAAGGGGAGAAGAGGACATCAATGAAAGGGGAGAAGAGGATCTCAGTGAAAGGAGAGAAGAGGATCTCAGTGAAAGGGGAGAAGAGGATCTCAGTGAAAGGGGAGAAGAGGACATCAGTGAAAGGGGAGAAGAGGACCTCAGTGAAAGGGGAGAAGAGGACCTCAGTGAAAGGGGAGAAGAGGATCTCAGTGAAAGGGGAGAAGAGGACCACAGTAAAAGGGGAGAAGAGGACCTCAGTGAAAGGGGAGAAGAGGATCTCAGTGAATGGGGAGAAGAGGACCTCAGTGAAAGGGGAGAAGAGGACCTCAGTGAAGGGGAGAAGAGGACCTCAGTGAAGGGGAAAAGAGGACCTTAGTGAAAGGGGAGAAGAGGATCTCAGTGAAATGGGAGAAGAGGATCTCAGTGAAAGGGGAGAAGAGGACCTCAGTGAAGGGGAGAAGGGGACCTCAATGAAAGGGGAGAAGAGGACCACAATGAAAGGGGAGAAGGGGATCTCAGTGAAAGGGGAGAAGAGGACCTCAACGAAAGGGGAGAAGAGGACCTCAGTGAAAGGGGAGAAGAGGACCTCAATGAAAGGTGAGAAGAGGACCTCAATGAACGGGGAGAAGAGGACCTCAATGAAAGGGGAGAAGAGGACCTCAATGAAAGGGAGAAGAGGACCACAATGAAAAGGGAGAAGAGGATCTCAATGAAAGGGGAGAAGAGGACCTCAATGAAAGGGGAGAAGAGGACATCAGTGAAAGGGGAGAAGAGGACCTCAGTGAAATGGGAGAAGAGGACCACAGTGAAAGGGGAGAAGAGGACCCAGTGAAGGGGGAGAAGAGGATCTCAGTGAAAGGTAAGAAGAGGACCTAAATGAAAGGGGAGAAGAGGACTCTGTGAAAGGGGAGAAGAGGATCTCAGTGACAGGGGAGAAGAGGACCTCGGTGAAAGGGGAGAAGAGGCTCTCAGTGAAAGGGAGAAGAGGATTTCATTGAAAAGGGAGAAGAGGACCTCAATGAAAGGGGAGTAGAGGACCTCAATGAAAGGGGAGAAGAGGATCTGAGTGAAGGGGACAAGAGGACCTCAGTGAAAGGGGAGAAGAAGACCTCAATGAAAGGGGAGAAGAGGACCTCAATGAAAGGGGAGAAGAGGATCTCAGTGAAATTGGAGAAGAGGATCTCAGTGAAATTGGAGAAGAGGATCTCAGTGAAAGGGGAGAAGAGGATCTCAGTGAAATGGGAGAAGAGGATCTCAGTGAAAGGGGAGATGAGGATCTCAGTGAAATGGGTTAAGAGGACCGACGTGAAGGGGAGAAGAGGACCGCAATGAAAGGGGAGAAGAGGATCTCAGTGAAAGGGGAGAAGAGGATCTCAGTGAAAGGGGAGAAGAGGATCTCAGTGAAAGGGGATAAGAGGACCTAAGTGAAGGGGAGAAGAGGACCGCAATGAAAGGAGAGAAGTGGATCTCAGTGAAAGGGGAGAAGACGATCTCAGTGAAATGTGATAAGAGGACCTAAGTGAAGGGGAGAAGAGGACCGCAATGAAAGGGGAGAAGAGGATCTCAGTGAAAGGGGAGAAGAGGATCTCAGTGAAAGGGGAGAAGAGGACCTCAGTGAAAGGGGAGAAGAGGATCTCAGATAAAGGGGAGAGGAGGACCTCAGTCAAAGGGGAGAGGAGGACCTCAATGAAAGGGGAGAAGAGGACCTCAGTGAAAGGTGAGAAGAGGATCACAGTGAAAGGGGAGAAGAGGATCTCAATGAAAGGGGAGAAGAGGATCTCAGTGAAAGGGGAGAGGAGGATCTCAGTGAAAGGGGAGAAGAGGATCTCAGTGAAAGGGGACAAGAGGATTTCAGTGAAAGGGGAGAAGAGGATCTCAGTGAAAGGGGAGAAGAGGATCTGAGTGAAAGGGGAGAAGAGGATCTCAGTGAAAGGGGAGCAGCGGATCTCATTGAAATGGGACAAGAGGACCTCAATGAAAGGGGAGAAGAGGACCTCAATGAAAGGGAGAAGAGGACCACAATGAAAAGGGAGAAGAGGATCTCAATGAAAGGGGAGAAGAGGACCTCAATGAAAGAGGAGAAGAGGAACTCAGTGAAGGGGAGAAGAGGACCTCAGTGAAGGGGAGAAGAGGACCTCAGTGAAAGGGGAGAAGAGGACCTCAGTGAAATGGGAGAAGAGGACCCTGTGAAGTGGAGAAGAGGATCTCAGTGAAATGGGAGAAGAGGACCTCAGTGAAAGGGGAGAAGAGGACCCAGTGAAAGGGGAGAAGAGGACCTCAGTGAAATGGGAGAAGAGGAGCTCAGTGAAATGGGAGAAGAGGATCTCAGTGAAAGAGGAGAAGAGGATCTCAGTGAAATGGGAGAAGAGGATCTCAGTGAAAGGGGAGAAGAGGACCTCAATGAAAGGGAGAAGAGGACCCAGTGAAAGGAGAGAAGAGGATCTCAGTGAAATGGGAGAAGAGGATCTCAGTGAAATGTGAGAAGAGGATCTCAGTGAAAGGGGGGAAGAGGATCTCAGTGAAATTGGAGAAGAGGATCTCAGTGAAAGGGGAGAAGAGGATCCCAGTGAAATGGGAGAAGAGGATCTCAGTGAAATTGGAGAAGAGGATTTCAGTGAAAGGGGTGAAGAGGATCTCAGTGAAAGCGGAGAAGAGGATCTCAGTGAAAGGGGAGAAGAGGATCTCAGTGAAAGGGGAGCAGCGGATCTCAGTGAAATGGGACAAGAGGATCTCAGTGAAAGGGGAGAAGAGGATCTCAGTGAAAGGGGAGAAGAGGGCCTCAGTGAAAAGGGAGAAGAGGATCTCAGTGAAAGGGGAGAAGAGGACCACAGTGAAAGGGGAGAAGAGGATCTCAGTGAAAGGGGAGAAGAGGATCTCAGTGAAAGGGGAGAAGAGGATCTCAGTGAAAGCGGAGAAGAGGATCTCAGTGAAAGGGGAGAAGAGGACATCAGTGAAAGGGGAGAAGAGGACCACAGTGAAAGGGGAGAAGAGGACCTCAGTGAAAGGGGAGAAGAGGATCTCAGTGAAAGGGGAGAGGAGGACCTCAGTGAAGGGGAGAGGAGGACCTCAGTGAAGGGGAGAAGAGGACCTTAGTGAAAGGGGAGAAGAGGATCTCAGTGAAATGGGAGAAGAGGATCTCAGTGAAAGGGGAGAAGAGGACCTCAGTGAAGGGGACATGATCACCTAAGTGAAAGGGGAGAAGAGGACCTCAGTGAAATGGGAGAAGAGGATCTCAGTGAATGGCGAGAAGAGGACCTCAGTGAAGGGGAGAAGTGGACCTCAGAGAAGGGGAGAAGAGGACATCAGTGAAAGGGGAGAAGAGGACCTCAATGAAGGGGGAGAAGAGGACCTCAGTGAAAGGGAAGAAGAGGACCCAGTGAAAGGGGAGAAGAGGACCTCAGTGAAGGGGAGAAGAGGACCGAAATGAAAGGGGAGAAGAGGATCTCAGTGAAAGGGGACAAGAGGACCTCAATGAAAGGGGAGAAGGGAACCTCAATGAAAGGGGAGAAGGGGACCTCAATGAAAGGGGAGAAGAGGACCACAATGAAAGGGGAGAAGAGGATCTCAGTGAAAGGGGAGAAGAGGACCTCAATGAAAGGGGAGAAGAGGACCTCAGTGAAAGGGGAGAAGAGGACCTCAATGAAAGGTGAGAAGAGGACCTCAATGAACGGGGAGAAGAGGAACTCAATGAAAGGGAGAAGAGGACCACAATGAAAAGGGAGAAGAGGATCTCAATGAAAGGGGAGTAGAGGACCTCAATGAAAGGGGAGAAGAGGAACTCAGTGAACGGGAGAAGAGGACCTCAGTGAAGGGGAGAAGAGGACCTCAGTGAAAGGGGAGAAGGGGACCTCAGTGAAATGGGAGAAGAGGATCTCAGTGAAATGGGAGAAGAGGATCTCAGTGAAAGGGGAGAAGAGGATCTCAGTGAAATGGGAGAAGAGGATCTCAGTGAAAGGGGAGAAGAGGACCTCAATGAAAGGGGAGAAGAGGACCCAGTGAAAGGAGAGAAGAGGATCTCAGTGAAATGGGAGAAGAGGATCTCAGTGAAATGGGAGAAGAGGATCTCAGTGAAAGGGGAGAAGAGGATCTCAGTGAAATTGGAGAAGAGGATCTCAGTGAAATTGGAGAAGAGGATCTCAGTGAAAGGGGAGAAGAGGATCTCAGTGAAATGGGAGAAGAGGATCTCAGTGAAAGGGGAGATGAGGATCTCAGTGAAATGGGATAAGAGGACCGAAGTGAAGGGGAGAAGAGGACCGCAATGAAAGGGGAGAAGAGGATCTCAGTGAAAGGGGAGAAGAGGATCTCAGTGAAATGGGATAAGAGGACCTAAGTGAAGGGGAGAAGAGGACCGCAATGAAAGGAGAGAAGTGGATCTCAGTGAAAGGGGAGAAGACGATCTCAGTGAAATGGGATAAGAGGACCTAAGCGAAGGGGAGAAGAGGACCGCAATGAAAGGGGAGAAGAGGATCTCAGTGAAAGGGGAGAAGAGGATCTCAGTGAAAGGGGAGAAGAGGACCTCAGTGAAAGGGGAGAAGAGGATCTCAGTTAAAGGGGAGAAGAGGACCTCAGTCAAAGGGGAGAGGAGGACCTCAATGAAAGGGGAGAAGAGGACCTCAGTGAAAGGTGAGAAGAGGATCACAGTGAAAGGGGAGAAGAGGATCTCAATGAAAGGGGACAAGAGGATTTCAGTGAAAGGGGAGAAGAGGATCTCAGTGAAAGGGGAGAAGAGGATCTGAGTGAAAGGGGAGAAGAGGATCTCAGTGAAAGGGGAGCAGCGGATCTCATTGAAATGGGACAAGAGGACCTCAATGAAAGGGGAGAAGAGGACCTCAATGAAAGGGAGAAGAGGACCACAATGAAAAGGGAGAAGAGGATCTCAATGAAAGGGGAGAAGAGGACCTCAATGAAAGGGGAGAAGAGGAAATCAGTGAAGGGGAGAAGAGGACCTCAGTGAAGGGGAGAAGAGGACCTCAGTGAAAGGGGAGAAGAGGACCTCAGTGAAATGGGAGAAGAGGACCCTGTGAAGGGGAGAAGAGGATCTCAGTGAAATGGGAGAAGAGGACCTCAGTGAAAGGGGAGAAGAGGACCCAGTGAAAGGGGAGAAGAGGACCTCAGTGAAATGGGAGAAGAGGAGCTCAGTGAAATGGGAGAAGAGGATCTCAGTGAAAGGGGAGAAGAGGATCTCAGTGAAATGGGAGAAGAGGATCTCAGTGAAAGGGGAGAAGAGGACCTCAATGAAAGGGAGAAGAGGACCCAGTGAAAGGAGAGAAGAGGATCTCAGTGAAATGGGAGAAGAGGATCTCAGTGAAATGTGAGAAGAGGATCTCAGTGAAAGGGGGGAAGAGGATCTCAGTGAAATTGGAGAAGAGGATCTCAGTGAAAGGGGAGAAGAGGATCTCAGTGAAATTGGAGAAGAGGATTTCAGTGAAAGGGGTGAAGAGGATCTCAGTGAAAGCGGAGAAGAGGATCTCAGTGAAAGGGGAGAAGAGGATCTCAGTGAAAGGGGAGCAGCGGATCTCAGTGAAATGGGACAAGAGGATCTCAGTGAAAGGGGAGAAGAGGATCTCAGTGAAAGGGGAGAAGAGGGCCTCAGTGAAAAGGGAGAAGAGGATCTCAGTGAAAGGGGAGAAGAGGACCACAGTGAAAGGGGAGAAGAGCATCTCAGTGAAAGGGGAGAAGAGGATCTCAGTGAAAGGGGAGAAGAGGATCTCAGTGAAAGCGGAGAAGAGGACCTCAGTCAAAGGGGAGAGGAGGATCTCAATGAAAGGGGAGAAGAGGACCTCAGTGAAAGGGGAGAAGGGGATCTCAATGAAATGGGAGAAGAGGATCTCAGTGAAAGGGGAGAAGAGGACCTCAGTGAAAGGGAAGAAAAGGACCTCAGTGAACGGGGAGAAGAGGATCTCAGTGAAAGGGGAGAAGAGCACTTCAGTGAAAGGGGACAAGAGGATTTCAGTGAAAGGGGAGAAGAGGATCTCAGTGAAAGGGGAGAAGAGGATCTCAGTGAAAGGGGAGAAGAGGATCTCAGTGAAAGGGGAGAAGCGGATCACAGTGAAATGGGACAAGAGGATCTCAGTGAAAGGGGAGAAGAGGATCTCAGTGAAAGGGGAGAAGAGGATCTCAGTGAAAGGGGAGAAGAGGACCTCAGTGAAAGGGGAGAAGAGGATCTCAGTGAAAGGGGAGAAGAGGACCTCAGTGAAAGGGGAGAAGAGGATCTCAGTGACAGGGGAAAAGAGGATCTCAGTGACAGGGGAGAAGAGGGTCCCAGTGAAAGAGGAGAAGATGATCTCAGTGAAAGGGGAGAAGAGGATCTCAGTGAAAGGGGAGAAGAGGACCTCAGTGAAAGGGGAGAAGAGGACCTCAGTGATCAGGGAGAAGAGGATCTCAGTGAAAGGGGAGAAGAGGATCTCAGTGAAAGGGGAGAAGAGGACCACAGTGAAAGGGGAGAAGAGGAATTCAGTGAAAGGGGAGAAGAGGACCTCAGTGAAAGGGGAGAAGAGGACCTCAGTGAAAGAGGAGAAGAGGATCTCAGTGAAAGGGGAGAAGAGGACCTCAGTGCAGGGGAGAAGATCACCTCAGTGAAAGGGGAGAAAAGGACCTCAGTGAAATGGGAGAAGAGGATCTCAGTGAATGGCGAGAAGAGGACCTCAGTGAAGGGGAGAAGAGGACCTCAGTGAAAGGTGAGAAGAGGATCACAGTGAAAGGGGAGAAGAGGATCTCAATGAAAGGGGAGAAGAGGATCTCAGTGAAAGGGGAGAAGAGGATCTCAGTGAAAGGGGAGAAGAGGATCTCAGTGAAAGGGGACAAGAGGATTTCAGTGAAAGGGGAGAAGAGGATCTCAGTGAAAGGGGAGAAGAGGATCTCAGTGAAAGGGGAGAAGAGGATCTCAGTGAAAGGGGAGCAGCGGATCTCATTGAAATGGGACAAGAGGACCTCAATGAAAGGGGAGAAGAGGACCTCAATGAAAGGGAGAAGAGGACCACAATGAAAAGGGAGAAGAGGATCTCAATGAAAGGGGAGAAGAGGACCTCAATGAAAGGGGAGAAGAGGAACTCAGTGAAGGGGAGAAGAGGACCTCAGTGAAGGGGAGAAGAGGACCTCAGTGAAAGGGGAGAAGAGGACATCAGTGAAATGGGAGAAGAGGACCCAGTGAACGGGAGAAGAGGATCTCAGTGAAATGGGAGAAGAGGACCTCAGTGAAAGGGGAGAAGAGGACCCAATTAAAGGGGAGAAGAGGACCTCAGTGAACTGAGAGAAGAGGAGCTCAGTGAAATGGGAGAAGAGCATCTCAGTGAAAGGGGAGAAGAGGATCTCAGTGAAATGGGAGAAGAGGATCTCAGTGAAAGGGGAGAAGAGGACTTCAATGAAAGGGGAGAAGAGGACCCAGTGAAAAGAGAGAAGAGGATCTCAGTGAAATAGGAGAAGAGGATCTCAGTGAAATGGGAGAAGAGGATCTCAGTGAAAGGGGAGAAGAGGATCTCAGTGAAATTGGAGAAGAGGATCTCAGTGAAAGGGGAGAAGAGGATCTCAGTGAAATGGGAGAAGAGGATCTCAGTGAAATGGGAGAAGAGGATCTCAGTGAAAGGGGAGAAGAGGATCTCAGTGAAATGGGATAAGAGGACCTAAGTGAAGGGGAGAAGAGGGCCGCAATGAAAGGGGAGAAGAGGATCTCAGTGAAAGGGGAGAAGAGGATCTCACTGAAAGGGGAGAAGAGGATCTCTGTGAAAGGGGAGAAGAGGATCTCAGTGAAATGGGATAATAGGACCTTAGTGAAGGGGAGAAGAGGACCGCAATGAAAGGGGAGAAGAGGATCTCAGTGAAAGGGGAGAAGAGGATCTCAGTTAAAGGGGAGAAGAGGACCTCAGTGAAAGGGGAGAGGAGGACCTCAATGAAAGGGGAGAAGAGGACCTCAGTGAAAGGTGAGAAGAGGATCACAGTGAAAGGGGAGAAGAGGATCTCAATGAAAGGGGAGAAGAGGATCTCAGTGAAAGGGGAGAAGAGGATCTCAGTGAAAGGGGAGAAGAGGATCTCAGTGAAAGGGGACAAGAGGATTTCAGTGAAAGGGGAGAAGAGGATCTCAGTGAAAGGGGAGAAGAGGATCTCAGTGAAAGGAGAGAAGAGGATCTCAGTGAAAGGGGAGCAGCGGATCTTATTGAAATGGGACAAGAGGACCTCAGTGAAAGGGGAGAAGAGGATCTCAGTGAAAGGGGAGAAGAGGATCTCAGTGAAAGGGGAGAAGAGGACCTCAGTGAAAGGGGAGAAGAGGATCTCATTGAAAGGGGAGAAGAGGACCTCAATGAAAGGGGAGAAGAGGATCTCAGTGAAAGGGGAGAAGAGTATCTCAGTGAAAGGGGAGAAGAGGATCTCAGTGAAAGGGGAGAAGAGGACATCAGTGAAAGGGGAGAAGAGGACCTCAGTGAAAGGGGAGAAGAGGTCCTCAGTGAAAGGGGAGAAGAGGATCTCAGTGAAAGGGGAGAAGAGGGCCTCAGTGAAAGGGGTGAAGAGGACCTCAGTGAAGGGGAGAAGAGGACCTCAGTGAAGGGGAGAAGAGGACCTTAGTGAAAGGGGAGAAGAGGATCTCAGTGAAATGGGAGAAGAGGATCTCAGTGAAAGGGGAGAAGAGGACCTCAGTGAAGGGGAGAAGATCACCTCAGTGAAAGGGGAGAAGAGGACCTCAGTGAAATGGGAGAAGAGGATCTCAGTGAATGGCGAGAAGAGGACCTCAGTGAAGGGGAGAAGTGGACCTCAGAGAAGGGGAGAAGAGGACGTCAGTGAAAGGGGAGAAGAGGACCTCAATGAAGGGGGAGAAGAGGATCTCAGTGAAAGGGGAGAAGAGGACCTCAATGAAAGGGAGAAGAGGACCCAGTGAAAGGAGAGAAGAGGATCTCAGTGAAATGGGAGAAGAGGATCTCAGTGAAATGGGAGAAGAGGATCTCAGTGAAAGGGGGGAAGAGGATCTCAGTGAAATTGGAGAAGAGGATCTCAGTGAAAGGGGAGAAGAGGATCTCAGTGAAATGGGAGAAGAGGATCTCAGTGAAATGGGAGAAGAGGATCTCAGTGAAAGGGGAGAAGAGGATCTCAGTGAAATGGGATAAGCGGACCTAAGTGAAGGGGAGAAGAGGACCGCAATGAAAGTGGAGAAGAGGATCTCAGTGAAAGGGGAGAAGAGGATCTCAGTGAAAGGGGAGAAGAGGATCTCAGTGAAAGGGGTGAAGAGGATCTCAGTGAAATGGGATAAGAGGACCTAAGTGAAGGGGAGAAGGGGACCGCAATGAAAGGGGAGAAGAGGATCTCAGTGAAAGGGGAGAAGAGGATCTCAGTTAAAGGGGAGAAGAGGACCTCAGTCAAAGGGGAGAGGAGGACCTCAATGAAAGTGGAGAAGAGGACCTCAGTGAAAGGTGAGAAGAGGATCACAGTGAAAGGGGAGAAGAGCATCTCAATGAAAGGGGAGAAGAAGATCTCAGTGAAAGGGGAGAAGAGGATCTCAGTGAAAGGGGAGAAGAGGATCTCAGTGAAAGGAGACAAGAGGATTTCAGTGAAAGGGGAGAAGAGGTTCTCAGTGAAAGGGGAGAAGAGGATCTCAGTGAAAGGGGAGAAGAGGACCTCAGTGAAAGGGGAGAAGAGGATCTCAGTGAAGGGGAGAAGAGGACCTCAGTGAAAGGGGAGAAGAGGATCTCAGTGAAAGGGGAGAAGAGGACCTCAGTGAAAGGGGAGAAGAGGATCTCAGTGAAAGGGGAGAAGAGGACCTCAGTGAAGGGGGAGAAGAGGATCTCAGTGAAAGGGGAGAAGAGGACCTCAGTGAAGGGGAGTAGAGGACCTCAGTGAAAGGGGGAAGAGGATCTCAGTGAAAGGGGAGAAGACGACCTCAGTGAAAGGGGAGAAGAGGATCTCAGTGAAAGGGGAGAAGAGGATCTCAGTGAAAGGGGAGAAGAGGATCTCAGTGAAAGGGGAGAAGAGGATCTCAGTGAAAGGGGAGAAGAGGATCTCAGTGAAAGGGGAGAAGAGGACCTCAGTGAAAGGGGAGAAGAGGATCTCAGTGAAAGGGGAGAAGAGGATCTCGGTGAAAGGGGAGAAGAGGACCTCAGTGAAAGGGGAGCAGAGGATCTCATTGAAAGGGGAGAAGAGGACCTCAATGAAAGGGGAGAAGAGGATCTCAGTGAAAGGGGAGAAGAGGATCTCAGTGAAAGGGGTGAAGAGGATCTCAGTGAAAGGGGAGAAGAGGACATCAGTGAAAGGGGAGAAGAGGACCTCAGTGAAAGGGGAGAAGAGGACCTCAGTGAAAGGGGAGAAGAGGATCTCAGTGAAAGGGGAGAAGAGGGCCTCAGTGAAAGGGGAGAATTGGACCTCAGTGAAGGGGAGAAGAGGACCTCAGTGAAGGGGAGAAGAGGACCTTAGTGAAAGGGGAGAAGAGGATCTCAGTGAAATGGGAGAAGAGGATCTCAGTGAAAGGGGAGAAGAGGACCTCAGTGAAGGGGAGAAGATCACCTCAGTGAAAGGGGAGAAGAGGACCTCAGTGAAATGGGAGAAGAGGATCTCAGTGAAAGGCGAGAAGAGGACCTCAGTGAAGGGGAGAAGTGGACCTCAGAGAAGGGGAGAAGAGGACGTCAGTGAAAGGGGAGAAGAGGACCTCAATGAAGGGGGAGAAGAGGACCTCAGTGAAAGGGAAGAAGAGGACCCAGTGAAAGGGGAGAAGAGGACCTCAGTGAAGGGGAGAAGAGGACCGAAATGAAAGGGGAGAAGAGGATCTCAGTGAAAGGGGACAAGAGGACCTCAATGAAAGGGGAGAAGGGGACCTCAATGACAGGGGAGAAGGGGACCTCAATGAAAGGTGAGAAGAGGACCACAATGAAAGTGGAGAAGAGGATCTCAGTGAAAGGGGAGAAGAGGACCTCAATGAAAGGGGAGAAGAGGACCTCAGTGAAAGGGGAGAAGAGGACCTCAATGAAAGGTGAGAAGAGGACCTCAATGAACGGGGAGAAGAGGAGCTCAGTGAAATGGGAGAAGAGGATCTCAGTGAAAGGGGAGAAGAGGATCTCAGTGAAATGGGAGAAGAGGATCTCAGTGAAAGGGGAGAAGAGGACCTCAATGAAAGGGGAGAAGAGGACCCAGTGAAAGGAGAGAAGAGGCTCTCAGTGAAATGGGAGAAGAGGATCTCAGTGAAAGGGGAGAAGAGGATCTCAGTAAAATTGGAGAAGAGGATCTCAGTGAAATTGGAGAAGAGGATCTCAGTGAAAGGGGAGAAGAGGACCTCAGTGAAATGGGAGAAGAGGACCTAAGTGAAGGGGAGAAGAGGACCGCAATGAAAGGGGAGAAGAGGATCTCAGTGAAAGGGGAGAAGAGGATCCCAGTGAAAGGGGAGAAGAGGATCTCAGTGAAAGGGGAGAAGACGATCTCAGTGAAATGGGATAAGAGGACCTCAGTCAAAGGGGAGAGGAGGACCTCAATGAAAGGGGAGAAGAGGACCTCAGTGAAAGGTAAGAAGAGGATCACAGTGAAAGGGGAGAAGAGGATCTCAATGAAAGGGGAGAAGAGGATCTCAGTGAAAGGGGAGAAGAGGATCTCAGTGAAAGGGGAGAAGAGGATCTCAGTGAAAGGGGACAAGAGGATTTCAGAAAAAGGGGAGAAGAGGATCTCAGTGAAAGGGGAGAAGAGGATCTGAGTGAAAGGGGAGAAGAGGATCTCAGTGAAAGGGGAGCAGCGGATCTCATTGAAATGGGACAAGAGGACCTCAATGAAAGGGGAGAAGAGGACCTCAATGAAAGGGAGAAGAGGACCACAATGAAAAGGGAGAAGAGGATCTCAATGAAAGGGGAGAAGAGGACCTCAATGAAAGGGGAGAAGAGGAACTCAGTGAAGGCGAGAAGAGGACCTCAGTGAAGGGGAGAAGAGGACCTCAGTGAAAGGGGAGAAGAGGACCCAGTGAAAGGGGAGAAGAGGACCTCAGCGAAATGGGAGAAGAGGAGCTCAGTGAAATGGGAGAAGAGGATCTCAGTGAAAGGGGAGAAGAGGATCTCAGTGAAATGGGAGAAGAGGATCTCAGTGAAAGGGGAGAAGAGGACCTCAATGAAAGGGGAGAAGAGGACCCAGTGAAAGGAGAGAAGAGGATCTCAGTGAAATGGGAGAAGAGGATCTCAGTGAAATGGGAGAAGAGGATCTCAGTGAAAGGGGAGAAGAGGATCTCAGTGAAATTGGAGAAGAGGATCTCAGTGAAAGGGGAGAAGAGGACCCAGTGAAAGGGGAGAAGAGGACCTCAGTGAAATGGGAGAAGAGGAGCTCAGTGAAATGGGAGAAGAGGATCTCAGTGAAAGAGGGGAAGAGGATCTCAGTGAAATGGGAGAAGAGGATCTCAGTGAAAGGGGAGAAGAGGACCTCAATGAAAGGGAGAAGAGGACCCAGTGAAAGGAGAGAAGAGGATCTCAGTGAAATGGGAGAAGAGGATCTCAGTGAAATGTGAGAAGAGGATCTCAGTGAAAGGGGGGAAGAGGATCTCAGTGAAATTGGAGAAGAGGATCTCAGTGAAAGGGGAGAAGAGGATCCCAGTGAAATGGGAGAAGAGGATCTCAGTGAAATTGGAGAAGAGGATTTCAGTGAAAGGGGTGAAGAGGATCTCAGTGAAAGCGGAGAAGAGGATCTCAGTGAAAGGGGAGAAGAGGATCTCAGTGAAAGGGGAGCAGCGGATCTCAGTGAAATGGGACAAGAGGATCTCAGTGAAAGGGGAGAAGAGGATCTCAGTGAAAGGGGAGAAGAGGGCCTCAGTGAAAAGGGAGAAGAGGATCTCAGTGAAAGGGGAGAAGAGGACCACAGTGAAAGGGGAGAAGAGGATCTCAGTGAAAGGGGAGAAGAGGATCTCAGTGAAAGGGGAGAAGAGGATCTCAGTGAAAGCGGAGAAGAGGATCTCAGTGAAAGGGGAGAAGAGGACATCAGTGAAAGGGGAGAAGAGGACCACAGTGAAAGGGGAGAAGAGGACCTCAGTGAAAGGGGAGAAGAGGATCTCAGTGAAAGGGGAGAGGAGGACCTCAGTGAAGGGGAGAGGAGGACCTCAGTGAAGGGGAGAAGAGGACCTTAGTGAAAGGGGAGAAGAGGATCTCAGTGAAATGGGAGAAGAGGATCTCAGTGAAAGGGGAGAAGAGGACCTCAGTGAAGGGGACATGATCACCTCAGTGAAAGGGGAGAAGAGGACCTCAGTGAAATGGGAGAAGAGGATCTCAGTGAATGGCGAGAAGAGGACCTCAGTGAAGGGGAGAAGTGGACCTCAGAGAAGGGGAGAAGAGGACATCAGTGAAAGGGGAGAAGAGGACCTCAATGAAGGGGGAGAAGAGGACCTCAGTGAAAGGGAAGAAGAGGACCCAGTGAAAGGGGAGAAGAGGACCTCAGTGAAGGGGAGAAGAGGACCGAAATGAAAGGGGAGAAGAGGATCTCAGTGAAAGGGGACAAGAGGACCTCAATGAAAGGGGAGAAGGGAACCTCAATGAAAGGGGAGAAGGGGACCTCAATGAAAGGGGAGAAGAGGACCACAATGAAAGGGGAGAAGAGGATCTCAGTGAAAGGGGAGAAGAGGACCTCAATGAAAGGGGAGAAGAGGACCTCAGTGAAAGGGGAGAAGAGGACCTCAATGAAAGGTGAGAAGAGGACCTCAATGAACGGGGAGAAGAGGAACTCAATGAAAGGGAGAAGAGGACCACAATGAAAAGGGAGAAGAGGATCTCAATGAAAGGGGAGTAGAGGACCTCAATGAAAGGGGAGAAGAGGAACTCAGTGAAGGGGAGAAGAGGACCTCAGTGAAGGGGAGAAGAGGACCTCAGTGAAAGGGGAGAAGGGGACCTCAGTGAAATGGGAGAAGAGGATCTCAGTGGAATGGGAGAAGAGGATCTCAGTGAAAGGGGAGAAGAGGATCTCAGTGAAATGGGAGAAGAGGATCTCAGTGAAAGGGGAGAAGAGGACCTCAATGAAAGGGGAGAAGAGGACCCAGTGAAAGGAGAGAAGAGGATCTCAGTGAAATGGGAGAAGAGGATCTCAGTGAAATGGGAGAAGAGGATCTCAGTGAAAGGGGAGAAGAGGATCTCAGTGAAATTGGAGAAGAGGATCTCAGTGAAATTGGAGAAGAGGATCTCAGTGAAAGGGGAGAAGAGGATCTCAGTGAAATGGGAGAAGAGGATCTCAGTGAAAGGGGAGATGAGGATCTCAGTGAAATGGGATAAGTGGACCGAAGTGAAGGGGAGAAGAGGACCGCAATGAAAGGGGAGAAGAGGATCTCAGTGAAAGTGGAGAAGAGGATCTCAGTGAAATGGGATAAGAGGACCTAAGTGAAGGGGAGAAGAGGACCGCAATGAAAGGAGAGAAGTGGATCTCAGTGAAAGGGGAGAAGACGATCTCAGTGAAATGGGATAAGAGGACCTAAGTGAAGGGGAGAAGAGGACCGCAATGAAAGGGGAGAAGAGGATCTCAGTGAAAGGGGAGAAGAGGATCTCAGTGAAAGGGGAGAAGAGGACCTCAGTGAAAGGGGAGAAGAGGATCTCAGTTAAAGGGGAGAAGAGGACCTCAGTCAAAGGGGAGAGGAGGACCTCAATGAAAGGGGAGAAGAGGACCTCAGTGAAAGGTGAGAAGAGGATCACAGTGAAAGGGGAGAAGAGGATCTCAATGAAAGGGGACAAGAGGATTTCAGTGAAAGGGGAGAAGAGGATCTCAGTGAAAGGGGAGAAGAGGATCTGAGTGAAAGGGGAGAAGAGGATCTCAGTGAAAGGGGAGCAGCGGATCTCATTGAAATGGGACAAGAGGACCTCAATGAAAGGGGAGAAGAGGACCTCAATGAAAGGGAGAAGAGGACCACAATGAAATGGGAGAAGAGGATCTCAATGAAAGGGGAGAAGAGGACCTCAATGAAAGGGGAGAAGAGGAACTCAGTGAAGGGGAGAAGAGGACCTCAGTGAAGGGGAGAAGAGGACCTCAGTGAAAGGGGAGAAGAGGACATCAGTGAAATGGGAGAAGAGGACCCAGTGAAGGGGAGAAGAGGATCTCAGTGAAATGGGAGAAGAGGACCTCAGTGAAAGGGGAGAAGAGGACCCAATTAAAGGGGAGAAGAGGACATCAGTGAAATGAGAGAAGAGGAGCTCAGTGAAATGGGAGAAGAGCATCTCAGTGAAAGGGGAGAAGAGGATCTCAGTGAAATGGGAGAAGAGGATCTCAGTGAAAGGGGAGAAGAGGACCTCAATGAAAGGGGAGAAGAGGACCCAGTGAAAAGAGAGAAGAGGATCTCAGTGAAATAGGAGAAGAGGATCTCAGTGAAATGGGAGAAGAGGATCTCAGTGAAAGGGGAGAAGAGGATCTCAGTGAAATTGGAGAAGAGGATCTCAGTGAAAGGGGAGAAGAGGATCTCAGTGAAATGGGAGAAGAGGATCTCAGTGAAATGGGAGAAGAGGATCTCAGTGAAAGGGGAGAAGAGGATCTCAGTGAAATGGGATAAGAGGACCTAAGTGAAGGGGAGAAGAGGGCCGCAATGAAAGGGGAGAAGAGGATCTCAGTGAAAGGGGAGAAGAGGATCTCACTGAAAGGGGAGAAGAGGATCTCTGTGAAAGGGGAGAAGAGGATCTCAGTGAAATGGGATAATAGGACCTTAGTGAAGGGGAGAAGAGGACCGCAATGAAAGGGGAGAAGAGGATCTCAGTGAAAGGGGAGAAGAGGATCTCAGTTAAAGGGGAGAAGAGGACCTCAGTGAAAGGGGAGAGGAGGACCTCAATGAAAGGGGAGAAGAGGACCTCAGTGAAAGGTGAGAAGAGGATCACAGTGAAAGGGGAGAAGAGGATCTCAATGAAAGGGGAGAAGAGGATCTCAGTGAAAGGGGAGAAGAGGATCTCAGTGAAAGGGGAGAAGAGGATCTCAGTGAAAGGGGACAAGAGGATTTCAGTGAAAGGGGAGAAGAGGATCTCAGTGAAAGGGGAGAAGAGGATCTCAGTGAAAGGAGAGAAGAGGATCTCAGTGAAAGGGGAGCAGCGGATCTTATTGAAATGGGACAAGAGGACCTCAGTGAAAGGGGAGAAGAGGATCTCAGTGAAAGGGGAGAAGAGGATCTCAGTGAAAGGGGAGAAGAGGACCTCAGTGAAAGGGGAGAAGAGGATCTCATTGAAAGGGGAGAAGAGGACCTCAATGAAAGGGGAGAAGAGGATCTCAGTGAAAGGGGAGAAGAGTATCTCAGTGAAAGGGGAGAAGAGGATCTCAGTGAAAGGGGAGAAGAGGACATCAGTGAAAGGGGAGAAGAGGACCTCAGTGAAAGGGGAGAAGAGGTCCTCAGTGAAAGGGGAGAAGAGGATCTCAGTGAAAGGGGAGAAGAGGGCCTCAGTAAAAGGGGTGAAGAGGACCTCAGTGAAGGGGAGAAGAGGACCTCAGTGAAGGGGAGAAGAGGACCTTAGTGAAAGGGGAGAAGAGGATCTCAGTGAAATGGGAGAAGAGGATCTCAGTGAAAGGGGAGAAGAGGACCTCAGTGAAGGGGAGAAGATCACCTCAGTGAAAGGGGAGAAGAGGACCTCAGTGAAATGGGAGAAGAGGATCTCAGTGAATGGCGAGAAGAGGACCTCAGTGAAGGGGAGAAGTGGACCTCAGAGAAGGGGAGAAGAGGACGTCAGTGAAAGGGGAGAAGAGGACCTCAATGAAGGGGGAGAAGAGGATCTCAGTGAAAGGGGAGAAGAGGACCTCAATGAAAGGGAGAAGAGGACCCAGTGAAAGGAGAGAAGAGGATCTCAGTGAAATGGGAGAAGAGGATCTCAGTGAAATGGGAGAAGAGGATCTCAGTGAAAGGGGAGAAGAGGATCTCAGTGAAATGGGAGAAGAGGATCTCAGTGAAATGGGAGAAGAGGATCTCAGTGAAAGGGGAGAAGAGGATCTCAGTGAAATGGGATAAGCGGACCTAAGTGAAGGGGAGAAGAGGACCGCAATGAAAGTGGAGAAGAGGATCTCAGTGAAAGGGGAGAAGAGGATCTCAGTGAAAGGGGAGAAGAGGATCTCAGTGAAAGGGGTGAAGAGGATCTCAGTGAAATGGGATAAGAGGACCTAAGTGAAGGGGAGAAGGGGACCGCAATGAAAGGGGAGAAGAGGATCTCAGTGAAAGGGGAGAAGAGGATCTCAGTTAAAGGGGAGAAGAGGACCTCAGTCAAAGGGGAGAGGAGGACCTCAATGAAAGTGGAGAAGAGGACCTCAGTGAAAGGTGAGAAGAGGATCACAGTGAAAGGGGAGAAGAGCATCTCAATGAAAGGGGAGAAGAAGATCTCAGTGAAAGGGGAGAAGAGGATCTCAGTGAAAGGGGAGAAGAGGATCTCAGTGAAAGGAGACAAGAGGATTTCAGTGAAAGGGGAGAAGAGGTTCTCAGTGAAAGGGGAGAAGAGGATCTCAGTGAAAGGGGAGAAGAGGACCTCAGTGAAAGGGGAGAAGAGGATCTCAGTGAAGGGGAGAAGAGGACCTCAGTGAAAGGGGAGAAGAGGATCTCAGTGAAAGGGGAGAAGAGGACCTCAGTGAAAGGGGAGAAGAGGATCTCAGTGAAAGGGGAGAAGAGGACCTCAGTGAAGGGGGAGAAGAGGATCTCAGTGAAAGGGGAGAAGAGGACCTCAGTGAAGGGGAGTAGAGGACCTCAGTGAAAGGGGGAAGAGGATCTCAGTGAAAGGGGAGAAGACGACCTCAGTGAAAGGGGAGAAGAGGATCTCAGTGAAAGGGGAGAAGAGGATCTCAGTGAAAGGGGAGAAGAGGATCTCAGTGAAAGGGGAGAAGAGGATCTCAGTGAAAGGGGAGAAGAGGATCTCAGTGAAAGGGGAGAAGAGGACCTCAGTGAAAGGGGAGAAGAGGATCTCAGTGAAAGGGGAGAAGAGGATCTCGGTGAAAGGGGAGAAGAGGACCTCAGTGAAAGGGGAGCAGAGGATCTCATTGAAAGGGGAGAAGAGGACCTCAATGAAAGGGGAGAAGAGGATCTCAGTGAAAGGGGAGAAGAGGATCTCAGTGAAAGGGGTGAAGAGGATCTCAGTGAAAGGGGAGAAGAGGACATCAGTGAAAGGGGAGAAGAGGACCTCAGTGAAAGGGGAGAAGAGGACCTCAGTGAAAGGGGAGAAGAGGATCTCAGTGAAAGGGGAGAAGAGGGCCTCAGTGAAAGGGGAGAATTGGACCTCAGTGAAGGGGAGAAGAGGACCTCAGTGAAGGGGAGAAGAGGACCTTAGTGAAAGGGGAGAAGAGGATCTCAGTGAAATGGGAGAAGAGGATCTCAGTGAAAGGGGAGAAGAGGACCTCAGTGAAGGGGAGAAGATCACCTCAGTGAAAGGGGAGAAGAGGACCTCAGTGAAATGGGAGAAGAGGATCTCAGTGAAAGGCGAGAAGAGGACCTCAGTGAAGGGGAGAAGTGGACCTCAGAGAAGGGGAGAAGAGGACGTCAGTGAAAGGGGAGAAGAGGACCTCAATGAAGGGGGAGAAGAGGACCTCAGTGAAAGGGAAGAAGAGGACCCAGTGAAAGGGGAGAAGAGGACCTCAGTGAAGGGGAGAAGAGGACCGAAATGAAAGGGGAGAAGAGGATCTCAGTGAAAGGGGACAAGAGGACCTCAATGAAAGGGGAGAAGGGGACCTCAATGACAGGGGAGAAGGGGACCTCAATGAAAGGTGAGAAGAGGACCACAATGAAAGTGGAGAAGAGGATCTCAGTGAAAGGGGAGAAGAGGACCTCAATGAAAGGGGAGAAGAGGACCTCAGTGAAAGGGGAGAAGAGGACCTCAATGAAAGGTGAGAAGAGGACCTCAATGAACGGGGAGAAGAGGACCTCAATGAAAGGGGAGAAGAGGACCTCAATGAAAGGGAGAAGAGGACCACAATAAAAAGGGAGAAGAGGATCTCAATGAAAGGGGAGTAGAGGACCTCAATGAAAGGGGAGAAGAGGAACTCAGTGAAGGGGAGAAGAGGACCTCAGTGAAGGGGAGAAGAGGACCTCAGTGAAAGGGGAGAAGAGGACGTCAGTGAAATGGGAGAAGAGGAGCTCAGTGAAATGGGAGAAGAGGATCTCAGTGAAAGGGGAGAAGAGGATCTCAGTGAAATGGGAGAAGAGGATCTCAGTGAAAGGGGAGAAGAGGACCTCAATGAAAGGGGAGAAGAGGACCCAGTGAAAGGAGAGAAGAGGCTCTCAGTGAAATGGGAGAAGAGGATCTCAGTGAAAGGGGAGAAGAGGATCTCAGTAAAATTGGAGAAGAGGATCTCAGTGAAATTGGAGAAGAGGATCTCAGTGAAAGGGGAGAAGAGGACCTCAGTGAAATGGGAGAAGAGGACCTAAGTGAAGGGGAGAAGAGGACCGCAATGAAAGGGGAGAAGAGGATCTCAGTGAAAGGGGAGAAGAGGATCCCAGTGAAAGGGGAGAAGAGGATCTCAGTGAAAGGGGAGAAGACGATCTCAGTGAAATGGGATAAGAGGACCTCAGTCAAAGGGGAGAGGAGGACCTCAATGAAAGGGGAGAAGAGGACCTCAGTGAAAGGTAAGAAGAGGATCACAGTGAAAGGGGAGAAGAGGATCTCAATGAAAGGGGAGAAGAGGATCTCAGTGAAAGGGGAGAAGAGGATCTCAGTGAAAGGGGAGAAGAGGATCTCAGTGAAAGGGGACAAGAGGATTTCAGAAAAAGGGGAGAAGAGGATCTCAGTGAAAGGGGAGAAGAGGATCTGAGTGAAAGGGGAGAAGAGGATCTCAGTGAAAGGGGAGCAGCGGATCTCATTGAAATGGGACAAGAGGACCTCAATGAAAGGGGAGAAGAGGACCTCAATGAAAGGGAGAAGAGGACCACAATGAAAAGGGAGAAGAGGATCTCAATGAAAGGGGAGAAGAGGACCTCAATGAAAGGGGAGAAGAGGAACTCAGTGAAGGCGAGAAGAGGACCTCAGTGAAGGGGAGAAGAAGACCTCAGTGAAAGGGGAGAAGAGGACCCAGTGAAAGGGGAGAAGAGGACCTCAGCGAAATGGGAGAAGAGGAGCTCAGTGAAATGGGAGAAGAGGATCTCAGTGAAAGGGGAGAAGAGGATCTCAGTGAAATGGGAGAAGAGGATCTCAGTGAAAGGGGAGAAGAGGACCTCAATGAAAGGGGAGAAGAGGACCCAGTGAAAGGAGAGAAGAGGATCTCAGTGAAATGGGAGAAGAGGATCTCAGTGAAATGGGAGAAGAGGATCTCAGTGAAAGGGGAGAAGAGGATCTCAGTGAAATTGGAGAAGAGGATCTCAGTGAAAGGGGAGAAGAGGACCCAGTGAAATGGGAGAAGAGGAGCTCAGTGAAATGGGAGAAGAGGATCTCAGTGAAAGAGGGGAAGAGGATCTCAGTGAAATGGGAGAAGAGGATCTCAGTGAAAGGGGAGAAGAGGACCTCAATGAAAGGGAGAAGAGGACCCAGTGAAAGGAGAGAAGAGGATCTCAGTGAAATGGGAGAAGAGGATCTCAGTGAAATGTGAGAAGAGGATCTCAGTGAAAGGGGGGAAGAGGATCTCAGTGAAATTGGAGAAGAGGATCTCAGTGAAAGGGGAGAAGAGGATCCCAGTGAAATGGGAGAAGAGGATCTCAGTGAAATTGGAGAAGAGGATTTCAGTGAAAGGGGTGAAGAGGATCTCAGTGAAAGCGGAGAAGAGGATCTCAGTGAAAGGGGAGAAGAGGATCTCAGTGAAAGGGGAGCAGCGGATCTCAGTGAAATGGGACAAGAGGATCTCAGTGAAAGGGGAGAAGAGGATCTCAGTGAAAGGGGAGAAGAGGGCCTCAGTGAAAAGGGAGAAGAGGATCTCAGTGAAAGGGGAGAAGAGGACCACAGTGAAAGGGGAGAAGAGGATCTCAGTGAAAGGGGAGAAGAGGATCTCAGTGAAAGGGGAGAAGAGGATCTCAGTGAAAGCGGAGAAGAGGATCTCAGTGAAAGGGGAGAAGAGGACATCAGTGAAAGGGGAGAAGAGGACCACAGTGAAAGGGGAGAAGAGGACCTCAGTGAAAGGGGAGAAGAGGATCTCAGTGAAAGGGGAGAGGAGGACCTCAGTGAAGGGGAGAGGAGGACCTCAGTGAAGGGGAGAAGAGGACCTTAGTGAAAGGGGAGAAGAGGATCTCAGTGAAATGGGAGAAGAGGATCTCAGTGAAAGGGGAGAAGAGGACCTCAGTGAAGGGGACATGATCACCTCAGTGAAAGGGGAGAAGAGGACCTCAGTGAAATGGGAGAAGAGGATCTCAGTGAATGGCGAGAAGAGGACCTCAGTGAAGGGGAGAAGTGGACCTCAGAGAAGGGGAGAAGAGGACATCAGTGAAAGGGGAGAAGAGGACCTCAATGAAGGGGGAGAAGAGGACCTCAGTGAAAGGGAAGAAGAGGACCCAGTGAAAGGGGAGAAGAGGACCTCAGTGAAGGGGAGAAGAGGACCGAAATGAAAGGGGAGAAGAGGATCTCAGTGAAAGGGGACAAGAGGACCTCAATGAAAGGGGAGAAGGGAACCTCAATGAAAGGGGAGAAGGGGACCTCAATGAAAGGGGAGAAGAGGACCACAATGAAAGGGGAGAAGAGGATCTCAGTGAAAGGGGAGAAGAGGACCTCAATGAAAGGGGTGAAGAGGACCTCAGTGAAAGGGGAGAAGAGGACCTCAATGAAAGGTGAGAAGAGGACCTCAATGAACGGGGAGAAGAGGAACTCAATGAAAGGGAGAAGAGGACCACAATGAAAAGGGAGAAGAGGATCTCAATGAAAGGGGAGTAGAGGACCTCAATGAAAGGGGAGAAGAGGAACTCAGTGAAGGGGAGAAGAGGACCTCAGTGAAGGGGAGAAGAGGACCTCAGTGAAAGGGGAGAAGGGGACCTCAGTGAAATGGGAGAAGAGGATCTCAGTGGAATGGGAGAAGAGGATCTCAGTGAAAGGGGAGAAGAGGATCTCAGTGAAATGGGAGAAGAGGATCTCAGTGAAAGGGGAGAAGAGGACCTCAATGAAAGGGGAGAAGAGGACCCAGTGAAAGGAGAGAAGAGGATCTCAGTGAAATGGGAGAAGAGGATCTCAGTGAAATGGGAGAAGAGGATCTCAGTGAAAGGGGAGAAGAGGATCTCAGTGAAATTGGAGAAGAGGATCTCAGTGAAATTGGAGAAGAGGATCTCAGTGAAAGGGGAGAAGAGGATCTCAGTGAAATGGGAGAAGAGGATCTCAGTGAAAGGGGAGATGAGGATCTCAGTGAAATGGGATAAGTGGACCGAAGTGAAGGGGAGAAGAGGACCGCAATGAAAGGGGAGAAGAGGATCTCAGTGAAAGTGGAGAAGAGGATCTCAGTGAAATGGGATAAGAGGACCTAAGTGAAGGGGAGAAGAGGACCGCAATGAAAGGAGAGAAGTGGATCTCAGTGAAAGGGGAGAAGACGATCTCAGTGAAATGGGATAAGAGGACCTAAGTGAAGGGGAGAAGAGGACCGCAATGAAAGGGGAGAAGAGGATCTCAGTGAAAGGGGAGAAGAGGATCTCAGTGAAAGGGGAGAAGAGGACCTCAGTGAAAGGGGAGAAGAGGATCTCAGTTAAAGGGGAGAAGAGGACCTCAGTCAAAGGGGAGAGGAGGACCTCAATGAAAGGGGAGAAGAGGACCTCAGTGAAAGGTGAGAAGAGGATCACAGTGAAAGGGGAGAAGAGGATCTCAATGAAAGGGGACAAGAGGATTTCAGTGAAAGGGGAGAAGAGGATCTCAGTGAAAGGGGAGAAGAGGATCTGAGTGAAAGGGGAGAAGAGGATCTCAGTGAAAGGGGAGCAGCGGATCTCATTGAAATGGGACAAGAGGACCTCAATGAAAGGGGAGAAGAGGACCTCAATGAAAGGGAGAAGAGGACCACAATGAAAAGGGAGAAGAGGATCTCAATGAAAGGGGAGAAGAGGACCTCAATGAAAGGGGAGAAGAGGAAATCAGTGAAGGGGAGAAGAGGACCTCAGTGAAGGGGAGAAGAGGACCTCAGTGAAAGGGGAGAAGAGGACCTCAGTGAAATGGGAGAAGAGGACCCTGTGAAGGGGAGAAGAGGATCTCAGTGAAATGGGAGAAGAGGACCTCAGTGAAAGGGGAGAAGAGGACCCAGTGAAAGGGGAGAAGAGGACCTCAGTGAAATGGGAGAAGAGGAGCTCAGTGAAATGGGAGAAGAGGATCTCAGTGAAAGGGGAGAAGAGGATCTCAGTGAAATGGGAGAAGAGGATCTCAGTGAAAGGGGAGAAGAGGACCTCAATGAAAGGGAGAAGAGGACCCAGTGAAAGGAGAGAAGAGGATCTCAGTGAAATGGGAGAAGAGGATCTCAGTGAAATGTGAGAAGAGGATCTCAGTGAAAGGGGGGAAGAGGATCTCAGTGAAATTGGAGAAGAGGATCTCAGTGAAAGGGGAGAAGAGGATCTCAGTGAAATGGGAGAAGAGGATCTCAGTGAAATTGGAGAAGAGGATTTCAGTGAAAGGGGTGAAGAGGATCTCAGTGAAAGCGGAGAAGAGGATCTCAGTGAAAGGGGAGAAGAGGATCTCAGTGAAAGGGGAGCAGCGGATCTCAGTGAAATGGGACAAGAGGATCTCAGTGAAAGGGGAGAAGAGGATCTCAGTGAAAGGGGAGAAGAGGGCCTCAGTGAAAAGGGAGAAGAGGATCTCAGTGAAAGGGGAGAAGAGGACCACAGTGAAAGGGGAGAAGAGCATCTCAGTGAAAGGGGAGAAGAGGATCTCAGTGAAAGGGGAGAAGAGGATCTCAGTGAAAGCGGAGAAGAGGACCTCAGTCAAAGGGGAGAGGAGGATCTCAATGAAAGGGGAGAAGAGGACCTCAGTGAAAGGGGAGAAGGGGATCTCAATGAAAGGGGAGAAGAGGATCTCAGTGAAAGGGGAGAAGAGGACCTCAGTGAAAGGGAAGAAAAGGACCTCAGTGAACGGGGAGAAGAGGATCTCAGTGAAAGGGGAGAAGAGCACTTCAGTGAAAGGGGACAAGAGGATTTCAGTGAAAGGGGAGAAGAGGATCTCAGTGAAAGGGGAGAAGAGGATCTCAGTGAAAGGGGAGAAGAGGATCTCAGTGAAAGGGGAGAAGCGGATCACAGTGAAATGGGACAAGAGGATCTCAGTGAAAGGGGAGAAGAGGATCTCAGTGAAAGGGGAGAAGAGGATCTCAGTGAAAGGGGAGAAGAGGACCTCAGTGAAAGGGGAGAAGAGGATCTCAGTGAAAGGGGAGAAGAGGACCTCAGTGAAAGGGGAGAAGAGGATCTCAGTGACAGGGGAAAAGAGGATCTCAGTGAAAGGGGAGAAGAGGGTCCCAGTGAAAGAGGAGAAGATGATCTCAGTGAAAGGGGAGAAGAGGATCTCAGTGAAAGGGGAGAAGAGGACCTCAGTGAAAGGGGAGAAGAGGACCTCAGTGATCAGGGAGAAGAGGATCTCAGTGAAAGGGGAGAAGAGGATCTCAGTGAAAGGGGAGAAGAGGACCACAGTGAAAGGGGAGAAGAGGAATTCAGTGAAAGGGGAGAAGAGGACCTCAGTGAAAGGGGAGAAGAGGACCTCAGTGAAAGAGGAGAAGAGGATCTCAGTGAAAGGGGAGAAGAGGACCTCAGTGCAGGGGAGAAGATCACCTCAGTGAAAGGGGAGAAAAGGACCTCAGTGAAATGGGAGAAGAGGATCTCAGTGAATGGCGAGAAGAGGACCTCAGTGAAGGGGAGAAGAGGACCTCAGTGAAAGGTGAGAAGAGGATCACAGTGAAAGGGGAGAAGAGGATCTCAATGAAAGGGGAGAAGAGGATCTCAGTGAAAGGGGAGAAGAGGATCTCAGTGAAAGGGGAGAAGAGGATCTCAGTGAAAGGGGACAAGAGGATTTCAGTGAAAGGGGAGAAGAGGATCTCAGTGAAAGGGGAGAAGAGGATCTCAGTGAAAGGGGAGAAGAGGATCTCAGTGAAAGGAGAGCAGCGGATCTCATTGAAATGGGACAAGAGGACCTCAATGAAAGGGGAGAAGAGGACCTCAATGAAAGGGAGAAGAGGACCACAATGAAAAGGGAGAAGAGGATCTCAATGAAAGGGGAGAAGAGGACCTCAATGAAAGGGGAGAAGAGGAACTCAGTGAACGGGAGAAGAGGACCTCAGTGAAGGGGAGAAGAGGACCTCAGTGAAAGGGGAGAAGAGGACATCAGTGAAATGGGAGAAGAGGACCCAGTGAAGGGGAGAAGAGGATCTCAGTGAAATGGGAGAAGAGGACCTCAGTGAAAGGGGAGAAGAGGACCCAATTAAAGGGGAGAAGAGGACCTCAGTGAAATGAGAGAAGAGGAGCTCAGTGAAATGGGAGAAGAGCATCTCAGTGAAAGGGGAGAAGAGGATCTCAGTGAAATGGGAGAAGAGGATCTCAGTGAAAGGGGAGAAGAGGACCTCAATGAAAGGGGAGAAGAGGACCCAGTGAAAAGAGAGAAGAGGATCTCAGTGAAATAGGAGAAGAGGATCTCAGTGAAATGGGAGAAGAGGATCTCAGTGAAAGGGGAGAAGAGGATCTCAGTGAAATTGGAGAAGAGGATCTCAGTGAAAGGGGAGAAGAGGATCTCAGTGAAATGGGAGAAGAGGATCTCAGTGAAATGGGAGAAGAGGATCTCAGTGAAAGGGGAGAAGAGGATCTCAGTGAAATGGGATAAGAGGACCTAAGTGAAGGGGAGAAGAGGACCGCAATGAAAGGGGAGAAGAGGATCTCAGTGAAAGGGGAGAAGAGGATCTCACTGAAAGGGGAGAAGAGGATCTCTGTGAAAGGGGAGAAGAGGATCTCAGTGAAATGGGATAAGAGGACCTTAGTGAAGGGGAGAAGAGGACCGCAATGAAAGGGGAGAAGAGGATCTCAGTGAAAGGGGAGAAGAGGATCTCAGTTAAAGGGGAGAAGAGGACCTCAGTGAAAGGGGAGAGGAGGACCTCAATGAAAGGGGAGAAGAGGACCTCAGTGAAAGGTGAGAAGAGGATCACAGTGAAAGGGGAGAAGAGGATCTCAATGAAAGGGGAGAAGAGGATCTCAGTGAAAGGGGAGAAGAGGATCTCAGTGAAAGGGGAGAAGAGGATCTCAGTGAAAGGGGACAAGAGGATTTCAGTGAAAGGGGACAAGAGGATCTCAGTGAAAGGGGAGAAGAGGATCTCAGTGAAAGGAGAGAAGAGGATCTCAGTGAAAGGGGAGCAGCGGATCTTATTGAAATGGGACAAGAGGACCTCAGTGAAAGGGGAGAAGAGGATCTCAGTGAAAGGGGAGAAGAGGATCTCAGTGAAAGGGGAGAAGAGGACCTCAGTGAAAGGGGAGAAGAGGATCTCATTGAAAGGGGAGAAGAGGACCTCAATGAAAGGGGAGAAGAGGATCTCAGTGAAAGGGGAGAAGAGTATCTCAGTGAAAGGGGAGAAGAGGATCTCAGTGAAAGGGGAGAAGAGGACATCAGTGAAAGGGGAGAAGAGGACCTCAGTGAAAGGGGAGAAGAGGACCTCAGTGAAAGGGGAGAAGAGGATCTCAGTGAAAGGGGAGAAGAGGGCCTCAGTGAAAGGGGTGAAGAGGACCTCAGTGAAGGGGAGAAGAGGACATCAGTGAAGGGGAGAAGAGGACCTTAGTGAAAGGGGAGAAGAGGATCTCAGTGAAATGGGAGAAGAGGATCTCAGTGAAAGGGGAGAAGAGGTCCTCAGTGAAGGGGAGAAGATCACCTCAGTGAAAGGGGAGAAGAGGACCTCAGTGAAATGGGAGAAGAGGATCTCAGTGAATGGCGAGAAGAGGACCTCAGTGAAGGGGAGAAGTGGACCTCAGAGAAGGGGAGAAGAGGACGTCAGTGAAAGGGGAGAAGAGGACCTCAATGAAGGGGGAGAAGAGGATCTCAGTGAAAGGGGAGAAGAGGACCTCAATGAAAGGGAGAAGAGGACCCAGTGAAAGGAGAGAAGAGGATCTCAGTGAAATGGGAGAAGAGGATCTCAGTGAAATGGGAGAAGAGGATCTCAGTGAAAGGGGGGAAGAGGATCTCAGTGAAATTGGAGAAGAGGATCTCAGTGAAAGGGGAGAAGAGGATCTCAGTGAAATGGGAGAAGAGGATCTCAGTGAAATGGGAGAAGAGGATCTCAGTGAAAGGGGAGAAGAGGATCTCAGTGAAATGGGATAAGCGGACCTAAGTGAAGGGGAGAAGAGGACCGCAATGAAAGTGGAGAAGAGGATCTCAGTGAAAGGGGAGAAGAGGATCTCAGTGAAAGGGGAGAAGAGGATCTCAGTGAAAGGGGTGAAGAGGATCTCAGTGAAATGGGATAAGAGGACCTAAGTGAAGGGGAGAAGGGGACCGCAATGAAAGGGGAGAAGAGGATCTCAGTGAAAGGGGAGAAGAGGATCTCAGTTAAAGGGGAGAAGAGGACCTCAGTCAAAGGGGAGAGGAGGACCTCAATGAAAGTGGAGAAGAGGACCTCAGTGAAAGGTGAGAAGAGGATCACAGTGAAAGGGGAGAAGAGCATCTCAATGAAAGGGGAGAAGAAGATCTCAGTGAAAGGGGAGAAGAGGATCTCAGTGAAAGGGGAGAAGAGGATCTCAGTGAAAGGGGACAAGAGGATTTCAGTGAAAGGGGAGAAGAGGTTCTCAGTGAAAGGGGAGAAGAGGATCTCAGTGAAAGGGGAGAAGAGGACCTCAGTGAAAGGGGAGAAGAGGATCTCAGTGAAGGGGAGAAGAGGACCTCATTGAAAGGGGAGAAGAGGAACTCAGTGAAAGGGGAGAAGAGGACCTCAGTGAAAGGGGAGAAGAGGATCTCAGTGAAAGGGGAGAAGAGGACCTCAGTGAAGGGGGAGAAGAGGATCTCAGTGAAAGGGGAGAAGAGGACCTCAGTGAAGGGGAGAAGAGGACCTCAGTGAAAGGGGGAAGAGGATCTCAGTGAAAGGGGAGAAGACGACCTCAGTGAAAGGGGAGAAGAGGATCTCAATGAAAGGGGAGAAGAGGATCTCAGTGAAAGGGGAGAAGAGGATCTCAGTGAAAGGGGAGAAGAGGATCTCAGTGAAAGGGGAGAAGAGGATCTCAGTGAAAGGGGAGAAGAGGACCTCAGTGAAAGGGGAGAAGAGGATCTCAGTGAAAGGGGAGAAGAGGATCTCGGTGAAAGGGGAGAAGAGGACCTCAGTGAAAGGGGAGCAGAGGATCTCATTGAAAGGGGAGAAGAGGACCTCAATGAAAGGGGAGAAGAGGATCTCAGTGAAAGGGGAGAAGAGGATCTCAGTGAAAGGGGTGAAGAGGATCTCAGTGAAAGGGGAGAAGAGGACATCAGTGAAAGGGGAGAAGAGGACCTCAGTGAAAGGGGAGAAGAGGACCTCAGTGAAAGGGGAGAAGAGGATCTCAGTGAAAGGGGAGAAGAGGGCCTCAGTGAAAGGGGAGAATTGGACCTCAGTGAAGGGGAGAAGAGGACCTCAGTGAAGGGGAGAAGAGGACCTTAGTGAAAGGGGAGAAGAGGATCTCAGTGAAATGGGAGAAGAGGATCTCAGTGAAAGGGGAGAAGAGGACCTCAGTGAAGGGGAGAAGATCACCTCAGTGAAAGGGGAGAAGAGGACCTCAGTGAAATGGGAGAAGAGGATCTCAGTGAAAGGCGAGAAGAGGACCTCAGTGAAGGGGAGAAGTGGACCTCAGAGAAGGGGAGAAGAGGACGTCAGTGAAAGGGGAGAAGAGGACCTCAATGAAGGGGGAGAAGAGGACCTCAGTGAAAGGGAAGAAGAGGACCCAGTGAAAGGGGAGAAGAGGACCTCAGTGAAGGGGAGAAGAGGACCGAAATGAAAGGGGAGAAGAGGAAGTCAGTGAAAGGGGACAAGAGGACCTCAATGAAAGGGGAGAAGGGGACCTCAATGACAGGGGAGAAGGGGACCACAATGAAAGGTGAGAAGAGGACCACAATGAAAGGGGAGAAGAGGATCTCAGTGAAAGGGGAGAAGAGGACCTCAATGAAAGGGGAGAAGAGGACCTCAGTGAAAGGGGAGAAGAGGACCTCAATGAAAGGTGAGAAGAGGACCTCAATGAACGGGGAGAAGAGGACCTCAATGAAAGGGGAGAAGAGGACCTCAATGAAAGGGAGAAGAGGACCACAATAAAAAGGGAGAAGAGGATCTCAATGAAAGGGGAGTAGAGGACCTCAATGAAATGGGAGAAGAGGAACTCAGTGAAGGGGAGAAGAGGACCTCAGTGAAGGGGAGAAGAGGACCTCAGTGAAAGGGGAGAAGAGGACGTCAGTGAAATGGGAGAAGAGGAGCTCAGTGAAATGGGAGAAGAGGATCTCAGTGAAAGGGGAGAAGAGGATCTCAGTGAAATGGGAGAAGAGGATCTCAGTGAAAGGGGAGAAGAGGACCTCAATGAAAGGGGAGAAGAGGACCCAGTGAAAGGAGAGAAGAGGCTCTCAGTGAAATGGGAGAAGAGGATCTCAGTGAAAGGGGAGAAGAGGATCTCAGTGAAATTGGAGAAGAGGATCTCAGTGAAATTGGAGAAGAGGATCTCAGTGAAAGGGGAGAAGAGGACCTCAGTGAAATGGGAGAAGAGGACCTAAGTGAAGGGGAGAAGAGGACCGCAATGAAAGGGGAGAAGAGGATCTCAGTGAAAGGGGAGAAGAGGATCCCAGTGAAAGGGGAGAAGAGGATCTCAGTGAAAGGGGAGAAGACGATCTCAGTGAAATGGGATAAGAGGACCTCAGTCAAAGGGGAGAGGAGGACCTCAATGAAAGGGGAGAAGAGGACCTCAGTGAAAGGTGAGAAGAGGATCACAGTGAAAGGTGAGAAGAGGATCTCAATGAAAGGGGAGAAGAGGATCTCAGTGAAAGGGGAGAAGAGGATCTCAGTGAAAGGGGAGAAGAGGATCTCAGTGAAAGGGGACAAGAGGATTTCAGAAAAAGGGGAGAAGAGGATCTCAGTGAAAGGGGAGAAGAGGATCTGAGTGAAAGGGGAGAAGAGGATCTCAGTGAAAGGGGAGCAGCGGATCTCATTGAAATGGGACAAGAGGACCTCAATGAAAGGGGAGAAGAGGACCTCAATGAAAGGGAGAAGAGGACCACAATGAAAAGGGAGAAGAGGATCTCAATGAAAGGGGAGAAGAGGACCTCAATGAAAGGGGAGAAGAGGAACTCAGTGAAGGGGAGAAGAGGACCTCAGTGAAGGGGAGAAGAGGACCTCAGTGAAAGGGGAGAAGAGGACCCAGTGAAAGGGGAGAAGAGGACCTCAGCGAAATGGGAGAAGAGGAGCTCAGTGAAATGGGAGAAGAGGATCTCAGTGAAAGGGGAGAAGAGGATCTCAGTGAAATGGGAGAAGAGGATCTCAGTGAAAGGGGAGAAGAGGACCTCAATGAAAGGGGAGAAGAGGACCCAGTGAAAGGAGAGAAGAGGATCTCAGTGAAATGGGAGAAGAGGATCTCAGTGAAATGGGAGAAGAGGATCTCAGTGAAAGGGGAGAAGAGGATCTCAGTGAAATTGGAGAAGAGGATCTCAGTGAAAGGGGAGAAGAGGATCTCAGTGAAATGGGAGAAGAGGATCTCAGTGAAATGGGAGAAGAGGATCTCAGTGAAAGGGGAGAAGAGGATCTCAGTGAAATGGGATAAGAGGACCTAAGTGAAGGGGAGAAGAGGACCGCAATGAAAGTGGAGAAGAGGATCTCAGTGAAAGGGGAGAAGAGGATCTCAGTGAAAGGGGAGAAGGGGATCTCAGTGAAAGGGGAGAAGAGGATCTCAGTGAAAGGGGAGAAGACGATCTCAGTGAAATGTGATAAGAGGACCTAAGTGAAGGGGAGAAGAGGACCGCAATGAAAGGGGAGAAGAGGATCTCAGTGAAAGGGGAGAAGAGGATCTCAGTGAAAGGGGAGAAGAGGACCTCAGTGAAAGGAGAGAAGAGGATCTCAGCTAAAGGGGAGAAGAGGACCTCAGTCAAAGGGGAGAGGAGGACCTCAATGAAAGGGGAGAAGAGGACCTCAGTGAAAGGTGAGAAGAGGATCACAGTGAAAGGGGAGAAGAGTATCTCAATGAAAGGGGAGAAGAGGATCTCAGTGAAAGGGGAGAAGAGGATCTCAGTGAAAGGGGAGAAGAGGATCTCAGTGAAAGGGGACAAGAGGATTTCAGTGAAAGGGGAGAAGAGGATCTCAGTGAAAGGGGAGAAGAGGATCTGAGTGAAAGGGGAGAAGAGGATCTCAGTTAAAGGGGAGCAGCGGATCTCATTGAAATGTGACAAGAGGACCTCAATGAAAGGGGAGAAGAGGACCTCAATGAAAGGGAGAAGAGGACCACAATGAAAAGGGAGAAGAGGATCTCAATGAAAGGGGAGAAGAGGACCTCAATGAAAGGGGAGAAGAGGAACTCAGTGGAGGGGAGAAGAGGAACTCAGTGAAGGGGAGAAGAGGACCTCAGTGAAAGGGGAGAAGAGGACCTCAGTGAAATGGGAGAAGAGGACCCTGTGAAGGGGAGAAGAGGATCTCAGTGAAATGGGAGAAGAGGAGCTCAGTGAAACGGGAGAAGAGGATCTCAGTGAAAGGGGAGAAGAGGATCTCAGTGAAATGGGAGAAGAGGATCTCAGTGAAAGGGGAGAAGAGGACCTCAATGAAAGGGGAGAAGAGGACCTCAATGAAAGGGGAGAAGAGGATCTCAGTGAAATGGGAGAAGAGGATCTCAGTGAAATGGGAGAAGAGGATCTCAGTGAAAGGGGAGAAGAGGATCTCAGTGAAATTGGAGAAGAGGATCTCAGTGAAAGGGGAGAAGAGGATCTCAGTGTAATGGGAGAAGAGGATCTCAGTGAAATGGGAGAAGAGGATCTCAGTGAAAGGGGAGAAGAGGATCTCAGTGAAATGGGATAAGAGGACCTAAGTGAAGGGGAGAAGAGGACCGCAATGAAAGTGGAGAAGAGGATCTCAGTGAAAGGGGAGAAGAGGATCTCAGTGAAAGGGGAGAAGAGGATCTCAGTGAAAGGGGAGAAGAGGATCTCAGTGAAATGGGATAAGAGGACCTAAGTGAAGGGGAGAAGAGGACCGCAATGAAAGGGGAGAAGAGGATCTCAGTGAAAGGCGAGAAGAGGATCTCAGTTGAAGGGGAGAAGAGGACCTCAGTCAAAGCGGAGAGGAGGACCTCAATGAAAGGGGAGAAGAGGACCTCAGTGAAAGGTGAGAAGAGAATCACAGTGAAAGGGGAGAAGAGCATCTCAATGAAAGGGGAGAAGAAGATCTCAGTGAAAGGGGAGAAGAGGATCTCAGTGAAAGGGGAGAAGAGGATCTCAGTGAAAGGGGACAAGAGGATTTCAGTGAAAGGGGAGAAGAGGTTCTCAGTGAAAGGGGAGAAGAGGATCTGAGTGAAAGGGGAGAAGAGGACCTCAGTGAAAGGGGAGCAGCGGATCTCATTGAAATGGGACTAGAGGACCTCAGTGAAAGGGGAGAAGAGGATCTCAGTGAAAGGGGAGAAGAGGATCTCAGTGAAAGGGGAGAAGAGGACCTCAGTGAAAGGGGAGAAGAGGATCTCAGTGAAAGGGGAGAAGAGGACCTGAATGAAAGGGGAGAAGAGGACCTCAATGAAAGGGAGAAGAGGACCACAATAAAAAGGGAGAAGAGGATCTCAATGAAAGGGGAGTAGAGAACCTCAATGAAAGGGGAGAAGAGGAACTCAGTGAAGGGGAGAAGAGGACCTCAGTGAAGGGGAGAAGAGGACCTCAGTGAAAGGGGAGAAGAGGACGTCAGTGAAATGGGAGAAGAGGAGCTCAGTGAAATGGGAGAAGAGGATCTCAGTGAAAGGGGAGAAGAGGATCTCAGTGAAATGGGAGAAGAGGATCTCAGTGAAAGGGGAGAAGAGGACCTCAATGAAAGGGGAGAAGAGGACCCAGTGAAAGGAGAGAAGAGGCTCTCAGTGAAATGGGAGAAGAGGATCTCAGTGAAAGGGGAGAAGAGGATCTCAGTGAAATTGGAGAAGAGGATCTCAGTGAAATTGGAGAAGAGGATCTCAGTGAAAGGGGAGAAGAGGACCTCAGTGAAATGGGAGAAGAGGACCTAAGTGAAGGGGAGAAGAGGACCGCAATGAAAGGGGAGAAGAGGATCTCAGTGAAAGGGGAGAAGAGGATCCCAGTGAAAGGGGAGAAGAGGATCTCAGTGAAAGGGGAGAAGACGATCTCAGTGAAATGGGATAAGAGGACCTCAGTCAAAGGGGAGAGGAGGACCTCAATGAAAGGGGAGAAGAGGACCTCAGTGAAAGGTGAGAAGAGGATCACAGTGAAAGGTGAGAAGAGGATCTCAATGAAAGGGGAGAAGAGGATCTCAGTGAAAGGGGAGAAGAGGATCTCAGTGAAAGGGGAGAAGAGGATCTCAGTGAAAGGGGACAAGAGGATTTCAGAAAAAGGGGAGAAGAGGATCTCAGTGAAAGGGGAGAAGAGGATCTGAGTGAAAGGGGAGAAGAGGATCTCAGTGAAAGGGGAGCAGCGGATCTCATTGAAATGGGACAAGAGGACCTCAATGAAAGGGGAGAAGAGGACCTCAATGAAAGGGAGAAGAGGACCACAATGAAAAGGGAGAAGAGGATCTCAATGAAAGGGGAGAAGAGGACCTCAATGAAAGGGGAGAAGAGGAACTCAGTGAAGGGGAGAAGAGGACCTCAGTGAAGGGGAGAAGAGGACCTCAGTGAAAGGGGAGAAGAGGACCCAGTGAAAGGGGAGAAGAGGACCTCAGCGAAATGGGAGAAGAGGAGCTCAGTGAAATGGGAGAAGAGGATCTCAGTGAAAGGGGAGAAGAGGATCTCAGTGAAATGGGAGAAGAGGATCTCAGTGAAAGGGGAGAAGAGGACCTCAATGAAAGGGGAGAAGAGGACCCAGTGAAAGGAGAGAAGAGGATCTCAGTGAAATGGGAGAAGAGGATCTCAGTGAAATGGGAGAAGAGGATCTCAGTGAAAGGGGAGAAGAGGATCTCAGTGAAATTGGAGAAGAGGATCTCAGTGAAAGGGGAGAAGAGGATCTCAGTGAAATGGGAGAAGAGGATCTCAGTGAAATGGGAGAAGAGGATCTCAGTGAAAGGGGAGAAGAGGATCTCAGTGAAATGGGATAAGAGGACCTAAGTGAAGGGGAGAAGAGGACCGCAATGAAAGTGGAGAAGAGGATCTCAGTGAAAGGGGAGAAGAGGATCTCAGTGAAAGGGGAGAAGGGGATCTCAGTGAAAGGGGAGAAGAGGATCTCAGTGAAAGGGGAGAAGACGATCTCAGTGAAATGTGATAAGAGGACCTAAGTGAAGGGGAGAAGAGGACCGCAATGAAAGGGGAGAAGAGGATCTCAGTGAAAGGGGAGAAGAGGATCTCAGTGAAAGGGGAGAAGAGGACCTCAGTGAAAGGAGAGAAGAGGATCTCAGCTAAAGGGGAGAAGAGGACCTCAGTCAAAGGGGAGAGGAGGACCTCAATGAAAGGGGAGAAGAGGACCTCAGTGAAAGGTGAGAAGAGGATCACAGTGAAAGGGGAGAAGAGTATCTCAATGAAAGGGGAGAAGAGGATCTCAGTGAAAGGGGAGAAGAGGATCTCAGTGAAAGGGGAGAAGAGGATCTCAGTGAAAGGGGACAAGAGGATTTCAGTGAAAGGGGAGAAGAGGATCTCAGTGAAAGGGGAGAAGAGGATCTGAGTGAAAGGGGAGAAGAGGATCTCAGTTAAAGGGGAGCAGCGGATCTCATTGAAATGTGACAAGAGGACCTCAATGAAAGGGGAGAAGAGGACCTCAATGAAAGGGAGAAGAGGACCACAATGAAAAGGGAGAAGAGGATCTCAATGAAAGGGGAGAAGAGGACCTCAATGAAAGGGGAGAAGAGGAACTCAGTGGAGGGGAGAAGAGGAACTCAGTGAAGGGGAGAAGAGGACCTCAGTGAAAGGGGAGAAGAGGACCTCAGTGAAATGGGAGAAGAGGACCCTGTGAAGGGGAGAAGAGGATCTCAGTGAAATGGGAGAAGAGGACCTCAGTGAAAGGGGAGAAGAGGACCCAATGAAAGGGGAGAAGAGGACCTCAGTGAAATGGGAGAAGAGGAGCTCAGTGAAACGGGAGAAGAGGATCTCAGTGAAAGGGGAGAAGAGGATCTCAGTGAAATGGGAGAAGAGGATCTCAGTGAAAGGGGAGAAGAGGACCTCAATGAAAGGGGAGAAGAGGACCTCAATGAAAGGGGAGAAGAGGATCTCAGTGAAATGGGAGAAGAGGATCTCAGTGAAATGGGAGAAGAGGATCTCAGTGAAAGGGGAGAAGAGGATCTCAGTGAAATTGGAGAAGAGGATCTCAGTGAAAGGGGAGAAGAGGATCTCAGTGTAATGGGAGAAGAGGATCTCAGTGAAATGGGAGAAGAGGATCTCAGTGAAAGGGGAGAAGAGGATCTCAGTGAAATGGGATAAGAGGACCTAAGTGAAGGGGAGAAGAGGACCGCAATGAAAGTGGAGAAGAGGATCTCAGTGAAAGGGGAGAAGAGGATCTCAGTGAAAGGGGAGAAGAGGATCTCAGTGAAAGGGGAGAAGAGGATCTCAGTGAAATGGGATAAGAGGACCTAAGTGAAGGGGAGAAGAGGACCGCAATGAAAGGGGAGAAGAGGATCTCAGTGAAAGGCGAGAAGAGGATCTCAGTTGAAGGGGAGAAGAGGACCTCAGTCAAAGCGGAGAGGAGGACCTCAATGAAAGGGGAGAAGAGGACCTCAGTGAAAGGTGAGAAGAGAATCACAGTGAAAGGGGAGAAGAGCATATCAATGAAAGGGGAGAAGAAGATCTCAATGAAAGGGGAGAAGAGGATCTCAGTGAAAGGGGAGAAGAGGATCTCAGTGAAAGGGGACAAGAGGATTTCAGTGAAAGGGGAGAAGAGGTTCTCAGTGAAAGGGGAGAAGAGGATCTGAGTGAAAGGGGAGAAGAGGACCTCAGTGAAAGGGGAGCAGCGGATCTCATTGAAATGGGACTAGAGGACCTCAGTGAAAGGGGAGAAGAGGATCTCAGTGAAAGGGGAGAAGAGGATCTCAGTGAAAGGGGAGAAGAGGACCTCAGTGAAAGGGGAGAAGAGGATCTCAGTGAAAGGGGAGAAGAGGACCTGAATGAAAGGGGAGAAGAGGATCTCAGTGAAAGGGGAGAAGAGGATCTCAGTGAAAGGGGAGAAGAGGATCTCAGTGAAAGGGGAGAAGAGGACCTCAGTGAAAGGGGAGAAGAGGACCTCAGTGAAAGGGGAGAAGAGGACCTCAGTGAACGGGGAGAAGAGGACTTCTGTGAAAGGGGAGAAGAGGATCTCAGTGAAATGGGAGAAGAGGACCTCAGTGAAAGGGGAGAAGAGGATCTCAGTGAAAGGGGAGAAGAGGACCACAGTAAAAGGGGAGAAGAGGACCTCAGTGAAAGGGGAGAAGAGGATCTCAGTGAAAGGGGAGAAGAGGACCTCAGTGAAAGGGGAGAAGAGGACCTCAGTGAAGGGGAGAAGAGGACCTCAGTGAAGGGGAAAAGAGGACCTTAGTGAAAGGGGAGAAGAGGATCTCAGTGAAATGGGAGAAGAGGATCTCAGTGAAAGGGGAGAAGAGGACCTCAGTGAAGGGGAGAAGATCACCTCAGTGAAAGGGGAAAAGAGGAACTCAGTGAAATGGGAGAAGAGGATCTCAGTGAATGGCGAGAAGAGGACCTCAGTGAAGGGGAGAAGTGGACCTCAGAGAAGGGGAGAAGAGGACCTCAGTGAAAGGGGAGAAGAGGACCTCAATGAAGGGGGAGAAGGGGACCTCAGTGAAAGGGAAGAAGAGGACCCAGTGAAAGGGGAGAAGAGGACCTCAGTGAAGGGGAGAAGAGGACCTAAATGAAAGGGGAGAGGAGGATCTCAGTGAAAGGGGACAAGGGGACCTCAATGAAAGGGGAGAATGGGACCTCAATGAAAGGGGAGAAGAGGACCTCAATGAAAGGGGAGAAGAGGACCACAATGAAAGGGGAGAAGGGGATCTCAGTGAAAGGGGAGAAGAGGACCTCAATGAAAGGGGAGAAGAGGACCTCATTGAAAGGGGAGAAGAGGACCTCAATGAAAGGTGAGAAGAGGACCTCAATGAACGGGGAGAAGAGGACCTCAATGAAAGGGGAGAAGAGGACCTCAATGAAAGGGAGAAGAGGACCACAATGAAAAGGGAGAAGAGGATCTCAATGAAAGGGGAGAAGAGGACCTCAATGAAAGGGGAGAAGAGGAACTCAGTGAAGGGGAGAAGAGGACCTCAGTGAAGGGGAGAAGAGGACCTCAGTGAAAGGGGAGAAGAGGACCTCAGTGAAATGGGAGAAGAGGACCACAGTGAAAGGGGAGAAGAGGACCCAGTGAAAGGGGAGAAGAGGATCTCAGTGAAAGGTAAGAAGAGGACCTAAATGAAAGGGGAGAAGAGGACCCTGTGAAAGGGGAGAAGAGGATCTCAGTGACAGGGGAGATGAGGACCTCGGTGAAAGGGGAGAAGAGGCTCTCAGTGAAAGGGAGAAGAGGATTTCATTGAAAATGGAGAAGAGGACCTCAATGAAAGGGGAGTAGAGGACCTCAATGAAAGGGGAGAAGAGGATCTGAGTGAAGGGGACAAGAGGATCTCAGTGAAAGGGGAGAAGAAGACCTCAATGAAAGGGGAGAAGAGGACCTCAATGAAAGGGGAGAAGAGGACCTCAATGAAAGGGGAGAAGAGGCTCTCAGTAAAGGGGAGTTGAGGACCTCAGTCAAAGGGGAGAGGAGGACCTCAATGAAAGGGGAGAAGAGGACCTCAGTGAAAGGGGAGAAGAGGATCTCAGTGAAAGGGGAGAAGAGGATCTCAATGAAAGGGGAGAAGAGGATCTCAGTGAAAGGGGAGAAGAGTATCTCAGTGAAAGGGGAGAAGAGGATCTCAGTGAAAGGGGAGAAGAGGATCTCAGTGAAAGGGGAGAAGAGGGTCTCAGTGAAAGGGGAGAAGAGCACCTCAGTGAAAGTGGACAAGAGGATTTCAATGAAAGGGGAGAAGAGGATCTCAGTGAAAGCGGAGAAGAGGATCTCAGTGAAAGGGGAGAAGAGGATCTCAGTGAAAGGGGAGCAGCGGATCTCAGTGAAATGGGACAAGAGGATCTCAGTGAAAGGGGAGAAGAGGATCTCAGTGAAAGGGGAGAAGAGGGCCTCAGTGAAAAGTGAGAAGAGGATCTCAGTGAAAGGGGAGAAGAGGACCACAGTGAAAGGGGAGAAGAGGATTTCAGTCAAAGGGGAGAAGAGGATCTCAGTGAAAGGGGAGAAGAGGATCTCAGTGAAAGGGGAGAAGAGGACCTCAGTGAAAGGGGAGAAGAGGATCTCAGTGAAAGGGGAGAAGAGGATCTCAGTGAAAGGGGAGAAGAGGATCTCAGTGAAAGGGGAGAAGAGGACCTCAGTGAAAGGGGAGAAGAGGATCTCAGTGAAAGCGGAGAAGAGGATCTCAGTGAAAGGGGAGAAGAGGATCTCAGTGAAAGGGGAGCAGCGGATCTCAGTGAAATGGGACAAGAGGATCTCAGTGAAAGTGGAGAAGAGGATCTCAGTGAAAGGGGAGAAGAGGACCTCAGTGAAAAGGGAGAAGAGGATCTCAGTGAAAGGGGAGAAGAGGACACAGTGAAAGGCGAGAAGAGGATCTCAGTGAAAGGGGAGAAGAGGATCTCAGTGAAAGGGGAGAAGAGGATCTCAGTGAAAGGGGAGAAGAGGACCTCAGTGAAAGGGGAGAAGAGGATCTCAGTGAAAGGGGAGAAGAGGGTCTCAGTGAAAGGGGAGAAGAGCACCTCAGTGAAAGTGGACAAGAGGATTTCAATGAAAGGGGAGAAGAGGATCTCAGTGAAAGCGGAGAAGAGGATCTCAGTGAAAGGGGAGAAGAGGATCTCAGTGAAAGGGGAGCAGCGGATCTCAGTGAAATGGGACAAGAGGATCTCAGTGAAAGGGGAGAAGAGGATCTCAGTGAAAGGGGAGAAGAGGGCCTCAGTGAAAAGTGAGAAGAGGATCTCAGTGAAAGGGGAGAAGAGGACCACAGTGAAAGGGGAGAAGAGGATTTCAGTGAAAGGGGATAAGAGGATCTCAGTGAAAGGGGAGAAGAGGATCTCAGTGAAAGGGGAGAAGAGGACCTCAGTGAAAGGGGAGAAGAGGATCTCAGTGAAAGGGGAGAAGAGGATCTCAGTGAAAGGGGAGAAGAGGATCTCAGTGAAAGGGGAGAAGAGGACCTCAGTGAAAGGGGAGAAGAGGATCTCAGTGAAAGCGGAGAAGAGGATCTCAGTGAAAGGGGAGAAGAGGATCTCAGTGAAAGGGGAGCAGCGGATCTCAGTGAAATGGGACAAGAGGATCTCAGTGAAAGTGGAGAAGAGGATCTCAGTGAAAGGGGAGAAGAGGACCTCAGTGAAAAGGGAGAAGAGGATCTCAGTGAAAGGGGAGAAGAGGACACAGTGAAAGGCGAGAAGAGGATCTCAGTGAAAGGGGAGAAGAGGATCTCAGTGAAAGGGGAGAAGAGGATCTCAGTGAAAGGGGAGAAGAGGACCTCAGTGAAAGGGGAGAAGAGGATCTCAGTGAAAGGGGAGAAGAGGATCACAGTGAAAGGGGAGAAGAGGATCTCAGTGAAAGGGGAGACGAGGACCTCAGTGAAAGGGGAGAAGAGGACCTCAGTGAACGGGGAGAAGAGGACCTCTGTGAAAGTGGAGAAGAGGATCTCAGTGAAAGGGGAGAAGAGGACCTCAGTGAAAGGGGAGAAGAGGATCTCAGTGAAAGGGGAGAAGAGGACCACAGTGAAAGGGGAGAAGAGGACATCAGTGAAAGGGGAGAAGAGGCCCTCAGTGAAAGGGGAGAAGAGGACCTCGGTGAAAGGGGAGAAGAGGAACTCAGTGAAGGGGACAAGAGGACCTCAGTGAAGGGGAGAAGAGGACCTTAGTGAAAGGGGAGAAGAGGATCTCAGTGAAATGGGAGAAGAGGATCTCAGTGAAAGGGGACAAGAGGATTTCAGTGAAAGGGGAGAAGAGGATCTCAGTGAAAGGGGAGAAGAGGATCTCAGTGAAAGGGGAGAAGAGGCTCTCAGTGAAAGGGGAGCAGCGGATCTCATTGAAATGGGACAAGAGGATCTCAGTGAAAGGGGAGAAGAGGATCTCAGTGAAAGGGGAGAAGAGGATCTCAGTGAAAGGGGAGAAGAGGACCTGAGTGAAAGGGGAGAAGAGGATCTCAGTGAAAGGGGAGAAGAGGATCTCAGTGAAAGGGGAGAAGAGGATCTCAGTGAAAGGGGAGGAGCGGATCTCATTGAAATGGGACAAGAGGACCTCAATGAAAGGGGAGAAGAGGACCTCAATGAAAGGGAGAAGAGGACCACAATGAAAAGGGAGAAGAGGATCTCAATGAAAGGGGAGAAGATGACCTCAATGAAAGGGGAGAAGAGGAACTCAGTGAAGGGGAGAAGAGGACCTCAGTGAAGGGGAGAAGAGGACCTCAGCGAAAGGGGAGAAGAGGATCTCAGTGAAATGGGAGAAGAGGACCCAGTGAAGGGGAGAAGAGGATCTCAGTGAAATGGGAGAAGAGGACTTCAGTGAAAGGGGAGAAGAGGACCCAATGAAAGGGGAGAAGAGGACCTCAGTGAAATGAGAGAAGAGGAGCTCAGTGAAATGGGAGAAGAGGATCTCAGTGAAAGGGGAGAAGAGGATCTCAGTGAAATGGGAGAAGAGGATCTCAGTGAAAGGGGAGAAGAGGACCTCAATGAAAGGGGAGAAGAGGACCCAGTGAAAAGAGAGAAGAGGATCTCAGTGAAATGGGAGAAGAGGATCTCAGTGAAATGGGAGAAGAGGATCTCAGTGAAAGGGAAGAAGAGGATCTCAGTGAAATTGGAGAAGAGGATCTCAGTGAAAGGGGAGAAGAGGATCTCAGTGAAATGGGAGAAGAGGATCTCAGTGAAATGGGAGAAGAGCATCTCAGTGAAAGGGGAGAAGAGGATCTCAGTGAAAGGGGAGAAGAGGATCTCAGTGAAATGGGATAAGAGGACCTAAGTGAAGGGGAGAAGAGGACCGCAATGAAAGTGGAGAAGAGGATCTCAGTGAAAGGGGAGAAGAGGATCTCAGTGACAGGGGAGAGGAGGATCTCTGCGAAGGGGGAGAAGAGGATCTCAGTGAAATGGGATAAGAGGACCTAAGTGAAGGGGAGAAGAGGACCGCAATGAAAGGGGAGAAGAGGATCTCAGTGTATGGGGAGAAGAGGATCTCAGTTAAAGGGGAGAAGAGGACCTCAGTCAAAGGGGAGAGGAGGACCTCAATGAAAGGGGAGAAGTGGACCTCAGTGAAAGGTGAGAAGAGGATCACAGTGAAAGGGGAGAAGAGGATCTCAATGAAATGGGAGAAGAGGATCTCAGTGAAAGGGGAGAAGAGGATCTCAGTGAAAGGGGAGAAGAGGATCTCAGTGAAAGGGGACAAGAGGATTTCAGTGAAAGGGGAGAAGAGGATCTCAGTGAAAGGGGAGAAGAGGATCTCAGTGAAAGGAGAGAAGAGGATCTCAGTGAAAGGGGAGCAGCGGATCTCATTGAATTGGGACAAGAGGACCTCAGTGAAAGGGGAGTAGAGGATCTCAGTGAAAGGGGAGAAGAGGATCTCAGTGAAAGGGGAGAAGAGGACCTCAGTGAAAGGGGAGAAGAGGATCTCATTGAAAGGGGAGAAGAGGACATCAATGAAAGGGGAGAAGAGGATCTCAGTGAAAGGGGAGAAGAGGATCTCAGTGAAAGGGGAGAAGAGGATCTCAGTGAAAGGGGAGAAGAGGACATCAGTGAAAGGGGAGAAGAGGACCTCAGTGAAAGGGGAGAAGAGGACCTCAGTGAAAGGGGATAAGAGGATCTCAGTGAAAGGGGAGAAGAGGACCTCAGTGAAGGGGAGAAGAGGACCTCAGTGAAGGGGAGAAGAGGACCTTAGTGAAAGGGGAGAAGAGGATCTCAGTGAAAGGGGAGAAGAGGACCTCAATGAAAGGTGAGAAGAGGACCTCAATGAACGGGGAGAAGAGGACCTCAATGAAAGGGGAGAAGAGGACCTCAATGAAAGGGAGAAGAGGACCACAATGAAAAGGGAGAAGAGGATCTCAATGAAAGGGGAGTAGAGGACCTCAATGAAAGGGGAGAAGAGGAACTCAGTGAAGGGGAGAAGAGGACCTCAGTGAAGGGGAGAAGAGGACCTCAGTGAAAGGGGAGAAGAGTACCTCAGTGAAAGGGGAGAAGAGGATCTCAGTGAAAGGGGACAAGAGGATTTCAGTGAAAGGGGAGAAGAGGATCTCAGTGAAAGGGGAGAAGAGGATCTCAGTGAAAGGGGAGAAGAGGATCTCAGTGAAAGGGGAGAAGAGGACATCAGTGAAAGGGGAGAAGAGGAACTCAGTGAAAGGGGAGAAAAGGACCAGAATGAAAGGGGAGAAGAGGATCTCAGTGAAAGGGGAGAAGAGGATCTCAGTGAAAGGGGAGAAGAGGATCTCAGTGAAAGGGGAGAAGAGGACCTCAGTGAAAGGGGAGAAGAGGAGCTCAGTGAAAGGGGAGAAGAGGACCTCAGTGAACGGGGAGAAGAGGACTTCTGTGAAAGGGGAGAAGAGGATCTCAGTGAAATGGGAGAAGAGGACCTCATTGAAAGGGGAGAAGAGGATCTCAATGAAAGGGGAGAAGAGGACCACAGTAAAAGGGGAGAAGAGGACCTCAGTGAAAGGGGAGAAGAGGATCTCAGTGAAAGGGGAGAAGACGACCTCAGTGAAAGGGGAGAAGAGGACCTCAGTGAAGGGGAGAAGAGGACCTCAGTGAAGGGGAAAAGAGGACCTTAGTGAAAGGGGAGAAGAGGATCTCAGTGAAATGGGAGAAGAGGATCTCAGTGAAAGGGGAGAAGAGGACCTCAGTGAAGGGGAGAAGATCACCTCAGTGAAAGGGGAGAAGAGGACCTCAGTGAAATGGGAGAAGAGGATCTCAGTGAATGGCGAGAAGAGGACCTCAGTGAAGGGGAGAAGTGGACCTCAGAGAAGGGGAGAAGAGGACCTCAGTGAAAGGGGAGAAGAGGACCTCAATGAAGGGGGAGAAGGGGACCTCAGTGAAAGGGAAGAAGAGGACCCAGTGAAAGGGGAGAAGAGGACCTCAGTGAAGGGGAGAAGAGGACCTAAATGAAAGGGGAGTGGAGGATCTCAGTGAAAGGGGACAAGGGGACCTCAATGAAAGGGGAGAAGGGGACCTCAATGAAAGGGGAGAAGGGGACCTCAATGAAAGGGGAGAAGAGGACCACAATGAAAGGGGAGAAGGGGATCTCAGTGAAAGGGGAGAAGAGGACCTCAATGAAAGGGGAGAAGAGGACCTCAGTGAAAGGGGAGAAGAGGACCTCAATGAAAGGTGAGAAGAGGACCTCAATGAACGGGGAGAAGAGGACCTCAATGAAAGGGGAGAAGAGGACCTCAATGAAAGGGAGAAGAGGACCACAATGAAAAGGGAGAAGAGGATCTCAATGAAAGGGGAGAAGAGGACCTCAATGAAAGGGGAGAAGAGGATCTCAGTGAAGGGGAGAAGAGGACCTCAGTGAAGGGGAGAAGAGGAGCTCAGTGAAAGGGGAGAAGAGGACCTCAGTGAAATGGGAGAAGAGGACCACAGTGAAAGGGGAGAAGAGGACACAGTGAAAGGGGAGAAGAGGATCTCAGTGAAAGGTAAGAAGAGGACCTAAATGAAAGGGGAGAAGAGGACCCTGTGAAAGGGGAGAAGAGGATCTCAGTGACAGGGGAGAAGAGGACCTCGGTGAAAGGGGAGAAGAGGCTCTCAGTGAAAGGGAGAAGAGGATTTCATTGAAAAGGGAGAAGAGGACCTCAATGAAAGGGGAGTAGAGGACCTCAATGAAAGGGGAGAAGAGGATCTGAGTGAAGGGGACAAGAGGATCTCAGTGAAAGGGGAGAAGAAGACCTCAATGAAAGGGGAGAAGAGGACCTCAATGAAAGGGGAGAAGAGGACCTCAATGAAAGGGGAGAAGAGGCTCTCAGTGAAGGGGAGATGAGGACCTCAGTCAAAGGGGAGAGGAGGACCTCAATGAAAGGGGAGAAGAGGACCTCGGTGAAAGGGGAGAAGAGGATCTCAGTGAAAGGGGAGAAGAGGATCTGAATGAAAGGGGAGAAGAGGATCTCAGTGAAAGGGGAGAAGAGTATCTCAGTGAAAGGGGAGAAGAGGATCTCAGTGAAAGGGGAGAAGAGGATCTCAGTTAAAGGGCAGAAGAGGGTCTCAGTGAAAGGGGAGAAGAGCACCTCAGTGAAAGGGGACAAGAGGATTTCAATGAAAGGGGAGAAGAGGATCTCAGTGAAAGCGGAGAAGAGGATCTCAGTGAAAGGGGAGAAGAGGATCTCAGTGAAAGGGGAGCAGCGGATCTCAGTGAAATGGGACAAGAGGATCTCAGTGAAAGGGGAGAAGAGGATCTCAGTGAAAGGGGAGAAGAGGACCTCAGTGAAAGGGGAGAAGAGGATCTCATTGAAAGGGGAGAAGAGGACATCAATAAAAGGGGAGAAGAGGATCTCAGTGAAAGGGGAGAAGAGGATCTCAGTGAAAGGGGAGAAGAGGATCTCAGTGAAAGGGGAGAAGAGGACATCAGTGAAAGGGGAGAAGAGGACCTCAGTGAAAGGGGAGAAGAGGACCTCAGTGAAAGGGGATAAGAGGATCTCAGTGAAAGGGGAGAAGAGGACCTCAGTGAAGGGGAGAAGAGGACCTCAGTGAAGGGGAGAAGAGGACCTTAGTGAAAGGGGAGAAGAGGATCTCAGTGAAAGGGGAGAAGAGGACCTCAATGAAAGGTGAGAAGAGGACCTCAATGAACGGGGAGAAGAGGACCTCAATGAAAGGGGAGAAGAGGACCTCAATGAAAGGGAGAAGAGGACCACAATGAAAAGGGAGAAGAGGATCTCAATGAAAGGGGAGTAGAGGACCTCAATGAAAGGGGAGAAGAGGAACTCAGTGAAGGGGAGAAGAGGACCTCAGTGAAGGGGAGAAGAGGACCTCAGTGAAAGGGGAGAAGAGTACCTCAGTGAAAGGGGAGAAGAGGATCTCAGTGAAAGGGGACAAGAGGATTTCAGTGAAAGGGGAGAAGAGGATCTCAGTGAAAGGGGAGAAGAGGATCTCAGTGAAAGGGGAGAAGAGGACCTCAGTGAAAGGGGAGCAGCGGATCTCATTGAAATGGGACTAGAGGACCTCAGTGAAAGGGGAGAAGAGGATCTCAGTGAAAGGGGAGAAGAGGATCTCAGTGAAAGGGGAGAAGAGGACATCAGTGAAAGGGGAGAAGAGGAACTCAGTGAAAGGGGAGAAGAGGACCTGAATGAAAGGGGAGAAGAGGATCTCAGTGAAAGGGGAGAAGAGGATCTCAGTGAAAGGGGAGAAGAGGATCTCAGTGAAAGGGGAGAAGAGGACCTCAGTGAAAGGGGAGAAGAGGAGCTCAGTGAAAGGGGAGAAGAGGACCTCAGTGAACGGGGAGAAGAGGACTTCTGTGAAAGGGGAGAAGAGGATCTCAGTGAAATGGGAGAAGAGGACCTAATTGAAAGGGGAGAAGAGGATCTCAATGAAAGGGGAGAAGAGGACCACAGTAAAAGGGGAGAAGAGGACCTCAGTGAAAGGGGAGAAGAGGATCTCAGTGAAAGGGGAGAAGAGGACCTCAGTGAAAGGGGAGAAGAGGACCTCAGTGAAGGGGAGAAGAGGACCTCAGTGAAGGGGAAAAGAGGACCTTAGTGAAAGGGGAGAAGAGGATCTCAGTGAAATGGGAGAAGAGGATCTCAGTGAAAGGGGAGAAGAGGACCTCAGTGAAGGGGAGAAGATCACCTCAGTGAAAGGGGAGAAGAGGACCTCAGTGAAATGGGAGAAGAGGATCTCAGTGAATGGCGAGAAGAGGACCTCAGTGAAGGGGAGAAGTGGACCTCAGAGAAGGGGAGAAGAGGACCTCAGTGAAAGGGGAGAAGAGGACCTCAATGAAGGGGGAGAAGGGGACCTCAGTGAAAGGGAAGAAGAGGACCCAGTGAAAGGGGAGAAGAGGACCTCAGTGAAGGGGAGAAGAGGACCTAAATGAAAGGGGAGTGGAGGATCTCAGTGAAAGGGGACAAGGGGACCTCAATGAAAGGGGAGAAGGGGACCTCAATGAAAGGGGAGAAGGGGACCTCAATGAAAGGGGAGAAGAGGACCACAATGAAAGCGGAGAAGGGGATCTCAGTGAAAGGGGAGAAGAGGACCTCAATGAAAGGGGAGAAGAGGACCTCAGTGAAAGGGGAGAAGAGGACCTCAATGAAAGGTGAGAAGAAGACCTCAATGAACGGGGAGAAGAGGACCTCAATGAAAGGGGAGAAGAGGACCTCAATGAAAGGGAGAAGAGGACCACAATGAAAAGGGAGAAGAGGATCTCAATGAAAGGGGAGAAGAGGACCTCAATGAAAGGGGAGAAGAGGATCTCAGTGAAGGGGAGAAGAGGACCTCAGTGAAGGGGAGAAGAGGACCTCAGTGAAAGGGGAGAAGAGGACCTCAGTGAAATGGGAGAAGAGGACCACAGTGAAAGGGGAGAAGAGGACCCAGTGAAAGGGGAGAAGAGGATCTCAGTGAAAGGTAAGAAGAGGACCTAAATGAAAGGGGAGAAGAGGACCCTGTGAAAGGGGAGAAGAGGATCTCAGTGACAGGGGAGAAGAGGACCTCGGTGAAAGGGGAGAAGAGGCTCTCAGTGAAAGGGAGAAGAGGATTTCATTGAAAAGGGAGAAGAGGACCTCAATGAAAGGGGAGTAGAGGACCTCAACGAAAGGGGAGAAGAGGATCTGAGTGAAGGGGACAAGAGGATCTCAGTGAAAGGGGAGAAGAAGACCTCAATGAAAGGGGAGAAGAGGACCTCAATGAAAGGGGAGAAGAGGACCTCAATGAAAGGGGAGAAGAGGCTCTCAGTGAAGGGGAGTTGAGGACCTCAGTCAAAGGGGAGAGGAGGACCTCAATGAAAGGGGAGAAGAGGACCTCAGTGAAAGGGGAGAAGAGGATCTCAGTGAAAGGGGAGAAGAGGATCTGAATGAAAGGGGAGAAGAGGATCTCAGTGAAAGGGGAGAAGAGTATCTCAGTGAAAGGGGAGAAGAGGATCTCAGTGAAAGGGGAGAAGAGGATCTCAGTGAAAGGGCAGAAGAGGGTCTCAGTGAAAGGGGAGAAGAGCACCTCAGTGAAAGGGGACAAGAGGATTTCAATGAAAGGGGAGAAGAGGATCTCAGTGAAAGCGGAGAAGAGGATCTCAGTGAAAGGGGAGAAGAGGATCTCAGTGAAAGGGGAGCAGCGGATCTCAGTGAAATGGGACAAGAGGATCTCAGTGAAAGGGGAGAAGAGGATCTCAGTGAAAGGGGAGAAGAGGGCCTCAGTGAAAAGTGAGAAGAGTATCTCAGTGAAGGGGAGAAGAGGACCACAGTGAAAGGGGAGAAGAGGATCTCAGTGAAAGGGGAGAAGAGGATCTCAGTGAAAGGGGAGAAGAGGATCTCAGTGAAAGGGGAGAAGAGGACCTCAGTGAAAGGGGAGAAGAGGTTCTCAGTGAAAGGGGAGAAGAGGATCTCAGTGAAAGGGGAGAAGAGGATCTCAGTGAAAGGGGAGAAGAGGACCTCAGTGAAAGGGGAGAAGAGGATCTCAGTGAAAGCGGAGAAGAGGATCTCAGTGAAAGGGGAGAAGAGGATCTCAGTGAAAGGGGAGCAGCGGATCTCAGTGAAATGGGACAAGAGGATCTCAGTGAAAGGGGAGAAGAGGATCTCAGTGAAAGGGGAGAAGAGGACCTCAGTGAAAAGGGAGAAGAGGATCTCAGTGAAAGGGGAGAAGAGGACACAGTGAAAGGGGAGAAGAGGATCTCAGTGAAAGGGGAGAAGAGGATCTCAGTGAAAGGGGAGAAGAGGATCTCAGTGAAAGGGGAGAAGAGGACCTCAGTGAAAGGGGAGAAGAGGATCTCAGTGAAAGGGGAGAAGAGGATCAAAGTGAAAGGGGAGAAGAGGATCTCAGTGAAAGGGGAGACGAGGACCTCAGTGAACGGGGAGAAGAGGACCTCTGTGAAAGTGGAGAAGAGGATCTCAGTGAAAGGAGAGAAGAGGACCTCAGTGAAAGGGGAGAAGAGGATCTCAGTGAAAGGGGAGAAGAGGACCACAGTGAAAGGGGAGAAGAGGACATCAGTGAAAGGGGAGAAGAGGACCTCAGTGAAAGGGGAGAAGAGGACCTCGGTGAAAGGGGAGAAGAGGAACTCAGTGAAGGGGAGAAGAGGACCTCAGTGAAGGGGAGAAGAGGACCTAAATGAAAGGGGAGAAGAGGATCTCAGTGAAATGGGAGAAGAGGATCTCAGTGAAAGGGGACAAGAGGATTTCAGTGAAAGGGGAGAAGAGGATCTCAGTGAAAGGGGAGAAGAGGATCTCAGTGAAAGGGGAGAAGAGGATCTCAGTGAAAGGGGAGCAGCGGATCTCATTGAAATGGGACAAGAGGATCTCAGTGAAAGGGGAGAAGAGGATCTCAGTGAAAGGGGAGAAGAGGATCTCAGTGAAAGGGGAGAAGGGGACCTGAGTGAAAGGGGAGAAGAGGATCTCAGTGAAAGGGGAGAAGAGGATCTCAGTGAAAGGGGAGAAGAGGATCTCAGTGAAAGGGGAGGAGCGGATCTCATTGAAATGGGACAAGAGGACCTCAATGAAAGGGGAGAAGAGGACCTCAATGAAAGGGAGAAGAGGACCACAATGAAAAGGGAGAAGAGGATCTCAATGAAAGGGGAGAAGATGACCTCAATGAAAGGGGAGAAGAGGAACTCAGTGAAGGGGAGAAGAGGACCTCAGTGAAGGGTAGAAGAGGACCTCAGTGAAAGGGGAGAAGAGGACCTCAGTGAAATGGGAGAAGAGGACCCAGTGAAGGGGAGAAGAGGATCTCAGTGAAATGGGAGAAGAGGACCTCAGTGAAAGGGGAGAAGCGGACCCAATGAAAGGGGAGAAGAGGACCTCAGTGAAATGAGAGAAGAGGAGCTCAGTGAAATGGGAGAAGAGGATCTCAGTGAAAGGGGAGAAGAGGATCTCAGTGAAATGGGAGAAGAGGATCTCAGTGAAAGGGGAGAAGAGGACCTCAATGAAAGGGGAGAAGAGGACCCAGTGAAAAGAGAGAAGAGGATCTCAGTGAAATGGGAGAAGAGGATCTCAGTGAAATGGGAGAAGAGGATCTCAGTGAAAGGGGAGAAGAGGATCTCAGTGAAATTGGAGAAGAGGATCTCAGTGAAAGGGGAGAAGAGGATCTCAGTGAAATGGGAGAAGAGGATCTCAGTGAAATGGGAGAAGAGGATCTCAGTGAAAGGGGAGAAGAGGATCTCAGTGAAATGGGATAAGAGGACCTAAGTGAAGGGGAGAAGAGGACCGCAATGAAAGGGGAGAAGAGGATCTCAGTGAAAGGGGAGAAGAGGATCTCAGTGAAAGGGGAGAGGAGGATCTCTGTGAAGGGGGAGAAGAGGATCTCAGTGAAATGGGAGAAGAGGATCTCAGTGAAAGGGGAGAAGAGGACCTCAGTGAAGGGGACATGATCACCTCAGTGAAAGGGGAGAAGAGGACCTCAGTGAAATGGGAGAAGAGGATCTCAGTGAATGGCGAGAAGAGGACCTCAGTGAAGGGGAGAAGTGGACCTCAGAGAAGGGGAGAAGAGGACGTCAGTGAAAGGGGAGAAGAGGACCTCAATGAAGGGGGAGAAGAGGACCTCAGTGAAAGGGAAGAAGAGGACCCAGTGAAAGGGGAGAAGAGGACCTCAGTGAAGGGGAGAAGAGGACCGAAATGAAAGGGGAGAAGAGGATCTCAGTGAAAGGGGACAAGAGGACATCAATGAAAGGGGAGAAGGGAACCTCAATGAAAGGGGAGAAGGGGACCTCAATGAAAGGGGAGAAGAGGACCACAATGAAAGGGGAGAAGAGGATCTCAGTGAAAGGGGATAAGAGGACCTCAATGAAAGGGGAGAAGAGGACCTCAGTGAAAGGGGAGAAGAGGACCTCAATGAAAGGTGAGAAGAGGACCTCAATGAACGGGGAGAAGAGGACCTCAATGAAAGGGGAGAAGAGGACCTCAATGAAAGGGAGAAGAGGACCACATTGAAAAGGGAGAAGAGGATCTCAATGAAAGGGGAGTAGAGGATCTCAATGAAAGGGGAGAAGAGGAACTCAGTGAAGGGGAGAAGAGGACCTCAGTGAAGGGGAGAAGAGGACCTCAGTGAAAGGGGAGAAGAGGACCTCAGTGAAATGGGAGAAGAGGATCTCAGTGAAATGGGAGAAGAGGATCTCAGTGAAAGGGGAGAAGAGGATCTCAGTGAAATGGGAGAAGAGGATCTCAGTGAAAGGGGAGAAGAGGACCTCAATGAAAGGGGAGAAGAGGACCCAGTGAAAGGAGAGAAGAGGATCTCAGTGAAATGGGAGAAGAGGATCTCAGTGAAATAGGAGATGAGGATCTCAGTGAAAGGGGAGAAGAGGATCTCAGTGAAATTGGAGAAGAGGATCTCAGTGAAATTGGAGAAGAGGATCTCAGTGAAAGGGGAGAAGAGGATCTCAGTGAAATGGGAGAAGAGGATCTCAGTGAAAGGGGAGATGAGGATCTCAGAGAAATGGGATAAGAGGACCGAAGTGAAGGGGAGAAGAGGACCGCAATGAAAGGGGAGAAGAGGATCTCAGTGAAAGGGGAGAAGAGGATCTCAGTGAAAGGGGAGAAGAGGATCTCAGTGAAAGGGGATAAAAGGACCTAAGTGAAGGGGAGAAGAGGACCGCAATGAAAGGAGAGAAGTGGATCTCAGTGAAAGGGGAGAAGACGATCTCAGTGAAATGGGATAAGACGACCTAAGTGAAGGGGAGAAGAGGACCGCAATGAAAGGGGAGAAGAGGATCTCAGTGAAAGGGGAGAAGAGGATCTCAGTGAAAGCGGAGAAGAGGACCTCAGTGAAAGGGGAGAAGAGGCTCTCAGTTAAAGGGGAGAAGAGGACCTCAGTGAAAGGGGACAAGAGGATTTCAGTGAAAGGGGAGAAGAGGATCTCAGTGAAAGGGGAGAAGAGGATCTGAGTGAAAGGGGAGAAGAGGATCTCAGTGAAAGGGGAGCAGCGGATCTCACTGAAATGGGACAAGAGGACCTCAATGAAAGGGGAGAAGAGGACCTCAATGAAAGGGAGAAGAGGACCACAATGAAAAGGGAGAAGAGGATCTCAATGAAAGGGGAGAAGAGGACCTCAATGAAAGGGGAGAAGAGGAACTCAGTGAAGGGGAGAAGAGGACCTCAGTGAAGGGGAGAAGAGGACCTCAGTGAAAGGGGAGAAGTGGACCTCAGTGAAATGGGAGAAGAGGACCCTGTGAAGGGGAGAAGAGGATCTCAGTGAAATGGGAGAAGAGGACCTCAGTGAAAGGGGAGAAGAGGACCCAGTGAAAGGGGAGAAGAGGACCTCAGTGAAATGGGAGAAGAGGAGCTCAGTGAAATGGGAGAAGAGGATCTCAGTGAAAGGGGAGAAGAGGATCTCAGTGAAATGGGAGAAGAGGACCTCAGTGAAAGGGGAGAAGAGGACCTCAATGAAAGGGAGAAGAGGACCCAGTGAAAGGAGAGAAGAGGGCTCAGTGAAATGGGAGAAGAGGATCTCAGTGAAATGTGAGAAGAGGATCTCAGTGAAAGGGGGGAAGAGGATCTCAGTGAAATTGGAGAAGAGGATCTCAGTGAAAGGGGAGAAGAGGATCTCAGTGAAATGGGAGAAGAGGATCTCAGTGAAATTGGAGAAGAGGATCTCAGTGAAAGGGGAGAAGAGGATCTCAGTGAAAGGGGAGAAGAGGATCTCAGTGAAAGGGGACAAGAGGATCTCAGTGAAAGGGGAGAAGTGGATCTCAGTGAAAGGGGAGAAGAGGACCTCAGTGAAAAGGGAGAAGAGGATCTCAATGAAAGGGGAAAAGAGGACCACAGTGAAAAGGGAGAAGAGGATCTCAGTGAAAGGGGAGAAGAGGATCTCAGTGAAAGGGGAGAAGAGGATCTCAGTGAAAGGGGAGAAGAGGACCTCAGTGAAAGGGGAGAAGAGGATCTCAGTGAAAGGGGAGAAGAGGATCTCAGTGAAAGGGGAGAAGAGGATCTCAGTGAAAGGGGAGACGAGGACCTCAGTGAAAGGGGAGAAGAGGACCTCAGTGAACGGGGAGAAGAGGACCTCTGTGAAAGTGGAGAAAAGGATCTCAGTGAAAGGGGAGAAGAGGACCTCAGTGAAAGGGAAGAAGAGGATCTCAGTGAAAGGGGAGAAGAGGACCACAGTGAAAGGGGAGAAGAGGACATCAGTGAAAGGGGAGAAGAGGACCTCAGTGAAAGGGCAGAAGAGGACCTCGGTGAAAGGGGAGAAAAGGAACTCAGTGAAGGGGAGAAGAGGACCTCAGTGAAGGGGAGAAGAGGATCTCAGTGAAATGGGAGAAGAGGATCTCAGTGAAAGGGGACAAGAGGATTTCAGTGAAAGTGGAGAAGAGGATCTCAGTGAAAGGGGAGAAGAGGATCTCAGTGAAAGGGGAGAAGAGGATCTCAGTGAAAGGGGAGCAGCGGATCTCATTGAAATGGGACAAGAGGATCTCAGTGAAAGGGGAGAAGAGGATCTCAGTGAAAGGGGAGAAGAGGATCACAGTGAAAGGGGAGAAGAGCACCTCAGTGAAAGGGGAGAAGAGGATCTCAGTGAAAGGGGAGAAGAGGATCTCAGTGAAAGGGGAGAAGAGGATCTCAGTGAAAGGGGAGAAGAGGATCTCAGTGAAAGGGGAGAAGAGGACCTCAGTGAAAGGGGAGAAGAGGACCTCAGTGAAAGGGGAGAAGAGGACCTCAGTGAACGGGGAGAAGAGGACTTCTGTGAAAGGGGAGAAGAGGATCTCAGTGAAAGGGGAGAAGAGGACCTCAGTGAAAGGGGAGAAGAGGATCTCAGTGAAAGGGGAGAAGAGGACCACAGTGAAAGGGGAGAAGAGGACCTCAGTGAAAGGGGAGAAGAGGACCTCAGTGAAAGGGGAGAAGAGGATCTCAGTGAAAGGGGAGAAGAGGACCTCAGTGAAGGGGAGAAGAGGACCTCAGTGAAGGGGAGAAGAGGACCTTAGTGAAAGGGGAGAAGAGGATCTCAGTGAAATGGGAGAAGAGGATCTCAGTGAAATGGGAGAAGAGGACATCAGTGAAGGGGAGAAGATCACCTCAGTGAAAGGGGAGAAGAGGACCTCAGTGAAATGGGAGAAGTGGATCTCAGTGAATGGCGAGAAGAGGACCTCAGTGAAGGGGAGAAGTGGACCTCAGTGAAGGGGAGAAGAGGACCTCAGTGAAAGGGGAGAAGAGGACCTCAATGAAGGGGGAGAAGAGGACCTCAGTGAAAGGGAAGAAGAGGACCCAGTGAAAGGGGAGAAGAGGACCTCAGTGAAGGGGAGAAGAGGACCTAAATGAAAGGGGAGAAGAGGATCTCAGTGAAAGGGGACAAGAGGACCTCAATGAAAGGGGAGAAGGGGACCTCAATGAAAGGGGAGAAGGGGACCTCAATGAAAGGGGAGAAGAGGATCTCAGTGAAAGCGGAGAAGAGGATCTCAGTGAAAGGGGAGAAGAGGATCTCAGTGAAAGGGGAGCAGCGGATCTCAGTGAAATGGGACAAGAGGATCTCAGTGAAAGGGGAGAAGAGGATCTCAGTGAAAGGGGAGAAGAGCACCTCAGTGAAAGGGGAGAAGAGGATCTCAGTGAAAGGGGAGAAGAGGATCTCAGTGAAAGGGCAGAAGAGGATCTCAGTGAAAGGGGAGAAGAGGACCTCAGTGAAAGGGGAGAAGAGGACCTCAGTGAAAGGGGAGAAGAGGACCTCAGTGAACGGGGAGAAGAGGACTTCTGTGAAAGGGGAGAAGAGGATCTCAGTGAAAGGGGAGAAGAGGACCTCAGTGAAAGGGGAGAAGAGGATCTCAGTGAAAGGGGAGAAGAGGACCACAGTGAAAGGGGAGAAGAGGACCTCAGTGAAAGGGGAGAAGAGGACCTCAGTGAAAGGGGAGAAGAGGATCTCAGTGAAAGGGGAGAAGAGGACCTCAGTGAAGGGGAGAAGAGGACCTCAGTGAAGGGGAGAAGAGGACCTTAGTGAAAGGGGAGAAGAGGATCTCAGTGAAATGGGAGAAGAGGATCTCAGTGAAAGAGGAGAAGAGGACATCAGTGAAGGGGAGAAGATCACCTCAGTGAAAGGGGAGAAGAGGACCTCAGTGAAATGGGAGAAGTGGATCTCAGTGAATGGCGAGAAGAGGACCTCAGTGAAGGAGAGAAGTGGACCTCAGTGAAGGGGAGAAGAGGACCTCAGTGAAAGGGGAGAAGAGGACCTCAATGAAGGGGGAGAAGAGGACCTCAGTGAAAGGGAAGAAGAGGACCCAGTGAAAGGGGAGAAGAGGACCTCAGTGAAGGGGAGAAGAGGACCTAAATGAAAGGGGAGAAGAGGATCTCAGTGAAAGGGGACAAGAGGACCTCAATGAAAGGGGAGAAGGGGACCTCAATGAAAGGGGAGAAGAGGATCTCAGTGAAAGCGGAGAAGAGGATCTCAGTGAAAGGGGAGAAGAGGATCTCAGTGAAAGGGGAGCAGCGGATCTCAGTGAAATGGGACAAGAGGATCTCAGTGAAAGGGGAGAAGAGGATCTCAGTGAAAGGGGAGAAGAAGACCTCAGTGAAAAGGGAGAAGAGGATCTCAGTGAAAGGGGAGAAGAGGACACAGTGAAAGGGGAGAAGAGGATCTCAGTGAAAGGGGAGAAGAGGATCTCAGTGAAAGGGGAGAAGAGGATCTCAGTGAAAGGGGAGAAGAGGACCTCAGTGAAAGGGGAGAAGGGGATCTCAGTGAAAGGGGAGAAGAGGATCACAGTGAAAGGGGAGAAGAGGATCTCAGTGAAAGGGGAGACGAGGACCTCAGTGAAAGGGGAGAAGAGGACCTCAGTGAATGGGGAGAAGAGGACCTCTGTGAAAGTGGAGAAGAGGATCTCAGTGAAAGGGGAGAAGAGGACCTCAGTGAAAGGGGAGAAGAGGATCTCAGTGAAAGGGGAGAAGAGGACCACAGTGAAAGGGGAGAAGAGGACATCAGTGAAAGGGGAGAAGAGGACCTCAGTGAAAGGGGAGAAGAGGACCTCGGTGAAAGGGGAGAAGAGGAACTCAGTGAAGGGGAGAAGAGGACCTCAGTGAAGGGGAGAAGAGGACCTTAGTGAAAGGGGAGAAGAGGATCTCAGTGAAATGGGAGAAGAGGATCTCAGTGAAAGGGGACAAGAGGATTTCAGTGAAAGGGGAGTAGAGGATCTCAGTGAAAGGGGAGAAGAGGATCTCAGTGAAAGGGGAGAAGAGGATCTCAGTGAAAGGGGAGCAGCGGATCTCATTGAAATGGGACAAGAGGATCTCAGTGAAAGGGGAGAAGAGGATCTCAGTGAAAGGGGAGAAGAGGATCTCAGTGAAAGGGGAGAAGAGGACCTGAGTGAAAGGGGAGAAGAGGATCTCAGTGAAAGGGGAGAAGAGGATCTCAGTGAAAGGGGAGAAGAGGATCTCAGTGAAAGGGGAGCAGCGGATCTCATTGAAATGGGACAAGAGGACCTCAATGAAAGGGGAGAAGAGGACCTCAATGAAAGGGAGAAGAGGACCACAATGAAAAGGGAGAAGAGGATCTCAATGAAAGGGGAGAAGATGACCTCAATGAAAGGGGAGAAGAGGAACTCAGTGAAGGGGAGAAGAGGGCCTCAGTGAAGGGGAGAAGAGGACCTCAGTGAAAGGGGAGAAGAGGACCTCAGTGAAATGGGAGAAGAGGACCCAGTGAAGGGGAGAAGAGGATCTCAGTGAAATGGGAGAAGAGGACCTCAGTGAAAGGGGAGAAGAGGACCCAATGAAAGGGGAGAAGAGGACCTCAGTGAAATGAGAGAAGAGGAGCTCAGTGAAATGGGAGAAGAGGATCTCAGTGAAAGGGGAGAAGAGGATCTCAGTGAAATGGGAGAAGAGGATCTCAGTGAAAGGGGAGAAGAGGACCTCAATGAAAGGGGAGAAGAGGACCCAGTGAAAAGAGAGAAGAGGATCTCAGTGAAATGGGAGAAGAGGATCTCAGTGAAATGGGAGAAGAGGATCTCAGTGAAAGGGGAGAAGAGGATCTCAGTGAAATTGGAGAAGAGGATCTCAGTGAAAGGGGAGAAGAGGATCTCAGTGAAATGGGAGAAGAGGATCTCAGTGAAATGGGAGAAGAGGATCTCAGTGAAAGGGGAGAAGAGGATCTCAGTGAAATGGCATAAGAGGACCTAAGTGAAGGGGAGAAGAGGACCGCAATGAAAGGGGAGAAGAGGATCTCAGTGAAAGGGGAGAAGAGGATCTCAGTGAAAGGGGAGAGGAGGATCTCTGTGAAGGGGGAGAAGAGGATCTCAGTGAAATGGGATAAGAGGACCTAAGTGAAGGGGAGAAGAGGACCGCAATGAAAGGGGAGAAGAGGATCTCAGTGTAAGGGGAGAAGAGGATCTCAGTTAAAGGGGAGAAGAGGACCTCAGTCAAAGGGGAGAGGAGGACCTCAATGAAAGGGGAGAAGAGGACCTCAGTGAAAGGTGAGAAGAGGATCACAGTGAAAGGGGAGAAGAGGATCTCAATGAAAGGGGAGAAGAGGATCTCAGTGAAAGGGGAGAAGAGGATCTCAGTGAAAGGGGAGAAGAGGATCTCAGTGAAAGGGGACAAGAGGATTTCAGTGAAAGGGGAGAAGAGGATCTCAGTGAAAGGGGAGAAGAGGATCTCAGTGAAAGGAGAGAAGAGGATCTCAGTGAAAGGGGAGCAGCGGATCTCATTGAATTGGGACAAGAGGACCTCAGTGAAAGGGGCGTAGAGGATCTCAGTGAAAGGGGAGAAGAGGATCTCAGTGAAAGGGGAGAAGAGGACCTCAGTGAAAGGGGAGAAGAGGATCTCATTGAAAGGGGAGAAGAGGACATCAATGAAAGGGGAGAAGAGGATCTCAGTGAAAGGGGAGAAGAGGATCTCAGTGAAAGGGGATAAGATGATCTCAGTGAAAGGGGAGAAGAGGACATTAGTGAAAGGGGAGAAGAGGACCTCAGTGAAAGGGGAGAAGAGGACCTCAGTGAAAGGGGAGAAGAGGATCTCAGTGAAAGGGGAGAAGAGGACCTCAGTGAAGGGGAGAAGAGGACCTCAGTGAAGGGGAGAAGAGGACCTTAGTGAAAGGGGAGAAGAGGATCTCAGTGAAAGGGGAGAAGAGGACCTCAGTGAAGGGGACATGATCATCTCAGTGAAAGGGGAGAAGAGGACCTCAGTGAAATGGGAGAAGAGGATCTCAGTGAATGGCGAGAAGAGGACCTCAGTGAAGGGGAGAAGTGGACCTCAGAGAAGGGGAGAAGAGGACGTCAGTGAAAGGGGAGAAGAGGACCTCAATGAAGGGGGAGAAGAGGACCTCAGTGAAAGGGAAGAAGAGGACCCAGTGAAAGGGGAGAAGAGGACCTCAGTGAAGGGGAGAAGAGGACCGAAATGAAAGGGGAGAAGAGGATCTCAGTGAAAGGGGACAAGAGGACCTCAATGAAAGGGGAGAAGGGAACCTCAATGAAAGGGGAGAAGGGGACCTCAATGAAAGGGGAGAAGAGGACCACAATGAAAGGGGAGAAGAGGATCTCAGTGAAAGGGGAGAAGAGGACCTCAATGAAAGGGGAGAAGAGGACCTCAGTGAAAGGGGAGAAGAGGTCCTCAATGAAAGGTGAGAAGAGGACCTCAATGAACGGGGAGAAGAGGACCTCAATGAAAGGGGAGAAGAGGACCTCAGTGAAAAGGGAGAAGAGGATCTCAATGAAAGGGGAGAAGAGGACCACAGTGAAAAGGGAGAAGAGGATCTCAGTGAAAGGGGAGAAGAGGATCTCAGTGAAAGGGGAGAAGAGGATCTCAGTGAAAGGGGAGAAGAGGACCTCAGTGAAAGGGGAGAAGAGGATCTCAGTGAAAGGGGAGTAGAGGACCTCAGTGAAAGGGGAGAAGAGGATCTCAGTGAAAGGGGAGAAGAGGATCTCAGTGAAAGGGGAGAAGAGGATCTCAGTGAAAGGGGAGACGAGGACCTCAGTGAAAGGGGAGAAGAGGACCTCAGTGAACGGGGAGAAGAGGACCTCAGTGAAAGGGGAGAAGAGGACCTCAGTGAACGGGGAGAAGAGGACCTCTGTGAAAGTGGAGAAGAGGATCTCAGTGAAAGGGGAGAAGAGGATCTCAGTGAAAGGAGAGAAGAGGATCTCAGTGAAAGGGGACAAGAGGATTTCAGTGAAAGTGGAGAAGAGGATCTCAGTGAAAGGGGAGAAGAGGATCTCAGTGAAAGGGGAGAAGAGGATCTCAGTGAAAGGGGAGCAGCGGATCTCATTGAAATGGGACAAGAGAATCTCAGTGAAAGGGGAGAACAGGATCTCAGTGAAAGGGGAGAAGAGGATCTCAGTGAAAGGGGAGAAGAGGACCTCAGTGAAGGGGAGAAGAGGACCTCAGTGAAGGGGAGAAGAGGACCTTAGTGAAAGGGGAGAAGAGGATCTCAGTGAAATGGGAGAAGAGGATCTCAGTGAAAGAGGAGAAGAGGACCTCAGTGAAATGGGAGAAGTGGATCTCAGTGAATGGCGAGAAGAGGACCTCAGTGAAGGAGAGAAGTGGACCTCAGTGAAGGGGAGAAGAGGACCTCAGTGAAAGGGGAGAAGAGGACCTCAATGAAGGGGGAGAAGAGGACCTCAGTGAAAGGGAAGAAGAGGACCCAGTGAAAGGGGAGAAGAGGACCTCAGTGAAGGGGAGAAGAGGACCTAAATGAAAGGGGAGAAGAGGATCTCAGTGAAAGGGGACAAGAGGACCTCAATGAAAGGGGAGAAGGGGACCTCAATGAAAGGGGAGAAGGGGCCTCAATGAAAGGGGAGAAGAGGATCTCAGTGAAAGCGGAGAAGAGGATCTCAGTGAAAGGGGAGAAGAGGATCTCAGTGAAAGGGGAGCAGCGGATCTCAGTGAAATGGGACAAGAGGATCTCAGTGAAAGGGGAGAAGAGGATCTCAGTGAAAGGGGAGAAGAGGACCTCAGTGAAAAGGGAGAAGAGGATCTCAGTGAAAGGGGAGAAGAGGACACAGTGAAAGGGGAGAAGAGGATCTCAGTGAAAGGGGAGAAGAGGATCTCAGTGAAAGGGGAGAAGAGGCTCTCAGTGAAAGGGGAGAAGAGGACCTCAGTGAAAGGGGAGAAGGGGATCTCAGTGAAAGGGGAGAAGAGGATCACAGTGAAAGGGGAGAAGAGGATCTCAGTGAAAGGGGAGACGAGGACCTCAGTGAAAGGGGAGAAGAGGACCTCAGTGAACGGGGAGAAGAGGACCTCTGTGAAAGTGGAGAAGAGGATCTCAGTGAAAGGGGAGAAGAGGACCTCAGTGAAAGGGGAGAAGAGGATCTCAGTGAAAGGGGAGAAGAGGACCACAGTGAAAGGGGAGAAGAGGACATCAGTGAAAGGGGAGAAGAGGACCTCAGTGAAAGGGGAGAAGAGGACCTCGGTGAAAGGGGAGAAGAGGTACTCAGTGAAGGGGAGAAGAGGACCTCAGTGAAGGGGAGAAGAGGACCTTAGTGAAAGGGGAGAAGAGGATCTCAGTGAAATGGGAGAAGAGGATCTCAGTGAAAGGGGACAAGAGGATTTCAGTGAAAGGGGAGTAGAGGATCTCAGTGAAAGGGGAGAAGAGGATCTCAGTGAAAGGGGAGAAGAGGATCTCAGTGAAAGGGGAGCAGCGGATCTCATTGAAATGGGACAAGAGGATCTCAGTGAAAGGGGAGAAGAGGATCTCAGTGAAAGGGGAGAAGAGGATCTCAGTGAAAGGGGAGAAGAGGACCTGAGTGAAAGGGGAGAAGAGGATCTCAGTGAAAGGGGAGAAGAGGATCTCAGTGAAAGGGGAGAAGAGGATCTCAGTGAAAGGGGAGCAGCGGATCTCATTGAAATGGGACAAGAGGACCTCAATGAAAGGGGAGAAGAGGACCTCAATGAAAGGGAGAAGAGGACCACAATGAAAAGGGAGAAGAGGATCTCAATGAAAGGGGAGAAGATGACCTCAATGAAAGGGGAGAAGAGGAACTCAGTGAAGGGGAGAAGAGGACCTCAGTGAAGGGGAGAAGAGGACCTCAGTGAAAGGGGAGAAGAGGACCTCAGTGAAATGGGAGAAGAGGACCCAGTGAAGGGGAGAAGAGGATCTCAGTGAAATGGGAGAAGAGGACCTCAGTGAAAGGGGAGAAGAGGACCCAATGAAAGGGGAGAAGAGGACCTCAGTGAAATGAGAGAAGAGGAGCTCAGTGAAATGGGAGAAGAGGATCTCAGTGAAAGGGGAGAAGAGGATCTCAGTGAAATGGGAGAAGAGGATCTCAGTGAAAGGGGAGAAGAGGACCTCAATGAAAGGGGAGAAGAGGACCCAGTGAAAAGAGAGAAGAGGATCTCAGTGAAATGGGAGAAGAGGATCTCAGTGAAATGGGAGAAGAGGATCTCAGTGAAAGGGGAGAAGAGGATCTCAGTGAAATTGGAGAAGAGGATCTCAGTGAAAGGGGAGAAGAGGATCTCAGTGAAATGGGAGAAGAGGATCTCAGTGAAATGGGAGAAGAGGATCTCAGTGAAAGGGGAGAAGAGGATCTCAGTGAAATGGGATAAGAGGACCTAAGTGAAGGGGAGAAGAGGACCGCAATGAAAGGGGAGAAGAGGATCTCAGTGAAAGGGGAGAAGAGGATCTCAGTGAAAGGGGAGAGGAGGATCTCTGTGAAGGGGGAGAAGAGGATCTCAGTGAAATGGGATAAGAGGACCTAAGTGAAGGCGAGAAGAGGACCGCAATGAAAGGGGAGAAGAGGATCTCAGTGTAAGGGGAGAAGAGGATCTCAGTCAAAGGGGAGAGGAGGACCTCAATGAAAGGGGAGAAGAGGACCTCAGTGAAAGGTGAGAAGAGGATCACAGTGAAAGGGGAGAAGAGGATCTCAATGAAAGGGGAGAAGAGGATCTCATTGAAAGGGGAGAAGAGGATCTCAGTGAAAGGGGAGAAGAGGATCACAGTGAAAGGGGACAAGAGGATTTCAGTGAAAGGGGAGAAGAGGATCTCAGTGAAAGGGGAGAAGAGGATCTCAGTGAAAGGAGAGAAGAGGATCTCAGTGAAAGGGGAGCAGCGGATCTCATTGAATTGGGACAAGAGGACCTCAGTGAAAGGGGCGTAGAGGATCTCAGTGAAAGGGGAGAAGAGGATCTCAGTGAAAGGGGAGAAGAGGACCTCAGTGAAAGGGGAGAAGAGGATCTCATTGAAAGGGGAGAAGAGGACATCAATGAAAGGGGAGAAGAGGATCTCAGTGAAAGGGGAGAAGAGGATCTCAGTGAAAGGGGATAAGAGGATCTCAGTGAAAGGGGAGAAGAGGACATCAGTGAAAGGGGAGAAGAGGACCTCAGTGAAAGGGGAGAAGAGGACCTCAGTGAAAGGGGAGAAGAGGATCTCAGTGAAAGGGGAGAAGAGGACCTCAGTGAAGGGGAGAAGAGGACCTCAGTGAAGGGGAGAAGAGGACCTTAGTGAAAGGGGAGAAGAGGATCTCAGTGAAATGGGAGAAGAGGATCTCAGTGAAAGGGGAGAAGAGGACCTCAGTGAAGGGGACATGATCATCTCAGTGAAAGGGGAGAAGAGGACCTCAGTGAAATGGGAGAAGAGGATCTCAGTGAATGGCGAGAAGAGGACCTCAGTGAAGGGGAGAAGTGGACCTCAGAGAAGGGGAGAAGAGGACGTCAGTGAAAGGGGAGAAGAGGACCTCAATGAAGGGGGAGAAGAGGACCTCAGTGAAAGGGAAGAAGAGGACCCAGTGAAAGGGGAGAAGAGGACCTCAGTGAAGGGGAGAAGAGGACCGAAATGAAAGGGGAGAAGAGGATCTCAGTGAAAGGGGACAAGTGGACCTCAATGAAAGGGGAGAAGGGAACCTCAATGAAAGGGGAGAAGGGGACCTCAATGAAAGGGGAGAAGAGGACCACAATGTAAGGGGAGAAGAGGATCTCAGTGAAAGGGGAGAAGAGGACCTCAATGAAAGGGGAGAAGAGGACCTCAGTGAAAGGGGAGAAGAGGACCTCAATGAAAGGTGAGAAGAGGACCTCAATGAACGGGGAGAAGAGGACCTCAATGAAAGGGGAGAAGAGGACCTCAGTGAAAAGGGAGAAGAGGATCTCAATGGAAGGGGAGAAGAGGACCACAGTGAAAAGGGAGAAGAGGATCTCAGTGAAAGGGGAGAAGAGGATCTCAGCGAAAGGGGAGAAGAGGATCTCAGTGAAAGGGGAGAAGAGGACCTCAGTGAAAGGGGAGAAGAGGATCTCAGTGAAAGGGGAGAAGAGGACCTCAGTGAAAGGGGAGAAGAGGATCTCAGTGAAAGGGGAGAAGAGGATCTCAGTGAAAGGGGAGAAGAGGATCTCAGTGAAAGGGGAGACGAGGACCTCAGTGAAAGGGGAGAAGAGGACCTCAGTGAACGGGGAGAAGAGGACCTCAGTGAAAGGGGAGAAGAGGACCTCAGTGAACGGGGAGAAGAGGACCTCTGTGAAAGTGGAGAAGAGGATCTCAGTGAAAGGGGAGAAGAGGCTCTCAGTGAAAGGAGAGAAGAGGATCTCAGTGAAAGGGGACAAGAGGATTTCAGTGAAAGTGGAGAAGAGGATCTCAGTGAAAGGGGAGAAGAGGATCTCAGTGAAAGGGGAGCAGCGGATCTCATTGAAATGGGACAAGAGAATCTCAGTGAAAGGGGAGAACAGGATCTCAGTGAAAGGGGAGAAGAGGATCTCAGTGAAAGGGGAGAAGAGCACCTCAGTGAAAGGGGAGAAGAGGATCTCAGTGAAAGGGGAGAAGAGGATCTCAGTGAAAGGGAAGAAGAGGATCTCAGTGAAAGGGGAGAAGAGGATCTCAGTGAAAGGGGAGAAGAGGACCTCAGTGAAAGGGGAGAAGAGGACCTCAGTGAAAGGGGAGAAGAGGACCTCAGTGAACGGGGAGAAGAGGACTTCTGTGAAAGGGGAGAAGAGGATCTCAGTGAAAGGGGAGAAGAGGACCTCAGTGAAAGGGGAGAAGAGGATCTCAGTGAAAGGGGAGAAGAGGACCACAGTGAAAGGGGAGAAGAGGACCTCAGTGAAAGGGGAGAAGAGGACCTCAGTGAAAGGGGAGAAGAGGATCTCAGTGAAAGGGGAGAAGAGGACCTCAGTGAAGGGGAGAAGAGGACCTCAGTGACGGGGAGAAGAGGACCTTAGTGAAAGGGGAGAAGAGGATCTCAGTGAAATGGGAGAAGAGGATCTCAGTGAAAGGGGAGAAGAGGACATCAGTGAAGGGGAGAAGATCACCTCAGTGAAAGGGGAGAAGAGGACCTCAGTGAAATGGGAGAAGTGGATCTCAGTGAATGGCGAGAAGAGGACCTCAGTGAAGGGGAGAAGTGGACCTCAGTGAAGGGGAGAAGAGGACCTCAGTGAAAGGGGAGAAGAGGACCTCAATGAAGGGGGAGAAGAGGACCTCAGTGAAAGGGAAGAAGAGGACCCAGTGAAAGGGGAGAAGAGGTCCTCAGTGAAGGGGAGAAGAGGACCTAAATGAAAGGGGAGAAGAGGATCTCAGTGAAAGGGGACAAGAGGACCTCAATGAAAGGGGAGAAGGGGACCTCAATGAAAGGGGAGAAGGGGACCTCAATGAAAGGGGAGAAGAGGATCTCAGTGAAAGCGGAGAAGAGGATCTCAGTGAAAGGGGAGAAGAGGATCTCAGTGAAAGGGGAGCAGCGGATCTCAGTGAAATGGGACAAGAGGATCTCAGTGAAAGGGGAGAAGAGGATCTTAGTGAAAGGGGAGAAGAGGACCTCAGTGAAAAGGGAGAAGAGGACCTCAGTGAAAGGGGAGAAGAGGACACAGTGAAAGGGGAGAAGAGGATCTCAGTGAAAGGGGAGAAGAGGATCTCAGTGAAAGGGGAGAAGAGGATCTCAGTGAAAGGGGAGAAGAGGACCTCAGTGAAAGGGGAGAAGAGGATCTCAGTGAAAGGGGAGAAGAGGATCATAGTGAAAGGGGAGAAGAGGATCTCAGTGAAAGGGGAGACGAGGACCTCAGTGAAAGGGGAGAAGAGGACCTCAGTGAACGGGGAGAAGATGACCTCTGTGAAAGTGGAGAAGAGGATCTCAGTGAAAGGGGAGAAGAGGACCTCAGTGAAAGGGGAGAAGAGGATCTCAGTGAAAGCGGAGAAGAGGACCACAGAGAAAGGGGAGAAGAGGACATCAGTGAAAGGGGAGAAGAGGACCTCAGTGAAAGGGGAGAAGAGGACCTCGGTGAAAGGGGAGAAGAGGAACTCAGTGAAGGGGAGAAGAGGACCTCAGTGAAGGGGAGAAGAGGACCTTAGTGAAAGGGGAGAAGAGGATCTCATTGAAATGGGAGAAGAGGATCTCAGTGAAAGGGGACAAGAGGATTTCAGTGAAAGGGGAGAAGAGGATCTCAGTGAAAGGGGAGAAGAGGATCTCAGTGAAAGGGGAGAAGAGGATCTCAGTGAAAGGGGAGCAGCGGATCTCATTGAAATGGGACAAGAGGATCTCAGTGAAAGGGGAGAAGAGGATCTCAGTGAAAGGGGAGAAGAGGTTCTCAGTGAAAGGGGAGAAGAGGACCTGAGTGAAAGGGGAGAAGAGGATCTCAGTGAAAGGGGAGAAGAGGATCTCAGTGAAAGGGGAGAAGAGGATCTCAGTGAAAGGGGAGCAGCGGATCTCATTGAAATGGGACAAGAGGACCTCAATGAAAGGGGAGAAGAGGACCTCAATGAAAGGGAGAAGAGGACCACAATGAAAAGGGAGAAGAGGATCTCAATGAAAGGGGAGAAGATGACCTCAATGAAAGGGGAGAAGAGGAACTCAGTGAAGGGGAGAAGAGGACCTCAGTGAAGGGGAGAAGAGGACCTCAGTGAAAGGGGAGAAGAGGACCTCAGTGAAATGGGAGAAGAGGACCCAGTGAAGGGGAGAAGAGGATCTCAGTGAAATGGGAGAAGAGGACCTCAGTGAAAGGGGAGAAGAGGACACAATGAAAGGGGAGAAGAGGACCTCAGTGCAATGAGAGAAGAGGAGCTCAGTGAAATGGGAGAAGAGGATCTCAGTGAAAGGGGAGAAGAGGATCTCAGTGAAATGGGAGAAGAGGATCTCAGTGAAAGGGGAGAAGAGGACCTCAATGAAAGGGGAGAAGAGGACCCAGTGAAAAGAGAGAAGAGGATCTCAGTGAAATGGGAGAAGAGGATCTCAGTGAAATGGGAGAAGAGGATCTCAGTGAAAGGGGACAAGAGGATCTCAGTGAAATTGGAGAAGAGGATCTCAGTGAAAGGGGAGAAGAGGATCTCAGTGAAATGGGAGAAGAGGATCTCACTGAAATGGGAGAAGAGGATCTCAGTGAAAGGGGAGAAGAGGATCTCAGTGAAATGGGATAAGAGGACCTAAGTGAAGGGGAGAAGAGGACCGCAATGAAAGGGGAGAAGAGGATCTCAGTGAAAGGGGAGAAGAGGATCTCAGTGAAAGGGGAGAGGAGGATCTCTGTGAAGGGGGAGAAGAGGATCTCAGTGAAATGGGATAAGAGGACCTAAGTGAAGGGGAGAAGAGGACCACACTGAAAGGGGAGAAGAGGATCTCAGTGTAAGGGGAGAAGAGGATCTCAGTTAAAGGGGAGAAGAGGACCTCAGTCAAAGGGGAGTGGAGGACCTCAATGAAAGGGGAGAAGAGGACCTCAGTGAAAGGTGAGAAGAGGATCACAGTGAAAGGGGAGAAGAGGATCTCAATGAAAGGGGAGAAGAGGATCTCAGTGAAAGGGGAGAAGAGGATCTCAGTGAAAGGGGAGAAGAGGATCTCAGTGAAAGGGGACAAGAGGATTTCAGTGAAAGGGGAGAAGAGGATCTCAGTGAAAGGGGAGAAGAGGATCTCAGTGAAAGGAGAGAAGAGGATCTCAGTGAAAGGGGAGCAGCGGATCTCATTGAATTGGGACAAGAGGACCTCAGTGAAAGGGGAGTAGAGGATCTCAGTGAAAGGGGAGAAGAGGATCTCAGTGAAAGGGGAGAAGAGGACCTCAGTGAAAGGGGAGAAGAGGATCTCATTGAAAGGGGGGAAGAGGACATCAATGAAAGGGGAGAAGAGGATCTCAGTGAAAGGGGAGAAGAGGATCTCAGTGAAAGGGGAGAAGAGGATCTCAGTGAAAGGGGAGAAGAGGACATCAGTGAAAGGGGAGAAGAGGACCTCAGTGAAAGGGGAGAAGAGGACCTCAGTGAAAGGGGAGAAGAGGATCTCAGTGAAAGGGGAGAAGAGGACCTCAGTGAAGGGGAGAAGAGGACCTCAGTGAAGGGGAGAAGAGGACCTAAGTGAAAGGGGAGAAGAGGATCTCAGTGAAATGGGAGAAGAGGATCTCAGTGAAAGGGGAGAAGAGGACCTCAGTGAAGGGGACATGATCACCTCAGAGAAAGGGGAGAAGAGGACCTCAGTGAAATGGGAGAAGAGGATCTCAGTGAATGGCGAGAAGAGGACCTCAGTGAAGGGGAGAAGTGGACCTCAGAGAAGGGGAGAAGAGGACGTCAGTGAAAGGGGAGAAGAGGACCTCAATGAAGGGGGAGAAGAGGACCTCAGTGAAAGGGAAGAAGAGGACCCAGTGAAAGGGGAGAAGAGGACCTCAGTGAAGGGGAGAAGAGGACCGAAATGAAAGGGGAGAAGAGGATCTCAGTGAAAGGGGACAAGAGGACCTCAATGAAAGGGGAGAAGGGAACCTCAATGAAAGGGGAGAAGGGGACCTCAGTGAAAGGGGAGAAGAGGACCTCAAAGAAAGGTGAGAAGAGGACCTCAATGAACGGGGAGAAGAGGACCTCAATGAAAGGGGAGAAGAGGACCTCAATGAAAGGGAGAAGAGGACCACAATGAAAAGGGAGAAGAGGATCTCAATGAAAGGGGAGTAGAGGACCTCAGTGAAAGGGGAGAAGAGGACCTCAGTGAAATGGGAGAAGAGGATCTCAGTGAAATGGGAGAAGAGGATCTCAGTGAAAGGGGAGAAGAGGATCTCAGTGAAATGGGAGAAGAGGATCTCAGTGAAAGGGGAGAAGAGGACCTCAATGAAAGGGGAGAAGAGGACCCAGTGAAAGGAGAGAAGAGGATCTCAGTGAAATGGGAGAAGAGGATCCCAGTGAAATGGGAGAAGAGGATCTCAGTGAAAGGGGAGAAGAGGATCTCAGTGAAATTGGAGAAGAGGATCTCAGTGAAATTGGAGAAGAGGATCTCAGTGAAAGGGGAGAAGAGGATCTCAGTGAAATGGGAGAAGAGGATCTCAGTGAAAGGGGAGATGAGGATCTCAGTGAAATGGGATAAGAGGACCGAAGTGAAGGGGAGAAGAGGACCGCAATGAAAGGGGAGAAGAGGATCTCAGTGAAAGGGGAGAAGAGGATCTCAGTGAAAGGGGAGAAGAGGATCTCAGTGAAAGGGGATAAGAGGACCTAAGTGAAGGGGAGAAGAGGACCGCAATGAAAGGAGAGAAGTGGATCTCAGTGAAAGGGGAGAAGACGATCTCAATGAAATGGGATAAGAGGACCTAAGTGAAGGGGAGAAGAGGACCGCAATGAAAGGGGAGAAGAGGATCTCAGTGAAAGGGGAGAAGAGGATCTCAGTGAAAGGGGAGAAGAGGACCTCAGTGAAAGGGGAGAAGAGGCTCTCAGTTAAAGGGGAGAAGAGGACCTCAGTCAAAGGGGAGAGGAGGACCTCAATGAAAGGGGAGAAGAGGACCTCAGTGAAAGGTGAGAAGAGGATCACAGTGAAAGGGGAGAAGAGGATCTCAATGAAAGGGGAGAAGAGGATCTCAGTGAAAGGGGAGAAGAGGATCTCAGTGAAAGGGGAGAAGAGGATTTCAGTGAAAGGGGAGAAGAGGATCTCAGTGAAAGGGGAGAAGAGGATCTGAGTGAAAGGGGAGAAGAGGATCTCAGTGAAAGGGGAGCAGCGGATCTCATTGAAATGGGACAAGAGGACCTCAATGAAAGGGGAGAAGAGGACCTCAATGAAAGGGAGAAGAGGACCACAATGAAAAGGGAGAAGAGGATCTCAATGAAAGGGGAGAAGAGGACCTCAATGAAAGGGGAGAAGAGGAACTCAGTGAAGGGGAGAAGAGGACCTCAGTGAAGGGGAGAAGAGGACCTCAGTGAAAGGGGAGAAGAGGACCTCAGTGAAATAGGAGAAGAGGACCCTGTGAAGGGGAGAAGAGGATCTCAGTGAAATGGGAGAAGAGGACCTCAGTGAAAGGGGAGAAGAGGACCCAGTGAATGGGGAGAAGAGGACCTCAGTGAAATGGGAGAAGAGGAGCTCAGTGAAATGGGAGAAGAGGATCTCAGTGAAAGGGGAGAAGAGGACCTCAGTGAAATGGGAGAAGAGGACCTCAGTGAAAGGGGAGAAGAGGACCTCAATGAAAGGGAGAAGAGGACCCAGTGAAAGGAGAGAAGAGGATCTCAGTGAAATGGGAGAAGAGGATCTCAGTGAAATGTGAGAAGAGGATCTCAGTGAAAGGGGGGAAGAGGATCTCAGTGAAATTGGAGAAGAGGATCTCAGTGAAAGGGGAGAAGAAGATCTCAGTGAAATGGGAGAAGAGGATCTCAGTGAAATTGGAGAAGAGGATTTCAGTGAAAGGGGTGAAGAGGATCTCAGTGAAAGTGGAGAAGAGGATCTCAGTGAAAGGGGAGAAGAGGATCTCAGTGAAAGGGGAGAAGAGGATCTCAGTGAAAGGGGAGCAGCGGATCTCAGTGAAATGGGACAAGAGGATCTCAGTGAAAGGGGAGAAGAGGATCTCAGTGAAAGGGGAGAAGAGGGCCTCAGTGAAAAGGGAGAAGAGGATCTCAGTGAAAGGGGAGAAGAGGACCACAGTGAAAGCGGAGAAGAGGATCTCAGTGAAAGGGGAGAAGAGGATCTCAGTGAAAGGGGAGAAGAGGATCTCAGTGAAAGGGGAGAAGAGGACCTCAGTGAAAGGGGAGAAGAGGATCTCAGTGAAAGGGGAGAAGAGGATCTCAGAGAAAGGGGAGAAGAGGATCTCAGTGAAAGGGGAGAACAGGACCTCAGTGAAAGGGGAGAAGAGGATCTCAGTGAAAGCGGAGAAGAGGATCTCAGTGAAAGGGGAGAAGAGGATCTCAGTGAAAGGGGAGAAGAGGATCTCAGTGAAAGGGGAGAAGAGGATCTCAGTGAAAGGGGAGACGAGGACCTCAGTGAAAGGGGAGAAGAGGACCTCAGTGAACGGGGAGAAGAGGACCTCTGTGAAAGTGGAGAAGAGGATCTCAGTGAAAGGGGAGAAGAGGACCTCAGTGAAAGGGGAGAAGAGGATCTCAGTGAAAGGGGAGAAGAGGACCACAGTGAAAGGGGAGAAGAGGACATCAGTGAAAGGGGAGAAGAGGACCTCAGTGAAAGGGGAGAAGAGGACCTCGGTGAAAGGGGAGAAGAGGAACTCAGTGAAGGGGAGAAGAGGACCTCAGTGAAGGGGAGAAGAGGACCTAAGTGAAAGGGGAGAAGAGGATCTCAGTGAAATGGGAGAAGAGGATCTCAGTGAAAGGGGACAAGAGGATTTCAGTGAAAGTGGAGAAGAGGATCTCAGTGAAAGGGGAGAAGAGGATCTCAGTGAAAGGGGAGAAGAGGATCTCAGTGAAAGGGGAGCAGCGGATCTCATTGAAATGGGACAAGAGGATCTCAGTGAAAGGGGAGAAGAGGATCTCAATGAAAGGGGAGAAGAGGATCTCAGTGAAAGGGGAGAAGAGCACCTCAGTGAAAGGGGAGAAGAGGATCTCAGTGAAAGGGGAGAAGAGGATCTCAGTGAAAGGGGAGAAGAGGATCTCAGTGAAAGGGGAGAAGAGGATCTCAGTGAAAGGGGAGAAGAGGACCTCAGTGACAGGGGAGAAGAGGACCTCAGTGAAAGGGGAGAAGAGGACCTCAGTGAACGGGGAGAAGAGGACTTCTGTGAAAGGGGAGAAGAGGATCTCAGTGAAAGGGGAGAAGAGGACCTCAGTGAAAGGGGAGAAGAGGATCTCAGTGAAAGGGGAGAAGAGGACCACAGTGAAAGGGGAGAAGAGGACCTCAGTGAAAGGGGAGAAGAGGACCTCAGTGAAAGGGGAGAAGAGGATCTCAGTGAAAGGGGAGAAGAGGACCTCAGTGAAGGGGAGAAGAGGACCTTAGTGAAAGGGGAGAAGAGGATCTCAGTGAAATGGGAGAAGAGGATCTCAGTGAAAGGGGAGAAGAGGACATCAGTGAAGGGGAGAAGATCACCTCAGTGAAAGGGGAGAAGAGGACCTCAGTGAAATGGGAGAAGTGGATCTCAGTGAATGGCGAGAAGAGGACCTCAGTGAAGGGGAGAAGTGGACCTCAGTGAAGGGGAGAAGAGGACCTCAGTGAAAGGGGAGAAGAGGACCTCAATGAAGGGGGAGAAGAGGACCTCAGTGAAAGGGAAGAAGAGGACCCAGTGAAAGGGGAGAAGAGGACCTCCGTGAAGGGGAGAAGAGGACCTAAATGAAAGGGGAGAAGAGGATCTCAGTGAAAGGGGACAAGAGGACCTCAATGAAAGGGGAGAAGGGGACGTCAATGAAAGGGGAGAAGGGGACCTCAATGAAAGGGGAGAAGAGGACCACAATGAAAGGGGAGAAGAGGATCTCAGTGAAAGGGGAGAAGAGGACCTCAATGAAAGGGGTGAAGAGGACCTCAGTGAAAGGGGAGAAGAGGACCTCAATGAAAGGTGAGAAGAGGACCTCAATGAACGGGGAGAAGAGGACCTCAATGAAAGGGGAGAAGAGGACCTCAATGAAAGGGAGAAGAGGACCACAATGAAAAGGGAGAAGAGGATCTCAATGAAAGTGGAGAAGACGACCTCAATGAAAGGGGAGAAGAGGAACTCAGTGAAGGGGAGAAGAGGACCTCAGTGAAGGGGAGAAGAGGACCTCACTGAAAGGGGAGAAGAGGACCTCAATGAAAGTTGAGAAGAGGCCCTCAATGAACGGGGAGAAGAGGACCTCAGTGAAAGGGGAGAAGAGGATCTCAGTGAAAGGGCAGAAGAGGACCTCAGTGAAAGGGGAGAAGAGGACCTCAGTGAAGGGGAGAAGAGGACCTCAGTGAAGGGGAGAAGAGGACCTTAGTGAAAGGGGAGAAGAGGATCTCAATGAAAGGGGAGAAGAGGACCTCAGTGAAATGGGAGAAGAGGACCCAGTGAAGGGGAGAAGAGGATCTCAGTTAAATGGGAGAAGAGGACCTCAGTGAAAGGGGAGAAGAGGACCCAGTGAAAGGGGAGAAGAGGACCTCAGTGAAATGGGAGAAGAGGATCTCAGTGAAATGGGAGAAGAGGATCTCAGTGAAAGGGGAGAAGAGGATCTCAGTGAAATGGGGAAGAGGATCTCAGTGAAAGGGGAGAAGAGGACCTGAATGAAAGGGGAGAAGAGGACCCAGTGAAAGGAGAGAAGAGGATCTCAGTGAAATGGGAGAAGAGGATCTCAGTGAAAGGGGAGAAGAGGATCTCAGTGAAATTGGAGAAGAGGATCTCAGTGAAATTGGAGAAGAGGATCTCAGTGAAAGGGGAGAAGAGGATCTCAGTGAAATGGGAGAAGAGGATCTCAGTGAAAGGGGAGAAGGGGATCTCAGTGAAATGGGATAAGAGGACCTAAGTGAAGGCGAGAAGAGGACCACAATGAAAGGGGAGAAGAGGATCTCAGTGAAAGGGGAGAAGAGGATCTCAGTGAAAGGGGAGAAGAGGATCTCAGTGAAAGGGGAGAAGAGGATCTCAGTGAAATGGGATAAGAGGACCTAAGTGAAGGGGAGAAGAGGACCGCAATGAAAGGGGAGAAGAGGATCTCAGTGAAAGGGGAGAAGAGGATCTCAGTGAAAGGGGAGAAGAGGACCTCAATGAAAGGGGAGAAGAGGATCTCAGTTAAAGGGGAGAAGAGGACCTCAGTCAAAGGGGAGAGGAAGACCTCAATGAAAGGGGAGAAGAGGACCTCAGTGAAAGGTGAGAAGAGGATCACAGGGAAAGGGGAGAAGAGGATCTCAATGAAAGGGGAGAAGAGGATCTCAGTGAAAGGGGAAAAGAGGATCTCAGTGAAAGGGGAGAAGAGGATCTCAGTGAAAGGGGACAAGAGGATTTCAGTGAAAGGGGAGAAGAGGATCTCAGTGAAAGGGGAGAAGAGGATCTCAGTGAAAGGGGAGAAGAGGATTTCAGTGAAAGGGGAGCAGCGGATCTCATTGAAATGGGACAAGAGGACCTCAATGAAAGGGGAGAAGAGGACCTCAATGAAAGGGAGAAGAGGACCACAATGAAAAGGGAGAAGAGGATCTCAATGAAAGGGGAGAAGAGGACCTCAATGAAAGGGGAGAAGAGGAACTCAGTGAAGGGGAGAAGAGGACCTCAGTGAAGGGGAGAAGAGGACCTCAGTGAAAGGGGAGAAGAGGACCTCAGTGAAATGGGAGAAGAGGACCCAGTGAAGGGGAGAAGAGGATCTCAGTGAAATGGGAGAAGAGGACCTCAGTGAAAGGGGAGAAGAGGGCCCAATGAAAGGGGAGAAGAGGACCTCAGTGAAATGAGAGAAGAGGAGCTCAGTGAAATGGGAGAAGAGGATCTCAGTGAAAGGGGAGAAGAGGATCTCAGTGAAATGGGAGAAGAGGATCTCAGTGAAAGGGGAGAAGAGGACCTCAATGAAAGGGGAGAAGAGGACCCAGTGAAAGGAGAGAAGAGGATCTCAGTGAAATGGGAGAAGAGGATGTCAGTGAAATGGGAGAAGAGGATCTCAGTGAAAGGGGAGAAGAGGATCTCAGTGAAATTGGAGAAGAGGATCTCAGTGAAAGGGGAGAAGAGCATCTCAGTGAAATGGGAGAAGAGGATCTCAGTGAAATGGGAGTAGAGGATCTCAGTGAAAGGGGAGAAGAGGATCTCAGTGAAATGGGATAAGAGGACCTAAGTGAAGGGGAGAAGAGGACCGCAATGAAAGGGGAGAAGAGGATCTCAGTGAAAGGGGAGAAGAGGATCTCAGTGAAAGGGGAGAAGAGGATCTCAGTGAAAGGGGAGAAGAGGATCTCAGTGAAATGGGATAAGAGGACCTTAGTGAACGGGAGAAGAGGACCGCAATGAAAGCGGAGAAGAGGATCTCAGTGAAAGGGGAGAAGAGGATCTCAGTTAAAGGGGAGAAGAGGACCTCAGTCAAAGGGGAGAGCAGGACCTCAATGAAAGGGGAGAAGAGGACCTCAGTGAAAGGTGAGAAGAGGATCACAGTGAAAGGGGAGAAGAGGATCTCAATGAAAGGGGAGAAGAGGATCTCAGTGAAAGGGGAGAAGAGGATCTCAGTGAAAGGGGGGAAGAGGATCTCAGTGAAAGGGGACAAGAGGATTTCAGTGAAAGGGGAGAAGAGGATCTCAGTGAAAGGGGAGAAGAGGATCTCAGTGAAAGGGAAGAAGAGGATCTCAGTAAAAGGGGAGCAGTGGATCTCATTGAAATGGGACAAGAGGACCTCAGTGAAAGGGGAGAAGAGGATCTCAGTGAAAGGGGAGAAGAGGATCTCAGTGAAAGGGGAGAAGAGGACCTCAGTGAAAGGGGAGAAGAGGATCTCAGTGAAAGGGGAGAACAGGACCTCAATGAAAGGGGAGAAGAGGATCTCAGTGAAAGGGGAGAAGAGGACCTCAGTGAAAGGGGAGAAGAGGATTTCAGTGAAAGGGGAGAAGAGGACCTCAGTGAAAGGGGAGAAGAGGACCTCAGTGAAAGGGGAGAAGAGGACCTCAGTGAAAGGGGAGAAGAGGATCTCAGTGAAAGGGGAGAAGAGGACCTCAGTGAAAGGGGAGAAGAGGATCTCAGTGAAGGGGAGAAGAGGACCTCAGTGAAGGGGAGAAGAGGACCTTAGTGAAAGGGGAGAAGAAGATCTCAGTGAAATGGGAGAAGAGGATCTCAGTGAAAGGGGAGAAGAGGACCTCAGTGAAAGGGGAGAAGAGGACCTCAGTGAAGGGGAGAAGAGGACCTCAGTGAAAGGGGAGAAGAGGATCTCAGTGAAAGGGGAGAAGATCACCTCAGTGAAAGGGGAGAAGAGGACCTCAGTGAAAGGGGAGAAGAGGACATGGTGAATGGGAGAAGAGGACCCAGTGAAAGGGGAGAAGAGGATCTCAGTGAAGGGGGAGAAGAGGATCTCAGTGAAGGGGGAGAAGAGGACCTCCATGAAAGGGGAGAAGAGGACCTCCGTGAAAGTGGAGAAGAGGATCTCAGTGAAAGGGGAGAAGAGGACCTCAGTGAAAGCGGAGAAGAGGACCTCAGTGAAAGGGGAGAAGAGGACCCAGTGAAAGTGGAGAAGAGGATCTCAGTGAAAGGGGAGAAGAGGATCTCAGTGAAGGGGAGAAGAGGACCTCAATGAAAGGGAGAAGAGGACCTCAGTGAAAGGGGAGAGGAGGACCTCAGTGAAAGGGGAGAAGAGGACCCAGTGAAGGGGAGAAGAGGATCTCAGTGAAAGGGGAGAAGAGGACGTCAGTGAAAGGGGAGAAGAGGATCTCAGTGAAATGGGACAAGAGGATCTCAGTGAAATGGGAGAGGAGGATCTCAGTGAAAGAGGAGAAGAGGATCTCAGTGAAAGGGGAGAAGAGGACCTCAGTGAAAGCGAAGAAGAGGACCTCAGTGAAAGGGGAGAAGAGGACCCAGTGAAAGTGGAGAAGAGGATCTCAGTGAAAGGGGAGAAGAGGATCTCAGTGAAGGGGAGAAGAGGACCTAAATGAAAGGGGAGAAGAGGACCTCAGTGAAAGGGGAGAAGAGGACCTCAGTGAAAGGGGAGAAGAGGACCCAGTGAAGGGGAGAAGAGGATCTCAGTGAAAGGGGAGAAGAGGACCTCAGTGAAAGGGGAGAAGAGGACATCAGTGAAATGGGACAAGAGGATCTCAGTGAAATGGGAGAGGAGGATCCCAGTGAAAGGGGAGAAGAGGACCTCAGTGAAAGGGCAGAAGAGGACCTCAGTGAAAGGGGAGAAGAGGATCTCAGTGAAATGGGAGAAGAGGATCTCAGTGAAAGGAGAGAAGAGGATCTCAGTGAAATGGGAGAAGTGGATCTCAGTGAAATGCGAGAAGAGGATCTCAGTGAAATTGGAGAAGAGGATCTCAGTGAAATGGGAGAAGAGGATCTCAGTGAAATGGGAGAAGGGGATGTCAGTGAAAGGGGAGAAGAGGATCTCAGTGAAATGGGATAAGAGGACCTCGGTGAAGGGGAGAAGAGGACCGCAATGAAAGGGGAGAAGTGGACCTCAGTGAAAGGGGAGAAGAGGATCTAAGTGAAAGGGGAGAAGAGGATCTCAGTGAAATGGGATAAGAGGACCTAAGTGAAGGCGAGAAGAGGACCACAATGAAAGGGGAGAAGAGGATCTCAGTGAAAGGGGAGAAGAGGATCTCAGTGAAAGGGGAGAAGAGGATCTCAGTGAAAGGGGAGAAGAGGATCTCAGTGAAATGTGATAAGAGGACCGAAGTGAAGGGGAGAAGAGGACCGCAATGAAAGGGGAGAAGAAGATCTCAGTGAAAGGGGAGAAGAGGATCTCAGTGAAAGGGGAGAAGAGGACCTCAATGAAAGGGGAGAAGAGGATCTCAGTTAAAGGGGAGAAGAGGACCTCAGTCAAAGGGGAGAGGAGGACCTCAATGAAAGGGGAGAAGAGGACCTCAGTGAAAGGTGAGAAGAGGATCACAGTGAAAGGGGAGAAGAGGATCTCAATGAAAGGGGAGAAGAGGATCTCAGTGAAAGGGGAAAAGAGGATCTCAGTGAAAGGGGAGAAGAGGATCTCAGTGAAAGGGGACAAGAGGATTTCAGTGAAAGGGGAGAAGAGGATCTCAGTGAAAGGGGAGAAGAGGATCTCAGTGAAAGGGGAGAAGAGGATTTCAGTGAAAGGGGAGCAGCGGATCTCATTGAAATGGGACAAGAGGACCTCAATGAAAGGGGAGAAGAGGACCTCAATGAAAGGGAGAAGAGGACCACAATGAAAAGGGAGAAGAGGATCTCAATGAAAGGGGAGAAGAGGACCTCAATGAAAGGGGAGAAGAGGAACTCAGTGAAGGGGAGAAGAGGACCTCAGTGAAGGGGAGAAGAGGACCTCAGTGAAAGGGGAGAAGAGGACCTCAGTGAAATGGGAGAAGAGGACCCAGTGAAGGGGAGAAGAGGATCTCAGTGAAATGGGAGAAGAGGACCTCAGTGAAAGGGGAGAAGAGGGCCCAATGAAAGGGGAGAAGAGGACCTCAGTGAAATGAGAGAAGAGGAGCTCAGTGAAATGGGAGAAGAGGATCTCAGTGAAACGGGAGAAGAGGATCTCAGTGAAATGGGAGAAGAGGATCTCAGTGAAAGGGGAGAAGAGGACCTCAATGAAAGGGGAGAAGAGGACCTAGTGAAAGGAGAGAAGAGGATCTCAGTGAAATGGGAGAAGAGGATGTCAGTGAAATGGGAGAAGAGGATCTCAGTGAAAGGGGAGAAGAGGATCTCAGTGAAATTGGAGAAGAGGATCTCAGTGAAAGGGGAGAAGAGCATCTCAGTGAAATGGGAGAAGAGGATCTCAGTGAAATGGGAGAAGAGGATCTCAGTGAAAGGGGAGAAGAGGATCTCAGTGAAATGGGATAAGAGGACCTAAGTGAAGGGGAGAAGAGAACCGCAATGAAAGGGGAGAAAAGGATCTCAGTGAAAGGGGAGAAGAGGATCTCAGTGAAAGGGGAGAAGAGGATCTCAGTGAAAGGGGAGAAGAGGATCTCAGTGAAATGGGATAAGAGGACCTAAGTGAAGGGGAGAAGAGGACCGCAATGAAAGCGGAGAAGAGGATCTCAGTGAAAGGGGAGAAGAGGATCTCAGTTAAAGGGGAGAAGAGGACCTCAGTCAAAGGGGAGAGCAGGACCTCAATGAAAGGGGAGAAGAGGACCTCAGTGAAAGGTGAGAAGAGGATCACAGTGAAAGGGGAGAAGAGGATCTCAATGAAAAGGGAGAAGAGGATCTCAGTGAAAGGGGAGAAGAGGATCTCAGTGAAAGGGGGGAAGAGGATCTCAGTGAAAGGGGACAAGAGGATTTCAGTGAAAGGGAAGAAGAGGATCTCAGTGAAAGGGGAGGAGAGGATCTCAGTGAAAGGGGAGAAGAGGATCTCAGTAAAAGGGGAGCAGTGGATCTCATTGAAATGGGACAAGAGGACCTCAGTGAAAGGGGAGAAGAGGATCTCAGTGAAAGGGGAGAAGAGGGTCTCAGTGAAAGGGGAGAAGAGGACCTCAGTGAAAGGGGAGAAGAGGATCTCAGTGAAAGGGGAGAAGAGGACCTCAATGAAAGGGGAGAAGTGGATCTCAGTGAAAGGGGAGAAGAGGATCTCAGTGAAAGGGGAGAAGAGGATCTCAGTGAAAGGGGAGAAGAGGACCTCAGTGAAAGGGGAGAAGAGGACCTCAGTGAAAGGGGAGAAGAGGACCTCAGTGAAAGGGGAGAAGAGGATCTCAGTGAAAGGGGAGAAGAGGACCTCAGTGAAAGGGGAGAAGAGGACCTCAGTGAAGGGGAGAAGAGGACCTCAGTGAAGGGGAGAAGAGGACCTTAGTGAAAGGGGAGAAGAAGATCTCAGTGAAATGGGAGAAGAGGATCTCAGTGAAAGGGGAGAAGAGGACCTCAGTGAAAGGGGAGAAGAGGACCTCAGTGAAGGGGAGAAGAGGACCTCAGTGAAAGGGGAGAAGAGGATCTCAGTGAAAGGGGAGAAGATCACCTCAGTGAAAGGGGAGAAGAGGACCTCAGTGAAAGGGGAGAAGAGGACATGGTGAATGGGAGAAGAGGACCCAGTGAAAGGGGAGAAGAGGATCTCAGTGAAGGGGGAGAATAGGATCTCAGTGAAGGGGGAAAAGAGGACCTCCGTGAAAGGGGAGAAGATGATCTCAGTGAAAGGGGAGAAGAGGACCTCAGTGAAAGGGGAGAAGAGGATCTCAGTGAAAGGGGAGAAGAGGACCTCAGTGAAAGGGGAGAAGAGGACCTCAGTGAAGGGGAGAAGAGGACCTCAGTGAAAGGGGAGAAGAGGATCTCAGTGAAAGGGGAGAAGATCACCTCAGTGAAAGGGGAGAAGAGGACCTCAGTGAAAGGGGAGAAGAGGACATGGTGAATGGGAGAAGAGGTCCCAGTGAAAGGGGAGAAGAGGATCTCAGTGAAAGGGGAGAAGAGGATCTCAGTGAAGGGGAGAAGAGGACCTAAATGAAAGGGGAGAAGAGGACCTCAGTGAAAGGGGAGAAGAGGATCTCAGTGAAAGGGGAGAAGAGGATCTCAGTGAAAGGGGAGAAGAGGATCTCAGTAAAAGGGGAGCAGTGGATCTCATTGAAATGGGACAAGAGGACCTCAGTGAAAGGGGAGAAGAGGATCTCAGTGAAAGGGGAGAAGAGGATCTCAGTGAAAGGGGAGAAGAGGACCTCAGTGAAAGGGGAGAAGAGGATCTCAGTGAAAGGGGAGAAGAGGACCTCAATGAAAGGGGAGAAGTGGATCTCAGTGAAAGGGGAGAAGAGGATCTCAGTGAAAGGGGAGAAGAGGATCTCAGTGAAAGGGGAGAAGAGGATCTCAGTGAAAGGGGAGAAGAGGATCTCAGTGAAAGGGGAGAAGAGGACCTCAGTGAAAGGGGAGATGAGGACCTCAGTGAAAGGGGAGAAGAGGATCTCAGTGAAAGGGGAGAAGAGGACCTCAGTGAAAGGGGAGAAGATGACCTCAGTGAAGGGGAGAAGAGGACCTCAGTGAAGGGGAGAAGAGGACCTTAGTGAAAGGGGAGAAGAAGATCTCAGTGAAATGGGAGAAGAGGATCTCAGTGAAAGGGGAGAAGAGGACCTCAGTGAAGGGGAGAAGAGGACCTCAGTGAAAGGGGAGAAGAGGATCTCAGTGAAACGGGAGAAGATCACCTCAGTGAAAGGGGAGAAGAGGACCTCAGTGAAAGGGGAGAAGAGGACATGGTGAATGGGAGAAGAGGACACAGTGAAAGGGGAGAAGAGGATCTCAGTGAAGGGGGAGAAGAGGATCTCAGTGAAGGGGGAGAAGAGGACCTCCATGAAAGGGGAGAAGAGGACCTCCGTGAAAGGGGAGAAGAGGATCTCAGTGAAAGGGGAGAAGAGGACCTCAGTGAAAGGGGAGAAGAGGATCTCAGTGAAAGGGGAGAAGAGGACCTCAGTGAAAGGGGAGAAGAGGACCTCAGTGAAGGGGAGAAGAGGACGTCAGTGAAGGGGAGAAGAGGACCTTAGTGAAAGGGGAGAAGAAGATCTCAGTGAAATTGGGAGAAGAGGATCTCAGTGAAAGGGGAGAAGAGGGCCTCAGTGAAAGGGGAGAAGAGGACCTCAGTGAAGGGGAGAAGAGGACCTCAGTGAAAGGGGAGAAGAGGATCTCAGTGAAAGGGGAGAAGATCACCTCAGTGAAAGGGGAGAAGAGGACCTCAGTGAAAGGGGAGAAGAGGACATGGTGAATGGGAGAAGAGGACCCAGTGAAAGGGGAGAAGAGGATCTCAGTGAAAGGGGAGAAGAGGATCTCAGTGAAGCGGAGAAGAGGACCTAAATGAAAGGGGAGAAGAGGACCTCAGTGAAAGGGGAGAAGAGGACCTCAGTGAAAGGGGAGAAGAGGACCCAGTGAAGGGGAGAAGAGGATCTCAGTGAAAGGGGAGAAGAGGACCTCAGTGAAAGGGGAGAAGAGGACCTCAGTGAAATGGGACAAGAGGATCTCAGTGAAATGGGAGAGGAGGATCTCAGTGAAAGGGGAGAAGAGGACCTCAGTGAAAGGGGAGAAGAGGACCTCAGTGAAAGGGGAGAAGAGGATCTCAGTGAAATGGGAGAAGAGGATCTCAGTGAAAGGGGAGAAGAGGACCTCAATGAAAGGGGAGAAGAGGACCCAGTGAAAGGAGAGAAGAGGATCTCAGTGAAATGGGAGAAGTGGATCTCAGTGAAATGCGAGAAGAGGATCTCAGTGAAATTGGAGAAGAGGATCTCAGTGAAATGGGAGAAGAGGATCTCAGTGAAATGGGAGAAGGGGATGTCAGTGAAAGGGGAGAAGAGGATCTCAGTGAAATGGGATAAGAGGACCTCGGTGAAGGGGAGAAGAGGACCGCAATGAAAGGGGAGAAGAGGACCTCAGTGAAAGGGGAGAAGAGGATCTAAGTGAAAGGGGAGAAGAGGATCTCAGTGAAATGGGATAAGAGGACCTAAGTGAAGGCGAGAAGAGGACCACAATGAAAGGGGAGAAGAGGATCTCAGTGAAAGGGGAGAAGAGGATCTCAGTGAAACGGGAGAAGAGGATCTCAGTGAAAGGGGAGAAGAGGATCTCAGTGAAATGGGATAAGAGGACCTAAGTGAAGGGGAGAAGAGGACCGCAATGAAAGGGGAGAAGAGGATCTCAGTGAAAGGGGAGAAGAGGATCTCAGTGAAAGGGGAGAAGAGGACCTCAATGAAAGGGGAGAAGAGGATCTCAGTTAAAGGGGAGAAGAGGACCTCAGTCAAAGGGGAGAGGAAGACCTCAATGAAAGGGGAGAAGAGGACCTCAGTGAAAGGTGAGAAGAGGATCACAGTGAAAGTGGAGAAGAGGATCTCAATGAAAGGGGAGAAGAGGTCCTCAGTGAAGGGGAGAAGAGGACCTCAGTGAAAGGGGAGAAGAGGATCTCAGTGAAGGGGAGAAGAGGATCTCAGTGAAAGGGGAGAAGAGGACCCAGTGAAAGGGGAGAAGAGGACCTCAATGAAAGGGGAGAAGAGGACCTCAGTGAAAGGGGAGAAGAGGACCTCAGTGAAAGGGGAGAAGAGGACCTCAGTGAAAGGGGAGAAGAGGACCTCAGTGAAAGGGGAGAAGAGGATCTCAGTGAAAGGGGAGAAGGGGACCCAGTGAAAGGCGAGAAGAGGACCTGAATGAAAGGGGAGAAGAGGACCTCAGTGAAAGGGGAGGAGATGATCTCAGTGAAAGGGGAGAAGAGGACCTCAGTGAAAGGGAGAAGATCACCTCAGTGAAATGGGAGAAAAGGACCTCAGTGAAAGGGGTGAAGAGGACCTCAGTGGACGGGGAGAAGAGGACCTCAGTGAAATTGGAGAAGAGGCCCTCAGTGAAATGGGAGAAGAGGATCTCAATGAAAGAGGAGACGAGGACCTCAGTGAAAGGGGAGAAGAGGACCTCAATCAAAGGGGAGAAGAGGACCTCAATGAAAGGGGAGAAAAGGATCTCAGTGAAGGGGAGAAGAGGATCTCAGTGAAAGGGGAGAAGAGGACCTCACTGAAATGGGAGAAGAGGACCTCAATGACAGGGGAGAAGAGGACCTCAGTGAAAGGGGAGTAGAGGACCTCAGTGAAGGGGAGAAGAGGACCTCAGTGAAAGGGGAGAAGAGGACCTCAATGAAAGGGGAGAAGAGGACCTCAGTGAACGGCGAGAAGAGGACATCAATGAAAGGGGAGAAGAGGACCTCAATGAAAGGGGAGAAGAGGATCTCAGTGAAGGGGAGAAGAGGACCTCAGTGAAAGTGGAGAAGAGGAACTCAGTGAAAGGGGATAGGAGGACCTCAAAGAAAGGGGAGAAGAGGACCTCAATGAAAGGGGAGAAGAGGACCTCAATGAAAGCGGAGAAGAGTACCTCAGTGAAAGGGGAGAAGAGGACCTCAATGAAAGGGGAGAACAGGGTCTCACTGAAAGGGGAGAAGAGGACCTCAATGAAAGGGGAGGAGGATCTCAGTGAAGGGGAGAACAGGACCTCAGTGAAAGGGGAGAAGAGGATCTCAGTGAAAGGGGAGAAGAGGATTTCAGTGAAGGGGAGAAGAGGACCTCAGTGAAAGGGGAGAAGAGGACCTCAGTGAAAGGGGAGAAGAGGACCTCAGTGAAAGGGGAGAAGATGAGCTCCGTGAAAGGGGAGAAGAGGACCTCAGTGAAAGGGGAGAAGAGGACCTCAGTGAAATGGGAGAAGAGGATCTCAGTGAAATGGGAGAAGAGGATCTCAGAGAAAGGGGAGAAGAGGACCTCAGTGAAGGGGAGAAGAGGACCTCAGTGAAAGGGGAGAAGAGGAACTCAGTGAAAGGGGACAAGAGGACTTCAGTGAAGGGGAGAAGAGGACCTCAGTGAAAGGGGAGAAGAGGATCTCAGTGAAAGGGGAGAAGAGGATCTCAGTGAAGGGGAGAAGAGGACGTCAGTGAAAGGGGAGAAGAGGACCTCAGTGAAAGGGGAGAAGAGGACCTCAGTGAAAGGGGAGAAGAGGACCTCAGAGAAAGGGGAGGAGGACCTCAGTGAAAGGGGAGAAGAGCACCTCAGTGAAGGGGAGAAGATGACCTCAGTGAAAGGGGAGAAGAGGATCTCAGTGAAAGGGGAGAAGAAAATCTCAGTGAAGGGGAGAAGAGGACCTCAGTGAAAGGGGAGGAGAGGATCTCAGTGAAATGGGAGAAGGGGACCCAGTGAAAGGGGAGAAGAGGATCTCAGTGAAAGGGGAGAAGAGGACCTCAGTGAAAGGGGAGAAGAGGACCTCAGTGAAGGGGAGAAGAGGATCTCAGTGAAAGGGGAGCAGAGGATCTCAGTGAAAGGGGAGAAGAGGACGTCAGTGAAGGGGAGAAGAGGACCTTAGTGAAGGGGAGAAGAGGACCTCAGTGAAGTGGAGAAGAGGATCTCAGTGAAAGGGGAGAAGAGGACCTCCGTGAAAGGGGAGAAGAGGATCTCAGTGAAAGGGGAGAAAGGACCTCAGTGAAGGGCAGAAGAGGACCTCAGTGAAGCGGAGAGGAGGACCTCAGTGAAAGGGGAGAAGAGGATCTCAGTTAAAGGGGAAAAGAGGACCTCAGTGAAGGGGAGAAGAGGATACAAGTGAAAGGGGAGAAGAGGTCCTCAGTGAAGGGGAGAAGAGGACCTCAGTGAAAGGGGAGAAGAGGATCTCAGTGAAGGGGAGAAGAGGATCTCAGTGAAAGGGGAGAAGAGGACCCAGTGAAAGGGGAGAAGAGGACCTCAATGAAAGGGGAGAAGAGGACCTCAGTGAAAGGGGAGAAGAGGACCTCAATGAAAGGGGAGAAGAGGAACTCAGTGAAAGGGGAGAAGAGGACCTCAGTGAAAGGGGAGAAGAGGACCTCAGTGAAAGGGGAGAAGAGGACCTCAGTGAAAGGGGAGAAGAGGATCTCAGTGAAAGGGGAGAAGGGGACCCAGTGAAAGGGGAGAAGAGGACCTGAATGAAAGGGGAGAAGAGGACCTCAGTGAAAGGGGAGGAGATGATCTCAGTGAAAGGGGAGAAGAGGACCTCAGTGAAAGGGAGAAGATCACCTCAGTGAAATGGGAGAAAAGGACCTCAGTGAAAGGGGTGAAGAGGACCTCAGTGGACGGGGAGAAGAGGACCTCAGTGAAATTGGAGAAGAGGCCCTCAGTGAAATGGGAGAAGAGGATCTCAATGAAAGAGGAGACGAGGACCTCAGTGAAAGGGGAGAAGAGGACCTCAATCAAAGGGGAGAAGAGGACCTCAATGAAAGGGGAGAAAAGGATCTCAGTGAAGGGGAGAAGAGGATCTCAGTGAAAGGGGAGAAGAGGACCTCACTGAAATGGGAGAAGAGGACCTCAATGACAGGGGAGAAGAGGACCTCAGTGAAAGGGGAGTAGAGGACCTCAGTGAAGGGGAGAAGAGGACCTCAGTGAAAGGGGAGAAGAGGACCTCAATGAAAGGGGAGAAGAGGACCTCAGTGAACGGCGAGAAGAGGACATCAATGAAAGGGGAGAAGAGGACCTCAATGAAAGGGGAGAAGAGGATCTCAGTGAAGGGGAGAAGAGGACCTCAGTGAAAGTGGAGAAGAGGAACTCAGTGAAAGGGGATAGGAGGACCTCAAAGAAAGGGGAGAAGAGGACCTCAATGAAAGGGGAGAAGAGGATCTCAGTGAAAGGGGAGAAGAGGATCTCAGTGAAACGGGAGAAGAGGATCTCAGTGAAAGGGGAGAAGAGGATCTCAGTGAAATGGGATAAGAGGACCTAAGTGAAGGGGAGAAGAGGACCGCAATGAAAGGGGAGAAGAGGATCTCAGTGAAAGGGGAGAAGAGGATCTCAGTGAAAGGGGAGAAGAGGACCTCAATGAAAGGGGAGAAGAGGATCTCAGTTAAAGGGGAGAAGAGGACCTCAGTCAAAGGGGAGAGGAAGACCTCAATGAAAGGGGAGAAGAGGACCTCAGTGAAAGGTGAGAAGAGGATCACAGTGAAAGTGGAGAAGAGGATCTCAATGAAAGGGGAGAAGAGGTCCTCAGTGAAGGGGAGAAGAGGACCTCAGTGAAAGGGGAGAAGAGGATCTCAGTGAAGGGGAGAAGAGGATCTCAGTGAAAGGGGAGAAGAGGACCCAGTGAAAGGGGAGAAGAGGACCTCAATGAAAGGGGAGAAGAGGACCTCAGTGAAAGGGGAGAAGAGGACCTCAGTGAAAGGGGAGAAGAGGACCTCAGTGAAAGGGGAGAAGAGGACCTCAGTGAAAGGGGAGAAGAGGATCTCAGTGAAAGGGGAGAAGGGGACCCAGTGAAAGGCGAGAAGAGGACCTGAATGAAAGGGGAGAAGAGGACCTCAGTGAAAGGGGAGGAGATGATCTCAGTGAAAGGGGAGAAGAGGACCTCAGTGAAAGGGAGAAGATCACCTCAGTGAAATGGGAGAAAAGGACCTCAGTGAAAGGGGTGAAGAGGACCTCAGTGGACGGGGAGAAGAGGACCTCAGTGAAATTGGAGAAGAGGCCCTCAGTGAAATGGGAGAAGAGGATCTCAATGAAAGAGGAGACGAGGACCTCAGTGAAAGGGGAGAAGAGGACCTCAATCAAAGGGGAGAAGAGGACCTCAATGAAAGGGGAGAAAAGGATCTCAGTGAAGGGGAGAAGAGGATCTCAGTGAAAGGGGAGAAGAGGACCTCACTGAAATGGGAGAAGAGGACCTCAATGACAGGGGAGAAGAGGACCTCAGTGAAAGGGGAGTAGAGGACCTCAGTGAAGGGGAGAAGAGGACCTCAGTGAAAGGGGAGAAGAGGACCTCAATGAAAGGGGAGAAGAGGACCTCAGTGAACGGCGAGAAGAGGACATCAATGAAAGGGGAGAAGAGGACCTCAATGAAAGGGGAGAAGAGGATCTCAGTGAAGGGGAGAAGAGGACCTCAGTGAAAGTGGAGAAGAGGAACTCAGTGAAAGGGGATAGGAGGACCTCAAAGAAAGGGGAGAAGAGGACCTCAATGAAAGGGGAGAAGAGGACCTCAATGAAAGCGGAGAAGAGTACCTCAGTGAAAGGGGAGAAGAGGACCTCAATGAAAGGGGAGAACAGGGTCTCACTGAAAGGGGAGAAGAGGACCTCAATGAAAGGGGAGGAGGATCTCAGTGAAGGGGAGAACAGGACCTCAGTGAAAGGGGAGAAGAGGATCTCAGTGAAAGGGGAGAAGAGGATTTCAGTGAAGGGGAGAAGAGGACCTCAGTGAAAGGGGAGAAGAGGACCTCAGTGAAAGGGGAGAAGAGGACCTCAGTGAAAGGGGAGAAGATGAGCTCCGTGAAAGGGGAGAAGAGGACCTCAGTGAAAGGGGAGAAGAGGACCTCAGTGAAATGGGAGAAGAGGATCTCAGTGAAATGGGAGAAGAGGATCTCAGAGAAAGGGGAGAAGAGGACCTCAGTGAAGGGGAGAAGAGGACCTCAGTGAAAGGGGAGAAGAGGAACTCAGTGAAAGGGGACAAGAGGACTTCAGTGAAGGGGAGAAGAGGACCTCAGTGAAAGGGGAGAAGAGGATCTCAGTGAAAGGGGAGAAGAGGATCTCAGTGAAGGGGAGAAGAGGACGTCAGTGAAAGGGGAGAAGAGGACCTCAGTGAAAGGGGAGAAGAGGACCTCAGTGAAAGGGGAGAAGAGGACCTCAGAGAAAGGGGAGGAGGACCTCAGTGAAAGGGGAGAAGAGCACCTCAGTGAAGGGGAGAAGATGACCTCAGTGAAAGGGGAGAAGAGGATCTCAGTGAAAGGGGAGAAGAAAATCTCAGTGAAGGGGAGAAGAGGACCTCAGTGAAAGGGGAGGAGAGGATCTCAGTGAAATGGGAGAAGGGGACCCAGTGAAAGGGGAGAAGAGGATCTCAGTGAAAGGGGAGAAGAGGACCTCAGTGAAAGGGGAGAAGAGGACCTCAGTGAAGGGGAGAAGAGGATCTCAGTGAAAGGGGAGCAGAGGATCTCAGTGAAAGGGGAGAAGAGGACGTCAGTGAAGGGGAGAAGAGGACCTTAGTGAAGGGGAGAAGAGGACCTCAGTGAAGTGGAGAAGAGGATCTCAGTGAAAGGGGAGAAGAGGACCTCCGTGAAAGGGGAGAAGAGGATCTCAGTGAAAGGGGAGAAAGGACCTCAGTGAAGGGCAGAAGAGGACCTCAGTGAAGCGGAGAGGAGGACCTCAGTGAAAGGGGAGAAGAGGATCTCAGTTAAAGGGGAAAAGAGGACCTCAGTGAAGGGGAGAAGAGGATACAAGTGAAAGGGGAGAAGAGGTCCTCAGTGAAGGGGAGAAGAGGACCTCAGTGAAAGGGGAGAAGAGGATCTCAGTGAAGGGGAGAAGAGGATCTCAGTGAAAGGGGAGAAGAGGACCCAGTGAAAGGGGAGAAGAGGACCTCAATGAAAGGGGAGAAGAGGACCTCAGTGAAAGGGGAGAAGAGGACCTCAATGAAAGGGGAGAAGAGGAACTCAGTGAAAGGGGAGAAGAGGACCTCAGTGAAAGGGGAGAAGAGGACCTCAGTGAAAGGGGAGAAGAGGACCTCAGTGAAAGGGGAGAAGAGGATCTCAGTGAAAGGGGAGAAGGGGACCCAGTGAAAGGGGAGAAGAGGACCTGAATGAAAGGGGAGAAGAGGACCTCAGTGAAAGGGGAGGAGATGATCTCAGTGAAAGGGGAGAAGAGGACCTCAGTGAAAGGGAGAAGATCACCTCAGTGAAATGGGAGAAAAGGACCTCAGTGAAAGGGGTGAAGAGGACCTCAGTGGACGGGGAGAAGAGGACCTCAGTGAAATTGGAGAAGAGGCCCTCAGTGAAATGGGAGAAGAGGATCTCAATGAAAGAGGAGACGAGGACCTCAGTGAAAGGGGAGAAGAGGACCTCAATCAAAGGGGAGAAGAGGACCTCAATGAAAGGGGAGAAAAGGATCTCAGTGAAGGGGAGAAGAGGATCTCAGTGAAAGGGGAGAAGAGGACCTCACTGAAATGGGAGAAGAGGACCTCAATGACAGGGGAGAAGAGGACCTCAGTGAAAGGGGAGTAGAGGACCTCAGTGAAGGGGAGAAGAGGACCTCAGTGAAAGGGGAGAAGAGGACCTCAATGAAAGGGGAGAAGAGGACCTCAGTGAACGGCGAGAAGAGGACATCAATGAAAGGGGAGAAGAGGACCTCAATGAAAGGGGAGAAGAGGATCTCAGTGAAGGGGAGAAGAGGACCTCAGTGAAAGTGGAGAAGAGGAACTCAGTGAAAGGGGATAGGAGGACCTCAAAGAAAGGGGAGAAGAGGACCTCAATGAAAGGGGAGAAGAGGACCTCAATGAAAGCGGAGAAGAGTACCTCAGTGAAAGGGGAGAAGAGGACCTCAATGAAAGGGGAGAACAGGATCTCACTGAAAGGGGAGAAGAGGACCTCAATGAAAGGGGAGGAGGATCTCAGTGAAGGGGAGAACAGGACCGCAGTGAAAGGGGAGAAGAGGATCTCAGTGAAAGGGGAGAAGAGGATTTCAGTGAAGGGGAGAAGAGGACCTCAGTGAAAGGGGAGAAGAGGACCTCAGTGAAAGGGGAGAAGAGGACCTCAGTGAAAGGGGAGAAGATGAGCTCCGTGAAAGGGGAGAAGAGGACCTCAGTGAAAGGGGAGAAGAGGACCTCAGTGAAATGGGAGAAGAGGATCTCAGTGAAATGGGAGAAGAGGATCTCAGAGAAAGGGGAGAAGAGGACCTCAGTGAAGGGGAGAAGAGGACCTCAGTGAAAGGGGAGAAGAGGACCTCAGTGAACGGCGAGAAGAGGACATCAATGAAAGGGGAGAAGAGGACCTCAATGAAAGGGGAGAAGAGGATCTCAGTGAAGGGGAGAAGAGGACCTCAGTGAAAGTGGAGAAGAGGAACTCAGTGAAAGGGGATAGGAGGACCTCAAAGAAAGGGGAGAAGAGGACCTCAATGAAAGGGGAGAAGAGGACCTCAATGAAAGCGGAGAAGAGTACCTCAGTGAAAGGGGAGAAGAGGACCTCAATGAAAGGGGAGAACAGGATCTCACTGAAAGGGGAGAAGAGGACCTCAATGAAAGGGGAGGAGGATCTCAGTGAAGGGGAGAACAGGACCTCAGTGAAAGGGGAGAAGAGGATCTCAGTGAAAGGGGAGAAGAGGATTTCAGTGAAGGGGAGAAGAGGACCTCAGTGAAAGGGGAGAAGAGGACCTCAGTGAAAGGGGAGAAGAGGACCTCAGTGAAAGGGGAGAAGATGAGCTCCGTGAAAGGGGAGAAGAGGACCTCAGTGAAAGGGGAGAAGAGGACCTCAGTGAAATGGGAGAAGAGGATCTCAGTGAAATGGGAGAAGAGGATCTCAGAGAAAGGGGAGAAGAGGACCTCAGTGAAGGGGAGAAGAGGACCTCAGTGAAAGGGGAGAAGAGGAACTCAGTGAAAGGGGACAAGAGGACTTCAGTGAAGGGGAGAAGAGGACCTCAGTGAAAGGGGAGAAGAGGATCTCAGTGAAAGGGGAGAAGAGGATCTCAGTGAAGGGGAGAAGAGGACGTCAGTGAAAGGGGAGAAGAGGACCTCAGTGAAAGGGGAGAAGAGGACCTCAGTGAAAGGGGAGAAGAGGACCTCAGAGAAAGGGGAGGAGGACCTCAGTGAAAGGGGAGAAGAGCACCTCAGTGAAGGGGAGAAGATGACCTCAGTGAAAGGGGAGAAGAGGATCTCAGTGAAAGGGGAGAAGAAAATCTCAGTGAAGGGGAGAAGAGGACCTCAGTGAAAGGGGAGGAGAGGATCTCAGTGAAATGGGAGAAGGGGACCCAGTGAAAGGGGAGAAGAGGATCTCAGTGAAAGGGGAGAAGAGGACCTCAGTGAAAGGGGAGAAGAGGACCTCAGTGAAGGGGAGAAGAGGATCTCAGTGAAAGGGGAGCAGAGGATCTCAGTGAAAGGGGAGAAGAGGACGTCAGTGAAGGGGAGAAGAGGACCTTAGTGAAGGGGAGAAGAGGACCTCAGTGAAGGGGAGAAGAGGATCTCAGTGAAAGGGGAGAAGAGGACCTCCGTGAAAGGGGAGAAGAGGATCTCAGTGAAAGGGGAGAAAGGACCTCAGTGAAGGGCAGAAGAGGACCTCAGTGAAGCGGAGAGGAGGACCTCAGTGAAAGGGGAGAAGAGGATCTCAGTTAAAGGGGAAAAGAGGACCTCAGTGAAGGGGAGAAGAGGATACAAGTGAAAGGGGAGAAGAGGTCCTCAGTGAAGGGGAGAAGAGGACCTCAGTGAAAGGGGAGAAGAGGATCTCAGTGAAGGGGAGAAGAGGATCTCAGTGAAAGGGGAGAAGAGGACCCAGTGAAAGGGGAGAAGAGGACCTCAATGAAAGGGGAGAAGAGGACCTCAGTGAAAGGGGAGAAGAGGACCTCAATGAAAGGGGAGAAGAGGAACTCAGTGAAAGGGGAGAAGAGGGCCTCAGTGAAAGGGGAGAAGAGGACCTCAGTGAAAGGGGAGAAGAGGACCTCAGTGAAAGGGGAGAAGAGGATCTCAGTGAAAGGGGAGAAGGGGACCCAGTGAAAGGGGAGAAGAGGACCTGAATGAAAGGGGAGAAGAGGACCTCAGTGAAAGGGGAGGAGATGATCTCAGTGAAAGGGGAGAAGAGGACCTCAGTGAAAGGGAGAAGATCACCTCAGTGAAATGGGAGAAAAGGACCTCAGTGAAAGGGGTGAAGAGGACCTCAGTGGACGGGGAGAAGAGGACCTCAGTGAAATTGGAGAAGAGGCCCTCAGTGAAATGGGAGAAGAGGATCTCAATGAAAGAGGAGACGAGGACCTCAGTGAAAGGGGAGAAGAGGACCTCAATCAAAGGGGAGAAGAGGACCTCAATGAAAGGGGAGAAAAGGATCTCAGTGAAGGGGAGAAGAGGATCTCAGTGAAAGGGGAGAAGAGGACCTCACTGAAATGGGAGAAGAGGACCTCAATGACAGGGGAGAAGAGGACCTCAGTGAAAGGGGAGTAGAGGACCTCAGTGAAGGGGAGAAGAGGACCTCAGTGAAAGGGGAGAAGAGGACCTCAATGAAAGGGGAGAAGAGGACCTCAGTGAATGGCGAGAAGAGGACATCAATGAAAGGGGAGAAGAGGACATCAATGAAAGGGGAGAAGAGGATCTCAGTGAAGGGGAGAAGAGGACCTCAGTGAAAGTGGAGAAGAGGAACTCAGTGAAAGGGGATAGGAGGACCTCAAAGAAAGGGGAGAAGAGGACCTCAATGAAAGGGGAGAAGAGGACCTCAATGAAAGCGGAGAAGAGTACCTCAGTGAAAGGGGAGAAGAGGACCTCAATGAAAGGGGAGAACAGGATCTCACTGAAAGGGGAGAAGAGGACCTCAATGAAAGGGGAGGAGGATCTCAGTGAAGGGGAGAACAGGACCGCAGTGAAAGGGGAGAAGAGGATCTCAGTGAAAGGGGAGAAGAGGATTTCAGTGAAGGGGAGAAGAGGACCTCAGTGAAAGGGGAGAAGAGGACCTCAGTGAAAGGGGAGAAGAGGACCTCAGTGAAAGGGGAGAAGATGAGCTCCGTGAAAGGGGAGAAGAGGACCTCAGTGAAAGGGGAGAAGAGGACCTCAGTGAAATGGGAGAAGAGGATCTCAGTGAAATGGGAGAAGAGGATCTCAGAGAAAGGGGAGAAGAGGACCTCAGTGAAGGGGAGAAGAGGACCTCAGTGAAAGGGGAGAAGAGGAACTCAGTGAAAGGGGACAAGAGGACTTCAGTGAAGGGGAGAAGAGGACCTCAGTGAAAGGGGAGAAGAGGATCTCAGTGAAAGGGGAGAAGAGGATCTCAGTGAAGGGGAGAAGAGGACGTCAGTGAAAGGGGAGAAGAGGACCTCAGTGAAAGGGGAGAAGAGGACCTCAGAGAAAGGGGAGGAGGACCTCAGTGAAAGGGGAGAAGAGCACCTCAGTGAAGGGGAGAAGATGACCTCAGTGAAAGGGGAGAAGAGGATCTCAGTGAAAGGGGAGAAGAAAATCTCAGTGAAGGGGAGAAGAGGACCTCAGTGAAAGGGGAGGAGAGGATCTCAGTGAAATGGGAGAAGGGGACCCAGTGAAAGGGGAGAAGAGGATCTCAGTGAAAGGGGAGAAGAGGACCTCAGTGAAAGGGGAGAAGAGGACCTCAGTGAAGGGGAGAAGAGGATCTCAGTGAAAGGGGAGCAGAGGATCTCAGTGAAGGGGAGAAGAGGATCTCAGTGAAAGGGGAGAAGAGGACCTCCGTGAAAGGGGAGAAGAGGATCTCAGTGAAAGGGGAGAAAGGACCTCAGTGAAGGGCAGAAGAGGACCTCAGTGAAGCGGAGAGGAGGACCTCAGTGAAAGGGGAGAAGAGGATCTCAGTTAAAGGGGAAAAGAGGACCTCAGTGAAGGGGAGAAGAGGATACAAGTGAAAGGGGAGAAGAGGTCCTCAGTGAAGGGGAGAAGAGGACCTCAGTGAAAGGGGAGAATAGGATCTCAGTGAAGGGGAGAAGAGGATCTCAGTGAAAGGGGAGAAGAGGACCCAGTGAAAGGGGAGAAGAGGACCTCAATGAAAGGGGAGAAGAGGACCTCAGTGAAAGGGGAGAAGAGGACCTCAGTGAAAGGGGAGAAGAGGACCTCAGTGAAAGGGGAGAAGAGGACCTCAGTGAAAGGGGAGAAGAGGATCTCAGTGAAAGGGGAGAAGAGGACCTCAATGAAAGGGGAGAAGAGGACCTCAGTGAACGGCGAGAAGAGGACATCAATGAAAGGGGAGAAGAGGACCTCAATGAAAGGGGAGAAGAGGATCTCAGTGAAGGGGAGAAGAGGACCTCAGTGAAAGTGGAGAAGAGGAACTCAGTGAAAGGGGATAGGAGGACCTCAAAGAAAGGGGAGAAGAGGACCTCAATGAAAGGGGAGAAGAGGACCTCAATGAAAGCGGAGAAGAGTACCTCAGTGAAAGGGGAGAAGAGGACCTCAATGAAAGGGGAGAACAGGATCTCACTGAAAGGGGAGAAGAGGATCTCAATGAAAGGGGAGGAGGATCTCAGTGAAGGGGAGAACAGGACCTCAGTGAAAGGGGAGAAGAGGATCTCAGTGAAAGGGGAGAAGAGGATTTCAGTGAAGGGGAGAAGAGGACCTCAGTGAAAGGGGAGAAGAGGACCTCAGTGAAAGGGGAGAAGAGGACCTCAGTGAAAGGGGAGAAGATGAGCTCCGTGAAAGGGGAGAAGAGGACCTCAGTGAAAGGGGAGAAGAGGACCTCAGTGAAATGGGAGAAGAGGATCTCAGTGAAATGGGAGAAGAGGATCTCAGAGAAAGGGGAGAAGAGGATCTCAGTGAAGGGGAGAAGAGGACCTCAGTGAAAGGGGAGAAGAGGAACTCAGTGAAAGGGGACAAGAGGACTTCAGTGAAGGGGAGAAGAGGACCTCAGTGAAAGGGGAGAAGAGGATCTCAGTGAAAGGGGAGAAGAGGATCTCAGTGAAGGGGAGAAGAGGACGTCAGTGAAAGGGGAGAAGAGGACCTCAGTGAAAGGGGAGAAGAGGACCTCAGTGAAAGGGGAGAAGAGGACCTCAGAGAAAGGGGAGGAGGACCTCAGTGAAAGGGGAGAAGAGCACCTCAGTGAAGGGGAGAAGATGACCTCAGTGAAAGGGGAGAAGAGGATCTCAGTGAAAGGGGAGAAGAAAATCTCAGTGAAGGGGAGAAGAGGACCTCAGTGAAAGGGGAGGAGAGGATCTCAGTGAAATGGGAGAAGGGGACCCAGTGAAAGGGGAGAAGAGGATCTCAGTGAAAGGGGAGAAGAGGACCTCAGTGAAAGGGGAGAAGAGGTCCTCAGTGAAGGGGAGAAGAGGATCTCAGTGAAAGGGGAGCAGAGGATCTCAGTGAAAGGGGAGAAGAGGACGTCAGTGAAGGGGAGAAGAGGACCTTAGTGAAGGGGAGAAGAGGACCTCAGTGAAGGGGAGAAGAGGATCTCAGTGAAAGGGGAGAAGAGGACCTCCGTGAAAGGGGAGAAGAGGATCTCAGTGAAAGGGGAGAAAGGACCTCAGTGAAGGGCAGAAGAGGACCTCAGTGAAGCGGAGAGGAGGACCTCAGTGAAAGGGGAGAAGAGGATCTCAGTTAAAGGGGAAAAGAGGACCTCAGTGAAGGGGAGAAGAGGATACAAGTGAAAGGGGAGAAGAGGTCCTCAGTGAAGGGGAGAAGAGGACCTCAGTGAAAGGGGAGAAGAGGGTCTCAGTGAAGGGGAGAAGAGGATCTCAGTGAAAGGGGAGAAGAGGACCCAGTGAAAGGGGAGAAGAGGACCTCAATGAAAGGGGAGAAGAGGACCTCAGTGAAAGGGGAGAAGAGGACCTCAGTGAAAGGGGAGAAGAGGACCTCAGTGAAAGGGGAGAAGAGGATCTCAGTGAAAGGGGAGAAGGGGACCCAGTGAAAGGGGAGAAGAGGATCTGAATGAAAGGGGAGAAGAGGACCTCAGTGAAAGGGGAGGAGATGATCTCAGTGAAAGGGGAGAAGAGGACCTCAGTGAAAGGGAGAAGATCACCTCAGTGAAATGGGAGAAAAGGACCTCAGTGAAAGGGGTGAAGAGGACCTCAGTGGACGGGGAGAAGAGGACCTCAGTGAAATTGGAGAAGAGGCCCTCAGTGAAATGGGAGAAGAGGATTTCAGTGAAAGAGGAGACGAGGACCTCAGTGAAAGGGGAGAAGAGGACCTCAGTGAAATGGGAGAAGAGGGTCTCAGTGAAAGGGGAGAGGAATATCTCAGTGAAGGGGAGAAGAGTACCTCAGTGAAAGGGGAGAAGAGGACCTCAGTGAAAGGGGAGAAGAGGACGTCAGTGAAAGGGGAAAAGAGGAACTCAGTGAAAGGGGAGAAGAGGACCTCAGTGAAAGGGGAGAAGAGGACCTCAGTGAAAGGGGAGAAGAGGACTCAGTGAAAGTAGAGAAGAGGACCTCAGTGAAAGGGGAGAAGAGGATCTCAGAGAAAGGGGAGAAGAGGATCTCAGTGAAATGGGAGAAGAGGATCTCAGTGAAAGGGGCGCAGAGGACCTCAGTGAAAGGGAAGAAGAGGATCTCAGTGAAAGGGGAAAAGAGGAACTCAGTGAAAGGGGAGAAGAGGACCTCAGTGAAGGGGAGAAGAGGACCTCAGTGAAAGGGAGAAGAGGATCTCAGTGAAAGGGGAGAAGAGGATCTCAGTGAAAGGGGAGAAGAGGACTTCAGTGAAAGGGGAGCAGAGGACTTCAGTGAAAGGGGAGAAGAGGACCTCAGTGAAGGGGGAGAAGAGGACCTCAGTGAAAGGGGAGAAGAGGTCCTCAGTGAAAGGGGAAAAGAGGATCGCAGGGAAATGGGAGAAGAGGACCCAGTGAAAGGGGAGAAGAGGAACTCAGTGAAAGGGGAGGAGAGGATCTCAGTGAAATGGGAGAAGGGGACCCAGTGAAAGGGGAGAAGAGGATCTCAGTGAAAGGGGAGAAGAGGACCTCAGTGAAAGGGGAGAAGAGGACCTCAGTGAAGGGGAGAAGAGGATCTCAGTGAAAGGGGAGCAGAGGATCTCAGTGAAAGGGGAGAAGAGGACGTCAGTGAAGGGGAGAAGAGGACCTCAGTGAAGGGGAGAAGAGGACCTCAGTGAAGGGGAGAAGAGGATCTCAGTGAAAGGGGAGAAGAGGACCTCCGTGAAAGGGGAGAAGAGGATCTCAGTGAAAGGGGAGAAAGGACCTCAGTGAAGGGCAGAAGAGGACCTCAGTGAAGCGGAGAGGAGGACCTCAGTGAAAGGGGAGAAGAGGTTCTCAGTTAAAGGGGAGAAGAGGACCTCAGTGAAGGGGAGAAGAGGATACAAGTGAAAGGGGAGAAGAGGTCCTCAGTGAAGGGGAGAAGAGGACCTCAGTGAAAGGGGAGAAGAGGATCTCAGTGAAGGGGAGAAGAGGATCTCAGTGAAAGGGGAGAAGAGGACCCAGTGAAAGGGGAGAAGAGGACCTCAATGAAAGGGGAGAAGAGGACCTCAGTGAAAGGGGAGAAGAGGATCTCAGTGAAAGGGGAGAACAGGATTTCAGTGAAAGGGGAGAAGAGGACCTCAATGAAAGGGGAGAAGAGGACCTCAGTGAAAGGGGAGAAGAGGACCTCAGTGAAAGGGGAGAAGAGGATCTCAGTGAAAGGGGAGAAGGGGACCCAGTGAAAGGGGAGAAGAGGACCTGAATGAAAGGGGAGAAGAGGACCTCAGTGAAAGGGGAGGAGATGATCTCAGTGAAAGGTGAGAAGAGGACCTCAGTGAAAGGGAGAAGATCACCTCAGTGAAATGGGAGAAAAGGACCTCAGTGAAAGGGGTGAAGAGGACCTCAGTGGACGGGGAGAAGAGGACCTCAGTGAAATTGGAGAAGAGGCCCTCAGTGAAATGGGAGAAGAGGATCTCAGTGAAAGAGGAGACGAGGACCTCAGTGAAAGGGGAGAAGAGGACCTCAATCAAAGGGGAGAAGAGGACCTCAATGAAAGGGGAGAAAAGGATCTCAGTGAAGGGGAGAAGAGGATCTCAGTGAAAGGGGAGAAGAGGACCTCACTAAAATGGGAGAAGAGGACCTCAATGACAGGGGAGAAGAGGACCTCAGTGAAAGGGGAGTAGAGGACCTCAGTGAAGGGGAGAAGAGGACCTCAGTGAAAGGGGAGAAGAGGACCTCAATGAAAGGGGAGAAGAGGACCTCAGTGAACGGCGAGAAGAGGACATCAATGAAAGGGGAGAAGAGGACCTCAATGAAAGGGGAGAAGAGGATCTCAGTGAAAGGGGAGAAGAGGACCTCAGTGAAAGGGGAGAAGAGGACGTCAGTGAAAGGGGAAAAGAGGAACTCAGTGAAAAGGGAGAAGAGGACCTCAGTGAAAGGGGAGAAGAGGACCTCAGTGAAAGGGGAGAAGAGGACTCAGTGAAAGTAGAGAAGAGGACCTCAGTGAAAGGGGAGAAGAGGATCTCAGAGAAAGGGGAGAAGAGGATCTCAGTGAAATGGGAGAAGAGGATCTCAGTGAAAGGGGCGCAGAGGACCTCAGTGAAAGGGAAGAAGAGGATCTCAGTGAAAGGGGAAAAGAGGAACTCAGTGAAAGGGGAGAAGAGGACCTCAGTGAAGGGGAGAAGAGGACCTCAGTGAAAGGGAGAAGAGGATCTCAGTGAAAGGGGAGAAGAGGATCTCAGTGAGAGGGGAGAAGAGGACTTCAGTGAAAGGGGAGCAGAGGACTTCAGTGAAAGGGGAGAAGAGGACCTCAGTGAAGGGGGAGAAGAGGACCTCAGTGAAAGGGGAGAAGAGGTCCTCAGTGAAAGGGGAAAAGAGGATCGCAGGGAAATGGGAGAAGAGGACCCAGTGAAAGGGGAGAAGAGGAACTCAGTGAAAGGGGAGGAGAGGATCTCAGTGAAATGGGAGAAGGGGACCCAGTGAAAGGGGAGAAGAGGATCTCAGTGAAAGGGGAGAAGAGGACCTCAGTGAAAGGGGAGAAGAGGACCTCAGTGAAGGGGAGAAGAGGATCTCAGTGAAAGGGGAGCAGAGGATCTCAGTGAAAGGGGAGAAGAGGACGTCAGTGAAGGGGAGAAGAGGACCTCAGTGAAGGGGAGAAGAGGACCTCAGTGAAGGGGAGAAGAGGATCTCAGTGAAAGGGGAGAAGAGGACCTCCGTGAAAGGGGAGAAGAGGATCTCAGTGAAAGGGGAGAAAGGACCTCAGTGAAGGGCAGAAGAGGACCTCAGTGAAGCGGAGAGGAGGACCTCAGTGAAAGGGGAGAAGAGGTTCTCAGTTAAAGGGGAGAAGAGGACCTCAGTGAAGGGGAGAAGAGGATACAAGTGAAAGGGGAGAAGAGGTCCTCAGTGAAGGGGAGAAGAGGACCTCAGTGAAAGGGGAGAAGAGGATCTCAGTGAAGGGGAGAAGAGGATCTCAGTGAAAGGGGAGAAGAGGACCCAGTGAAAGGGGAGAAGAGGACCTCAATGAAAGGGGAGAAGAGGACCTCAGTGAAAGGGGAGAAGAGGATCTCAGTGAAAGGGGAGAACAGGATTTCAGTGAAAGGGGAGAAGAGGACCTCAATGAAAGGGGAGAAGAGGACCTCAGTGAAAGGGAAGAAGAGGACCTCAGTGAAAGGGGAGAAGAGGATCTCAGTGAAAGGGGAGAAGGGGACCCAGTGAAAGGGAAGAAGAGGACCTGAATGAAAGGGGAGAAGAGGACCTCAGTGAAAGGGGAGGAGATGATCTCAGTGAAAGGTGAGAAGAGGACCTCAGTGAAAGGGAGAAGATCACCTCAGTGAAATGGGAGAAAAGGACCTCAGTGAAAGGGGTGAAGAGGACCTCAGTGGACGGGGAGAAGAGGACCTCAGTGAAATTGGAGAAGAGGCCCTCAGTGAAATGGGAGAAGAGGATCTCAGTGAAAGAGGAGACGAGGACCTCAGTGAAAGGGGAGAAGAGGACCTCAATCAAAGGGGAGAAGAGGACCTCAATGAAAGGGGAGAAAAGGATCTCAGTGAAGGGGAGAAGAGGATCTCAGTGATAGGGGAGAAGAGGACCTCACTAAAATGGGAGAAGAGGACCTCAATGACAGGGGAGAAGAGGACCTCAGTGAAAGGGGAGTAGAGGACCTCAGTGAAGGGGAGAAGAGGACCTCAGTGAAAGGGGAGAAGAGGACCTCAATGAAAGGGGAGAAGAGGACCTCAGTGAACGGCGAGCAGAGGACATCAATGAAAGGGGAGAAGAGGACCTCAATGAAAGGGGAGAAGAGGATCTCAGTGAAGGGGAGAAGAGGACCTCAGTGAAAGTGGAGAAGAGGAACTCAGTGAAAGGGGATAGGAGGACCTCAAAGCAAGGGGAGAAGAGGACCTCAATGAAAGGGGAGAAGAGGACCTCAATGAAAGCGGAGAAGAGTACCTCAGTGAAAGGGGAGAAGAGGACCTCAATGAAAGGTGAGAACAGGATCTCACTGAAAGGGGAGAAGAGGACATCAATGAAAGGGGAGGAGGATCTCAGTGAAGGGGAGAACAGGACTTCAGTGAAAGGGCAGATGAGGATTTCAGTGAAGGCGAGAAGAGGACCTCAGTGAAAGGGGAGAAGAGGACCTCAGTGAAAGGGGAGAAGAGGACCTCAGTGAAAGGGGAGAAGATGAGCTCCGTGAAAGGGGAGAAGAGGACCTCAGTGAAAGGGGAGAAGAGGACCTCAGTGAAATGGGAGAAGAGGATCTCAGTGAAATGGGAGAAGAGGATCTCAGTGAAAGGGGAGAAGAGTACCTCAGTGAAGGGGAGAAGAGGATTTCAGTGAAAGGGGAGAAGAGGATCTCAGTGAAATGGGAGAAGAGGATCTCAGTGAAAGGGGAGAAGAGGACCTCAGTGAAGGGAACAAGAGGACCTCAGTGAAAGGGGAGAAGAGGACCTAAATGAAAGGGGAGAAGAGGACCTCAGTGAAAGGGGAGAAGAGGACCTCAGTGAAGGGGAGAAGAGGACCTCAGTGAAAGGGGAGAAGAGCATCTCAGTGAAAGGGGAGAAGAGGACCCAGTGAAAGGGGACAACAGGATCTCAGTGAAAGAGGAGAAGAGGATCTCAGTGAAAGGGGAGAAGAGGACCTCAGTGAAGGGGAGAAGAGGATCTCAGTGAAAGGGGAGAAGAGGACCTCAGTGAAGGGGAGAAGAGGACCTCAGTGAAGGGGGAGAAGAGGGCCTCAGTGAAAGGGGAGAAGAGGACCTCAGTGAAATGGGAGAAGAGGACCTAAGTGAAGGGGAGAAGAGGACATCAGTGAAGGGGGAGAAGAGGACCTCAGTGAAAGGGGAGAAGAGGACATACGTGAAAGGGGAGAAGAGGACCTCAGTGAAAGGGGAGAAGAGGACATCAGTGAAAGGGGAGAAGAGGACCTCAGTGAAGGGGGAGAAGAGGACCTCAGTGAAAGGGAGAAGAGGACCTCAGTGAAAGGGGAGAAGCGGACCTTAGTGAAAGGGCAGAAGAGGACCTCAGTGAAAGGGGAGAAGAGGACCTCAGTGAAGGGGGAGAAGAGTACCTCAGTGAAAGGGGAGAAGAGGACCTCAGTGAAAGGGAGAAGAGGACCCAGTGAAAGGGGAGAAGAGGACATCAGTGAAAGGGGAGAAGAGGACCTCAGTGAAAGGGAGAAGAGGACCCAGTGAAAGGGGAGAAGAGGACCTCAATGAAAGGGGAGAAGAGGACCTCAGTGAAGTGGAGAAGATCACCTCAGTGAAAGGCGGAAGAGGGTCTCAGTGAAGGGGAGAAGATCACCTCAGTGAAAGGGGAGATGAGGCTCTCAGTGAAGGGGAGAAGATCACCTCAGTGAAAGGCGGAAGAGGGTCTCAGTGAAGGGGAGAACATCACCTCAGTGAATGGCGGAAGAGGTTCTCAGTGAAGGGGTGAAGATCACCTCGGTGAAAGGCGGAAGAGGGTCTCAGTGAAGGGGAGAAGAGGAGCTCAGTGAAAGGCGGATGAGGATCTCAGTGAAGTGGAGAAGATCACATCAGTGAAAGGGAGAAGAGGACCTCAGTGAAAGGGGAGAAGAGGACCTCAATGAAAGCGGAGAAGAGGACCTCAGTGAAAGGGGAGAAGAGGACCTCAATGAAAGGGGAGAAGAGGATCTCAGTGAAAGGGGAGAAGAGGATTTCAGTGAAGGGGAGAAGAGGACCTCAGTGAAAGGGGAGAAGAGGACCTCAGTGAAAGAGGAGAAGAGGATCTCAGTGAAAGGGGAGAAGAGGACCTCAGTGAAGGGGAGAAGAGGATCTCAGTGAAAGGGGAGAAGAGGACCTCAGTGAAGGGGAGAAGAGGACCACAGTGAAGGGGGAGAAGAGGATCTAAGTGAAGGGGGAAGAGGACCTCAGTGAAGGGGGAGAAGAGGATCTAAGTGAAGGGGGAAGAGGACCTCAGTGAAAGGGGAGAAGAGGACCTCAGTGAAGGGGGAGAAGAGGATCTAAGTGAAGGGGGAAGAGGACCTCAGTGAAAGGGGAGAGGAGGACCTCAGTGAAAGGGGAGAAGAGGATCTCAGTGAAATGGGAGAAGGGGACCCAGTGAAAGGGGAGAAGAGGACCTCAGTGAAGGGGAGAAGAGGACCTCAGTGAAGGGGAGAAGAGGACCTCAGTGAAGGGGAGAATAGGATCTCAGTGAAAGGGGAGAAGAGGACCTCAGTGAAAGGGGAGAAGAGGACCTCAGTGAAAGGGGAGAAGAGGATCACAGTGAAAGGGGACAAGAGGACTTCAGTGAAGGGGAGAAGAGGACCTCAGTGAAACGGGAGAAGAGGACCTCAGTGAAGGGGAGAAGAGGACCTCAGTGAAGGGGAAGAGGATCCCAGTGAAAGGGGAGAAGAGGACCTCAGTGAAAGGGGAGAAGAGGACCTCAGTGAAAGGGGAGAAGAGGAACTCAGTGAAAGGGGACAAGAGGACTTCAGTGAAGGGGAGAAGAGGACCTCAGTGAAAGGGGAGAAGAGGATCTCAGTGAAAGGGGAGAACAGGATCTCAGTGAAGGGGAGAAGAGGACCTCAGTGAAAGGGGAGAAGAGGAACTCAGTGAAAGGGGAGAAGAGGACCTCAGTGAAAGGGGAGAAGAGGACCTCAGAGAAAGGGGAGGAGGACCTCAGTGAAAGGGGAGAAGAGCACCTCAGTGAAGGGGAGAAGATGACCTCAGTGAAAGGGGAGAAGAGGATCTCAGTGAAAGGGGAGAAGAAAATCTCAGTGAAGGGGAGAAGAGGACCTCAGTGAAAGGGGAGAAGAGGACCTCAGTGAAAGGGGAGAAGAGGACCTCAGTGAAAGGGAGAAGAGGACCTCAGTGAAAAGGGAGAAGAGGATCTCAGTGAAAGGGGAGAAGAGGACCTCAATGAAAGGGGAGAAGAGGATCTCAGTGAAAGGGGACAAGAGGACCTCATTGAAGGGGAGAAGAGGACCTCAGTGAAAGGGGAGAAGAGGGTCTCAGTGAACTGGGAGAAGAGGACCTGAGTGAAAGGGGAGAAGAGGACCTCAGTGAAAGGGGAGAAGAGGATCTCAGTGAAAGGGGAGAAGAGGATCTCAGTGAAATGGGAGAAGAGGATCTCAGTGAAAGCGGCGCAGAGGACGTCAGTGAAAGGGAAGAAGAGGATCTCAGTGAAAGGGGAAAAGAGGAACTCAGTGAAGGGGGAGAAGAGGACCTCAGTGAAGGGGAGAAGAGGACCTCAGTGAAAGGGAGAAGAGGATCTCAGTGAAAGGGGAGAAGAGGATCTCAGTGAAAGGGGAGAAGAGGACTTCAGTGAAAGGGGAGAAGAGGACTTCAGTGAAAGGGGAGAAGAGGACCTCAGTGAAAGGGGAGAAGAGGATCTCAGTGAAAGGGGAGAAGAGGACCTCAGTGAAAGGGGAGAAGAGGACCTCAGTGAAGGGGGAGAAGAGGAGCTTAGTGAAAGGGGAGAAGAGGACCTCAGTGAAATGGGAGAAGAGGATCGCAGGGAAATGGGAGAAGAGGACACAGTGAAAGGGGAGAAGAGGAACTCAGTGAAAGGGGAGAAGAGGATCTCAGTGAAAGGGGAGAAGAGGACCTCAGTGAAAGGGGAGAAGAGGACTTCAGTGAAGGGGAGAAGAGGATCTCAGTGAAAGGGGAGCAGAGGATCTCAGTGAAAGGGGAGAAGAGGACGTCAGTGAAGGGGAGAAGAGGACCTTAGTGAAGGGGAGAAGAGGACCTCAGTGAAGGGGAGAAGAGGATCTCAGTGAAAGGGGAGAAGAGGACCTCCGTGAAAGGGGAGAAGAGGATCTCAGTGAAAGGGGAGAAAGGACCTCAGTGAAGGGCAGAAGAGGACCTCAGTGAAGCGGAGAGGAGGACCTCAGTGAAAGGGGAGAAGAGGATCTCAGTTAAAGGGGAGAAGAGGACCTCAGTGAAGGGGAGAAGAGGATACAAGTGAAAGGGGAGAAGAGGTCCTCAGTGAAGGGGAGAAGAGGACCTCAGTGAAAGGGGAGAAGAGGATCTCAGTGAAGGGGAGAAGAGGATCTCAGTGAAAGGGGAGAACAGGATTTCAGTGAAAGGGGAGAAGAGGACCTCAATGAAAGGGGAGAAGAGGACCTCAGTGAAAGGGGAGAAGAGGACCTCAGTGAAAGGGGAGAAGAGGACCTCAGTGAAAGGGGAGAAGAGGATCTCAGTGAAAGGGGAGAAGGGGACCCAGTGAAAGGGGAGAAGAGGACCTGAATGAAAGGGGAGAAGAGGACCTCAGTGAAAGGGGAGGAGATGATCTCAGTGAAAGGGGAGAAGAGGACCTCAGTGAAAGGGAGAAGATCACCTCAGTGAAATGGGAGAAAAGGACCTCAGTGAAAGGGGTGAAGAGGACCTCAGTGGACGGGGAGAAGAGGACCTCAGTGAAATTGGAGAAGAGGCCCTCAGTGAAATGGGAGAAGAGGATCTCAGTGAAAGAGGAGACGAGGACCTCAGTGAAAGGGGAGAAGAGGACCTCAATCAAAGGGGAGAAGAGGACCTCAATGAAAGGGGAGAAAAGGATCTCAGTGAAGGGGAGAAGAGGATCTCAGTGAAAGGGGAGAAGAGGACCTCACTGAAATGGGAGAAGAGGACCTCAATGACAGGGGAGAAGAGGACCTCAGTGAAAGGGGAGTAGAGGACCTCAGTGAAGGGGAGAAGAGGACCTCAGTGAAAGGGGAGAAGAGGACCTCAATGAAAGGGGAGAAGAGGACCTCAGTGAATGGCGAGAAGAGGACATAAATGAAAGGGGAGAAGAGGACATCAATGAAAGGGGAGAAGAGGATCTCAGTGAAGGGGAGAAGAGGACCTCAGTGAAAGTGGAGAAGAGGAACTCCGTGAAAGGGGATAGGAGGACCTCAAAGAAAGGGGAGAAGAGGACCTCAATGAAAGGGGAGAAGAGGACCTCAATGAAAGCGGAGAAGAGTACCTCAGTGAAAGGGGAGAAGAGGACCTCAATGAAAGGGGAGAACAGGATCTCACTGAAAGGGGAGAAGAGGACCTCAATGAAAGGGGAGGAGGATCTCAGTGAAGGGGAGAACAGGACCTCAGTGAAAGGGGAGAAGAGGATCTCAGTGAAAGGGGAGAAGAGGATTTCAGTGAAGGGGAGAAGAGGACCTCAGTGAAAGGGGAGAAGATGAGCTCCGTGAAAGGGGAGAAGAGGACCTCAGTGAAAGGGGAGAAGAGGACCTCAGTGAAAGGGAGAAGAGAACCCAGTGAAAGGGGAGAAGAGGACATCAGTGAAAGGGGAGAAGAGGTCCTCAGTGAAAGGGAGAAGAGGACCCAGTGAAAGGGGAGAAGAGGACCTCAATGAAAGGGGAGAAGTGGACCTCAGTGAAGTGGAGAAGATCACCTCAGTGAAAGGCGGAAGAGGGTCTCAGTGAAGGGGAGAAGATCACCTCAGTGAAAGGGGAGATGAGGATCTCAGTGAAGGGGAGAAGATCACCTCAGTGAAAGGCGGAAGAGGGTCTCAGTGAAGGGGAGAACATCACCTCAGTGAATGGCGGAAGAGGTTCTCAGTGAAGGGGTGAAGATCACCTCGGTGAAAGGCGGAAGAGGGTCTCAGTGAAGGGGAGAAGAGGACCTCAGTGAAAGGCGGATGAGGATCTCAGTGAAGTGGAGAAGATCACCTCAGTGAAAGGGAGAAGTGGACCTCAGTGAAAGGGGAGAAGAGGACCTCAATGAAAGCGGAGAAGAGGACCTCAGTGAAAGGGGAGAAGAGGACTCAGTGAAAGGAGAGAAGAGGACCTCAGTGAAAGGGGAGAAGAGGATCTCAGTGAAAGGGGAGAAGAGGATCTCAGTGAAATGGGAGAAGAGGATCTCAGTGAAAGCGGCGCAGAGGACGTCAGTGAAAGGGAAGAAGAGGATCTCAGTGAAAGGGGAAAAGAGGAACTCAGTGAAGGGGGAGAAGAGGACCTCAGTGAAGGGGAGAAGAGGACCTCAGTGAAAGGGAGAAGAGGATCTCAGTGAAAGGGGAGAAGAGGACCTCAGTGAAAGGGGAGAAGAGGACTTCAGTGAAAGGGGAGAAGAGGACTTCAGTGAAAGGGGAGAAGAGGACCTCAGCGAAAGGGGAGAAGAGGATCTCAGTGAAAGGGGAGAAGAGGACCTCAGTGAAAGGGGAGAAGAGGACCTCAGTGTAGGGGAGAAGAGGACATCAGTGAAGGGGGAGAAGAGGACCTCAGTGAAAGGGGAGAAGAGGACATATGTGAAAGGGGAGAAGAGGACCTCAGTGAAAGGGGAGAAGAGGACCTCAGCGAAAGGGGAGAAGAGGACCTCAGTGAAGGGGGAGAAGAGGACCTCAGTGAAAGGGAGAAGAGGACCTCAGTGAAAGGGGAGAAGCGGACCTTAGTGAAAGGGCAGAAGAGGACCTCAGTGAAAGGGGAGAAGAGGACCTCAGTGAAGGGGGAGAAGAGTACCTCAGTGAAAGGGGAGAAGAGGACCTCAGTGAAAGGGAGAAGAGAACCCAGTGAAAGGGGAGAAGAGGACATCAGTGAAAGGGGAGAAGAGGTCCTCAGTGAAAGGGAGAAGAGGACCCAGTGAAAGGGGAGAAGAGGACCTCAATGAAAGGGGAGAAGTGGACCTCAGTGAAGTGGAGAAGATCACCTCAGTGAAAGGCGGAAGAGGGTCTCAGTGAAGGGGAGAAGATCACCTCAGTGAAAGGGGAGATGAGGATCTCAGTGAAGGGGAGAAGATCACCTCAGTGAAAGGCGGAAGAGGGTCTCAGTGAAGGGGAGAACATCACCTCAGTGAATGGCGGAAGAGGTTCTCAGTGAAGGGGTGAAGATCACCTCGGTGAAAGGCGGAAGAGGGTCTCAGTGAAGGGGAGAAGAGGACCTCAGTGAAAGGCGGATGAGGATCTCAGTGAAGTGGAGAAGATCACCTCAGTGAAAGGGAGAAGTGGACCTCAGTGAAAGGGGAGAAGAGGACCTCAATGAAAGCGGAGAAGAGGACCTCAGTGAAAGGGGAGAAGAGGACTCAGTGAAAGGAGAGAAGAGGACCTCAGTGAAAGGGGAGAAGAGGATCTCAGTGAAAGGGGAGAAGAGGATCTCAGTGAAATGGGAGAAGAGGATCTCAGTGAAAGCGGCGCAGAGGACGTCAGTGAAAGGGAAGAAGAGGATCTCAGTGAAAGGGGAAAAGAGGAACTCAGTGAAGGGGGAGAAGAGGACCTCAGTGAAGGGGAGAAGAGGACCTCAGTGAAAGGGAGAAGAGGATCTCAGTGAAAGGGGAGAAGAGGATCTCAGTGAAAGGGGAGAAGAGGACTTCAGTGAAAGGGGAGAAGAGGACTTCAGTGAAAGGGGAGAAGAGGACCTCAGCGAAAGGGGAGAAGAGGATCTCAGTGAAAGGGGAGAAGAGGACCTCAGTGAAAGGGGAGAAGAGGACCTCAGTGAAGGGGGAGAAGAGGACCTCAGTGAAAGGGGAGAAGAGGACCTCAGCGAAGGGGAGAAGAGGATTTCAGTGAAAGGGGAGAAGAGGATCTCAGTGAAATGGGAGAAGAGGATCTCAGTGAAAGGGGAGAAGAGGACCTCAGTGAAGGGAACAAGAGGACCTCAGTGAAAGGGGAGAAGAGGACCTAAATGAAAGGGGAGAAGAGGACCTCAGTGAAAGGGGAGAAGAGGACCTCAGTGAAGGGGAGAAGAGGACCTCAGTGAAAGGGGAGAAGAGCATCTCAGTGAAAGGGGAGAAGAGGACCCAGTGAAAGGGGACAACAGGATCTCAGTGAAAGAGGAGAAGAGGATCTCAGTGAAAGGGGAGAAGAGGACCTCAGTGAAGGGGAGAAGAGGATCTCAGTGAAAGGGGAGAAGAGGACCTCAGTGAAGGGGAGAAGAGGACCTCAGTGAAGGGGAAGAAGAGGGCCTCAGTGAAAGGGGAGAAGAGGACCTCAGTGAAATGGGAGAAGAGGACCTAAGTGAAGGGGAGAAGAGGACATCAGTGAAGGGGGAGAAGAGGACCTCAGTGAAAGGGGAGAAGAGGACATATGTGAAAGGGGAGAAGAGGACCTCAGTGAAAGGGGAGAAGAGGACATCAGTGAAAGGGGAGAAGAGGACCTCAGTGAAGGGGGAGAAGAGGACCTCAGTGAAAGGGAGAAGAGGACCTCAGTGAAAGGGGAGAAGCGGACCTTAGTGAAAGGGCAGTAGAGGACCTCAGTGAAAGGGGAGAAGAGGACCTCAGTGAAGGGGGAGAAGAGTACCTCAGTGAAAGGGGAGAAGAGGACCTCAGTGAAAGGGAGAAGAGGACCCAATGAAAGGGGAGAAGAGGACATCAGTGAAAGGGGAGAAGAGGACCTCAGTGAAAGGGAGAAGAGGACCCAGTGAAAGGGGAGAAGAGGACCTCAATGAAAGGGGAGAAGAGGACCTCAGTGAAGTGGAGAAGATCACCTCAGTGAAAGGCGGAAGAGGGTCTCAGTGAAGGGGAGAAGATCACCTCAGTGAAAGGCGGAAGAGGGTCTCAGTGAAGGGGAGAACATCACCTCAGTGAATGGCGGAAGAGGTTCTCAGTGAAGGGGTGAAGATCACCTCGGTGAAAGGCGGAAGAGGGTCTCAGTGAAGGGGAGAAGAGGAGCTCAGTGAAAGGCGGATGAGGATCTCAGTGAAGTGGAGAAGATCACATCAGTGAAAGGGAGAAGAGGACCTCAGTGAAAGGGGAGAAGAGGACCTCAATGAAAGCGGAGAAGAGGACCTCAGTGAAAGGGGAGAAGAGGACCTCAATGAAAGGGGAGAAGAGGATCTCAGTGAAAGGGGAGAAGAGGATTTCAGTGAAGGGGAGAAGAGGACCTCAGTGAAAGGGGAGAAGAGGACCTCAGTGAAAGAGGAGAAGAGGATCTCAGTGAAAGGGGAGAAGAGGACCTCAGTGAAGGGGAGAAGAGGATCTCAGTGAAAGGGGAGAAGAGGACCTCAGTGAAGGGGAGAAGAGGACCACAGTGAAGGGGGAGAAGAGGATCTAAGTGAAGGGGGAAGAGGACCTCAGTGAAGGGGGAGAAGAGGATCTAAGTGAAGGGGGAAGAGGACCTCAGTGAAAGGGGAGAAGAGGACCTCAGTGAAGGGGGAGAAGAGGATCTAAGTGAAGGGGGAAGAGGACCTCAGTGAAAGGGGAGAGGAGGACCTCAGTGAAAGGGGAGAAGAGGATCTCAGTGAAATGGGAGAAGGGGACCCAGTGAAAGGGGAGAAGAGGACCTCAGTGAAGGGGAGAAGAGGACCTCAGTGAAGGGGAGAAGAGGACCTCAGTGAAGGGGAGAATAGGATCTCAGTGAAAGGGGAGAAGAGGACCTCAGTGAAAGGGGAGAAGAGGACCTCAGTGAAAGGGGAGAAGAGGATCACAGTGAAAGGGGACAAGAGGACTTCAGTGAAGGGGAGAAGAGGACCTCAGTGAAACGGGAGAAGAGGACCTCAGTGAAGGGGAGAAGAGGACCTCAGTGAAGGGGAAGAGGATCCCAGTGAAAGGGGAGAAGAGGACCTCAGTGAAAGGGGAGAAGAGGACCTCAGTGAAAGGGGAGAAGAGGAACTCAGTGAAAGGGGTCAAGAGGACTTCAGTGAAGGGGAGAAGAGGACCTCAGTGAAAGGGGAGAAGAGGATCTCAGTGAAAGGGGAGAACAGGATCTCAGTGAAGGGGAGAAGAGGACCTCAGTGAAAGGGGAGAAGAGGAACTCAGTGAAAGGGGAGAAGAGGACCTCAGTGAAAGGGGAGAAGAGGACCTCAGAGAAAGGGGAGGAGGACCTCAGTGAAAGGGGAGAAGAGCACCTCAGTGAAGGGGAGAAGATGACCTCAGTGAAAGGGGAGAAGAGGATCTCAGTGAAAGGGGAGAAGAAAATCTCAGTGAAGGGGAGAAGAGGACCTCAGTGAAAGGGGAGAAGAGGACCTCAGTGAAAGGGGAGAAGAGGACCTCAGTGAAAGGGAGAAGAGGACCTCAGTGAAAAGGGAGAAGAGGATCTCAGTGAAAGGGGAGAAGAGGACCTCAATGAAAGGGGAGAAGAGGATCTCAGTGAAAGGGGACAAGAGGACCTCATTGAAGGGGAGAAGAGGACCTCAGTGAAAGGGGAGAAGAGGGTCTCAGTGAACTGGGAGAAGAGGACCTGAGTGAAAGGGGAGAAGAGGACCTCAGTGAAAGGGGAGAAGAGGATCTCAGTGAAAGGGGAGAAGAGGATCTCAGTGAAATGGGAGAAGAGGATCTCAGTGAAAGCGGCGCAGAGGACGTCAGTGAAAGGGAAGAAGAGGATCTCAGTGAAAGGGGAAAAGAGGAACTCAGTGAAGGGGGAGAAGAGGACCTCAGTGAAGGGGAGAAGAGGACCTCAGTGAAAGGGAGAAGAGGATCTCAGTGAAAGGGGAGAAGAGGATCTCAGTGAAAGGGGAGAAGAGGACTTCAGTGAAAGGGGAGAAGAGGACTTCAGTGAAAGGGGAGAAGAGGACCTCAGTGAAAGGGGAGAAGAGGATCTCAGTGAAAGGGGAGAAGAGGACCTCAGTGAAAGGGGAGAAGAGGACCTCAGTGAAGGGGGAGAAGAGGAGCTCAGTGAAAGGGGAGAAGAGGACCTCAGTGAAAGGGGAGAAGAGGATCGCAGGGAAATGGGAGAAGAGGACACAGTGAAAGGGGAGAAGAGGAACTCAGTGAAAGGGGAGAAGAGGATCTCAGTGAAAGGGGAGAAGAGGACCTCAGTGAAAGGGGAGAAGAGGACTTCAGTGAAGGGGAGAAGAGGATCTCAGTGAAAGGGGAGCAGAGGATCTCAGTGAAAGGGGAGAAGAGGACGTCAGTGAAGGGGAGAAGAGGACCTTAGTGAAGGGGAGAAGAGGACCTCAGTGAAGGGGAGAAGAGGATCTCAGTGAAAGGGGAGAAGAGGACCTCCGTGAAAGGGGAGAAGAGGATCTCAGTGAAAGGGGAGAAAGGACCTCAGTGAAGGGCAGAAGAGGACCTCAGTGAAGCGGAGAGGAGGACCTCAGTGAAAGGGGAGAAGAGGATCTCAGTTAAAGGGGAGAAGAGGACCTCAGTGAAGGGGAGAAGAGGATACAAGTGAAAGGGGAGAAGAGGTCCTCAGTGAAGGGGAGAAGAGGACCTCAGTGAAAGGGGAGAAGAGGATCTCAGTGAAGGGGAGAAGAGGATCTCAGTGAAAGGGGAGAACAGGATTTCAGTGAAAGGGGAGAAGAGGACCTCAATGAAAGGGGAGAAGAGGACCTCAGTGAAAGGGGAGAAGAGGACCTCAGTGAAAGGGGAGAAGAGGACCTCAGTGAAAGGGGAGAAGAGGATCTCAGTGAAAGGGGAGAAGGGGACCCAGTGAAAGGGGAGAAGAGGACCTGAATGAAAGGGGAGAAGAGGACCTCAGTGAAAGGGGAGGAGATGATCTCAGTGAAAGGGGAGAAGAGGACCTCAGTGAAAGGGAGAAGATCACCTCAGTGAAATGGGAGAAAAGGACCTCAGTGAAAGGGGTGAAGAGGACCTCAGTGGACGGGGAGAAGAGGACCTCAGTGAAATTGGAGAAGAGGCCCTCAGTGAAATGGGAGAAGAGGATCTCAGTGAAAGAGGAGACGAGGACCTCAGTGAAAGGGGAGAAGAGGACCTCAATCAAAGGGGAGAAGAGGACCTCAATGAAAGGGGAGAAAAGGATCTCAGTGAAGGGGAGAAGAGGATCTCAGTGAAAGGGGAGAAGAGGACCTCACTGAAATGGGAGAAGAGGACCTCAATGACAGGGGAGAAGAGGACCTCAGTGAAAGGGGAGTAGAGGACCTCAGTGAAGGGGAGAAGAGGACCTCAGTGAAAGGGGAGAAGAGGACCTCAATGAAAGGGGAGAAGAGGACCTCAGTGAATGGCGAGAAGAGGACATAAATGAAAGGGGAGAAGAGGACATCAATGAAAGGGGAGAAGAGGATCTCAGTGAAGGGGAGAAGAGGACCTCAGTGAAAGTGGAGAAGAGGAACTCAGTGAAAGGGGATAGGAGGACCTCAAAGAAAGGGGAGAAGAGGACCTCAATGAAAGGGGAGAAGAGGACCTCAATGAAAGCGGAGAAGAGTACCTCAGTGAAAGGGGAGAAGAGGACCTCAATGAAAGGGGAGAACAGGATCTCACTGAAAGGGGAGAAGAGGACCTCAATGAAAGGGGAGGAGGATCTCAGTGAAGGGGAGAACAGGACCTCAGTGAAAGGGGAGAAGAGGATCTCAGTGAAAGGGGAGAAGAGGATTTCAGTGAAGGGGAGAAGAGGACCTCAGTGAAAGGGGAGAAGATGAGCTCCGTGAAAGGGGAGAAGAGGACCTCAGTGAAAGGGGAGAAGAGGACCTCAGTGAAAGGGAGAAGAGAACCCAGTGAAAGGGGAGAAGAGGACATCAGTGAAAGGGGAGAAGAGGTCCTCAGTGAAAGGGAGAAGAGGACCCAGTGAAAGGGGAGAAGAGGACCTCAATGAAAGGGGAGAAGTGGACCTCAGTGAAGTGGAGAAGATCACCTCAGTGAAAGGCGGAAGAGGGTCTCAGTGAAGGGGAGAAGATCACCTCAGTGAAAGGGGAGATGAGGATCTCAGTGAAGGGGAGAAGATCACCTCAGTGAAAGGCGGAAGAGGGTCTCAGTGAAGGGGAGAACATCACCTCAGTGAATGGCGGAAGAGGTTCTCAGTGAAGGGGTGAAGATCACCTCGGTGAAAGGCGGAAGAGGGTCTCAGTGAAGGGGAGAAGAGGACCTCAGTGAAAGGCGGATGAGGATCTCAGTGAAGTGGAGAAGATCACCTCAGTGAAAGGGAGAAGTGGACCTCAGTGAAAGGGGAGAAGAGGACCTCAATGAAAGCGGAGAAGAGGACCTCAGTGAAAGGGGAGAAGAGGACTCAGTGAAAGGAGAGAAGAGGACCTCAGTGAAAGGGGAGAAGAGGATCTCAGTGAAAGGGGAGAAGAGGATCTCAGTGAAATGGGAGAAGAGGATCTCAGTGAAAGCGGCGCAGAGGACGTCAGTGAAAGGGAAGAAGAGGATCTCAGTGAAAGGGGAAAAGAGGAACTCAGTGAAGGGGGAGAAGAGGACCTCAGTGAAGGGGAGAAGAGGACCTCAGTGAAAGGGAGAAGAGGATCTCAGTGAAAGGGGAGAAGAGGACCTCAGTGAAAGGGGAGAAGAGGACTTCAGTGAAAGGGGAGAAGAGGACTTCAGTGAAAGGGGAGAAGAGGACCTCAGCGAAAGGGGAGAAGAGGATCTCAGTGAAAGGGGAGAAGAGGACCTCAGTGAAAGGGGAGAAGAGGACCTCAGTGTAGGGGAGAAGAGGACATCAGTGAAGGGGGAGAAGAGGACCTCAGTGAAAGGGGAGAAGAGGACATATGTGAAAGGGGAGAAGAGGACCTCAGTGAAAGGGGAGAAGAGGACCTCAGCGAAAGGGGAGAAGAGGACCTCAGTGAAGGGGGAGAAGAGGACCTCAGTGAAAGGGAGAAGAGGACCTCAGTGAAAGGGGAGAAGCGGACCTTAGTGAAAGGGCAGAAGAGGACCTCAATGAAAGGGGAGAAGTGGACCTCAGTGAAGTGGAGAAGATCACCTCAGTGAAAGGCGGAAGAGGGTCTCAGTGAAGGGGAGAAGATCACCTCAGTGAAAGGGGAGATGAGGATCTCAGTGAAGGGGAGAAGATCACCTCAGTGAAAGGCGGAAGAGGGTCTCAGTGAAGGGGAGAACATCACATCAGTGAATGGCGGAAGAGGTTCTCAGTGAAGGGGTGAAGATCACCTCGGTGAAAGGCGGAAGAGGGTCTCAGTGAAGGGGAGAAGAGGACCTCAGTGAAAGGCGGATGAGGATCTCAGTGAAGTGGAGAAGATCACCTCAGTGAAAGGGAGAAGTGGACCTCAGTGAAAGGGGAGAAGAGGACCTCAATGAAAGCGGAGAAGAGGACCTCAGTGAAAGGGGAGAAGAGGACTCAGTGAAAGGAGAGAAGAGGACCTCAGTGAAAGGGGAGAAGAGGATCTCAGTGAAAGGGGAGAAGAGGATCTCAGTGAAATGGGAGAAGAGGATCTCAGTGAAAGCGGCGCAGAGGACGTCAGTGAAAGGGAAGAAGAGGATCTCAGTGAAAGGGGAAAAGAGGAACTCAGTGAAGGGGGAGAAGAGGACCTCAGTGAAGGGGAGAAGAGGACCTCAGTGAAAGGGAGAAGAGGATCTCAGTGAAAGGGGAGAAGAGGACCTCAGTGAAAGGGGAGAAGAGGACTTCAGTGAAAGGGGAGAAGAGGACTTCAGTGAAAGGGGAGAAGAGGACCTCAGCGAAAGGGGAGAAGAGGATCTCAGTGAAAGGGGAGAAGAGGACCTCAGTGAAAGGGGAGAAGAGGACCTCAGTGTAGGGGAGAAGAGGACATCAGTGAAGGGGGAGAAGAGGACCTCAGTGAAAGGGGAGAAGAGGACATATGTGAAAGGGGAGAAGAGGACCTCAGTGAAAGGGGAGAAGAGGACCTCAGCGAAAGGGGAGAAGAGGACCTCAGTGAAGGGGGAGAAGAGGACCTCAGTGAAAGGGAGAAGAGGACCTCAGTGAAAGGGGAGAAGCGGACCTTAGTGAAAGGGCAGAAGAGGACCTCAGTGAAAGGGGAGAAGAGGACCTCAGTGAAGGGGGAGAAGAGTACCTCAGTGAAAGGGGAGAAGAGGACCTCAGTGAAAGGGAGAAGAGAACCCAGTGAAAGGGGAGAAGAGGACATCAGTGAAAGGGGAGAAGAGGTCCTCAGTGAAAGGGAGAAGAGGACCCAGTGAAAGGGGAGAAGAGGACCTCAATGAAAGGGGAGAAGTGGACCTCAGTGAAGTGGAGAAGATCACCTCAGTGAAAGGCGGAAGAGGGTCTCAGTGAAGGGGAGAAGATCACCTCAGTGAAAGGGGAGATGAGGATCTCAGTGAAGGGGAGAAGATCACCTCAGTGAAAGGCGGAAGAGGGTCTCAGTGAAGGGGAGAACATCACCTCAGTGAATGGCGGAAGAGGTTCTCAGTGAAGGGGTGAAGATCACCTCGGTGAAAGGCGGAAGAGGGTCTCAGTGAAGGGGAGAAGAGGACCTCAGTGAAAGGCGGATGAGGATCTCAGTGAAGTGGAGAAGATCACCTCAGTGAAAGGGAGAAGTGGACCTCAGTGAAAGGGGAGAAGAGGACCTCAATGAAAGCGGAGAAGAGGACCTCAGTGAAAGGGGAGAAGAGGACTCAGTGAAAGGAGAGAAGAGGACCTCAGTGAAAGGGGAGAAGAGGATCTCAGTGAAAGGGGAGAAGAGGATCTCAGTGAAATGGGAGAAGAGGATCTCAGTGAAAGCGGCGCAGAGGACGTCAGTGAAAGGGAAGAAGAGGATCTCAGTGAAAGGGGAAAAGAGGAACTCAGTGAAGGGGGAGAAGAGGACCTCAGTGAAGGGGAGAAGAGGACCTCAGTGAAAGGGAGAAGAGGATCTCAGTGAAAGGGGAGAAGAGGATCTCAGTGAAAGGGGAGAAGAGGACTTCAGTGAAAGGGGAGAAGAGGACTTCAGTGAAAGGGGAGAAGAGGACCTCAGCGAAAGGGGAGAAGAGGATCTCAGTGAAAGGGGAGAAGAGGACCTCAGTGAAAGGGGAGAAGAGGACCTCAGTGAAGGGGGAGAAGAGGACCTCAGTGAAAGGGGAGAAGAGGACCTCAGTGAAAGGGGAGAAGAGGATCGCAGGGAAATGGGAGAAGAGGACCCAGTGAAAGGGGAGAAGAGGAACTCAGTGAAAGGGGATGAGAGGATCTCAGTGAAATGGGAGAAGGGGACCCAGTGAAAGGGGAGAAGAGGATCTCAGTGAAAGGGGAGAAGAGGACCTCAGTGAAAGGGGAGAAGAGGACTTCAGTGAAGGGGAGAAGAGGATCTCAGTGAAAGGGGAGCAGAGGATCTCAGTGAAAGGGGAGAAGAGGACGTCAGTGAAGGGGAGAAGAGGACCTTAGTGAAGGGGAGAAGAGGACCTCAGTGAAGGGGAGAAGAGGATCTCAGTGAAAGGGGAGAAGAGGACCTCCGTGAAAGGGGAGAAGAGGATCTCAGTGAAAGGGGAGAAAGGACCTCAGTGAAGGGCAGAAGAGGACCTCAGTGAAGCGGAGAGGAGGACCTCAGTTAAAGGGGAGAAGAGGATCTCAGTTAAAGGGGAGAAGAGCACCTCAGTGAAGGGGAGAAGAGGATACAAGTGAAAGGGGAGAAGAGGTCCTCAGTGAAGGGGAGAAGAGGACCTCAGTGAAAGGGGAGAAGAGGATCTCAGTGAAGGGGAGAAGAGGATCTCAGTGAAAGGGGAGAACAGGATTTCAGTGAAAGGGGAGAAGAGGACCTCAATGAAAGGGGAGAAGAGGACCTCAGTGAAAGGGGAGAAGAGGACCTCAGTGAAAGGGGAGAAGAGGACCTCAGTGAAAGGGGAGAAGAGGACCTCAGTGAAAGGGGAGAAGAGGATCTCAGTGAAAGGGGAGAAGGGGACCCAGTGAAAGGGGAGAAGAGGACCTGAATGAAAGGGGAGAAGAGGACCTCAGTGAAAGGGGAGGAGATGATCTCAGTGAAAGGGGAGAAGAGGACCTCAGTGAAAGGGAGAAGATCACCTCAGTGAAATGGGAGAAAAGGACCTCAGTGAAAGGGGTGAAGAGGACCTCAGTGGACGGGGAGAAGAGGACCTCAGTGAAATTGGAGAAGAGGCCCTCAGTGAAATGGGAGAAGAGGATCTCAGTGAAAGAGGAGACGAGGACCTCAGTGAAAGGGGAGTAGAGGACCTCAGTGAAGGGGAGAAGAGGACCTCAATGAAAGGGGAGAAAAGGATCTCAGTGAAGGGGAGAAGAGGATCTCAGTGAAAGGGGAGAAGAGGACCTCACTGAAATGGGAGAAGAGGACCTCAATGACAGGGGAGAAGAGGACCTCAGTGAAAGGGGAGTAGAGGACCTCAGTGAAGGGGAGAAGAGGACCTCAGTGAAAGGGGAGAAGAGGACCTCAATGAAAGGGGAGAAGAGGACCTCAGTGAATGGCGAGAAGAGGACATCAATGAAAGGGGAGAAGAGGACATCAATGAAAGGGGAGAAGAGGATCTCAGTGAAGGGGAGAAGAGGACCTCAGTGAAAGTGGAGAAGAGGAACTCAGTGAAAGGGGATAGGAGGACCTCAAAGAAAGGGGAGAAGAGGACCTCAATGAAAGGGGAGAAGAGGACCTCAATGAAAGCGGAGAAGAGTACCTCAGTGAAAGGGGAGAAGAGGACCTCAATGAAAGGGGAGAACAGGATCTCACTGAAAGGGGAGAAGAGGACCTCAATGAAAGGGGAGGAGGATCTCAGTGAAGGGGAGAACAGGACCTCAGTGAAAGGGGAGAAGAGGATCTCAGTGAAAGGGGAGAAGAGGATTTCAGTGAAGGGGAGAAGAGGTCCTCAGTGAAAGGGGAGAAGAGGACCTCAGTGAAAGGGGAGAAGAGGACCTCAGTGAAAGGGGAGAAGATGAGCTCCGTGAAAGGGGAGAAGAGGACCTCAGTGAAAGGGGAGAAGAGGACTTCAGTGAAATGGGAGAAGAGGATCTCAGTGAAATGGGAGAAGAGGATCTCAGTGAAAGGGGAGAAGAGGACCTCAGTGAAGGGGAGAAGAGGATCTCAGTGAAAGGGGAGAAGATGATCTCAGTGAAATGGGAGAAGAGGATCTCAGTGAAAGGGGAGAAGAGGACCTCAGTGAAGGGGACAAGAGGACCTCAGTGAAAGGGGAGAAGAGGACCTCAGTGAAGGGGAGAAGAGGACCTCAGTGAAAGGGGAGAAGAGGATCTCAGTGAAAGGGGAGAAGAGGACCCAGTGAAAGGGGAGAACAGGATCTCAGTGAAAGAGGAGAAGAGGATCTCAGTGAAAGGGGAGAAGAGGACCTCAGTGAAGGGGAGAAGAGGATCTCAGTGAAAGGGGAGAAGAGGACCTCAGTGAAGGGGAGAAGAGGACCTCAGTGAAAGGGGAGAAGAGGATCTCAGTGAAAGGGGAGAAGATGACCTCAGTGAAAGGGGAGAAGAGGACCTCAGTGAAGGGGGAGAAGAGGGCCTCAGTGAAAGGGGAGAAGAGGACCTCAGTGAAATGGGAGAAGAGGACCTCAGTGTAGGGGAGAAGAGGACATCAGTGAAGGGGGAGAAGAGGACCTCAGTGAAAGGGGAGAAGAGGACATATGTGAAAGGGGAGAAGAGGACCTCAGTGAAAGGGGAGAAGAGGACCTCAGTGAAAGGGGAGAAGAGGACCTCAGTGAAGGGGGAGAAGAGGACCTCAGTGAAAGGGAGAAGAGGACCTCAGTGAAAGGGGAGAAGCGGACCTTAGTGAAAGGGCAGAAGAGGACCTCAGTGAAAGGGGAGAAGAGGACCTCAGTGAAGGGGGAGAAGAGTACCTCAGTGAAAGGGGAGAAGAGGATCTCAGTGAAAGGGAGAAGAGAACCCAGTGAAAGGGGAGAAGAGGACATCAGTGAAAGGGGAGAAGAGGACCTCAGTGAAAGGGAGAAGAGGACCCAGTGAAAGGGGAGAAGAGGACCTCAATGAAAGGGGAGAAGTGGACCTCAGTGAAGTGGAGAAGATCACCTCAGTGAAAGGCGGAAGAGGGTCTCAGTGAAGGGGAGAAGATCACCTCAGTGAAAGGGGAGATGAGGATCTCAGTGAAGGGGAGAAGATCACCTCAGTGAAAGGCGGAAGAGGGTCTCAGTGAAGGGGAGAACATCACCTCAGTGAATGGCGGAAGAGGTTCTCAGTGAAGGGGCGAAGATCACCTCGGTGAAAGGCGGAAGAGGGTCTCAGTGAAGGGGAGAAGAGGACCTCAGTGAAAGGCGGATGAGGATCTCAGTGAAGTGGAGAAGATCACCTCAGTGAAAGGGAGAAGTGGACCTCAGTGAAAGGGGAGAAGAGGACCTCAATGAAAGCGGAGAAGAGGACCTCAGTGAAAGGGGAGAAGAGGACCTCAATGAAAGGGGAGAAGAGGATCTCAGTGAAAGGGGAGAAGAGGATTTCAGTGAAGGGGAGAAGAGGACCTCAGTGAAAGGGGAGAAGAGGACCTCAGTGAAAGGGGAGAAGAGGACCTCAGTGAAAGGGGAGAAGATGAGCTCAGTGAAAGGGGAGAAGAGGACCTCAGTGAAAGGGGAGAAGAGGACCTCAGTGAAATGGGAGAAGAGGATCTCAGTGAAATGGGAGAAGAGGATCTCAGTGAAAGTGGAGAAGAGGACCTCAGTGAAGGGGAGAAGAGGATCTCAGTGAAAGGGGAGTAGAGGATCTCAGTGAAATGGGAGAAGAGGATCTCAGTGAAAGGGGAGAAGAGGACCTCAGTGAAGGGGAGAAGAGGACCCCAGTGAAAGGGGAGAAGAGGACCTCAGTGAAAGGGGAGAAGAGGACCTCTGTGAAAGGGGAGAAGAGGACCTAAATGAAAGGGGAGAAGAGGACCTCAGTGAAAGGGGAGAAGAGGACCTCAGTGAAGTGGAGAAGAGGACCTCAGTGAAAGGGGGAAGAGGACCCAGTGAAAGGGGAGAACAGGATCTCAGTGAAAGAGGAGAAGAGGATCTCAGTGAAAGGGGAGAAGAGGACCTCAGTGAAGGGGAGAAGAGCATCACAGTGAAAGGGGAGAAGAGGACCTCAGTGAAAGGGGAGAAGAGGATCTCAGTGAAGCGGAGAGGAGGACCTCAGTGAAAGGGGAGAAGAGGACCTCAGTGAAGGGGAGAAGAGGATACAAGTGAAAGGGGAGAAGAGGTCCTCAGTGAAGGGGAGAAGAGGACCTCAATGAAAGCGGAGAAGAGGACCTCAGTGAAAGGGGAGAAGAGGACTCAGTGAAAGGAGAGAAGAGGACCTCAGTGAAAGGGGAGAAGAGGATCTCAGTGAAAGGGGAGAAGAGGATCTCAGTGAAATGGGAGAAGAGGATCTCAGTGAAAGCGGCGCAGAGGACGTCAGTGAAAGGGAAGAAGAGGATCTCAGTGAAAGGGGAAAAGAGGAACTCAGTGAAGGGGGAGAAGAGGACCTCAGTGAAGGGGAGAAGAGGACCTCAGTGAAAGGTAGAAGAGGATCTCAGTGAAAGGGGAGAAGAGGATCTCAGTGAAAGGGGAGAAGAGGACTTCAGTGAAAGGGGAGAAGAGGACTTCAGTGAAAGGGGAGAAGAGGACCTCAGCGAAAGGGGAGAAGAGGATCTCAGTGAAAGGGGAGAAGAGGACCTCAGTGAAAGGGGAGAAGAGGACCTCAGTGAAGGGGGAGAAGAGGACCTCAGTGAAAGGGGAGAAGAGGACCTCAGTGAAAGGGGAGAAGAGGATCGCAGGGAAATGGGAGAAGAGGACCCAGTGAAAGGGGAGAAGAGGAACTCAGTGAAAGGGGATGAGAGGATCTCAGTGAAATGGGAGAAGGGGACCCAGTGAAAGGGGAGAAGAGGATCTCAGTGAAAGGGGAGAAGAGGACCTCAGTGAAAGGGGAGAAGAGGACTTCAGTGAAGGGGAGAAGAGGATCTCAGTGAAAGGGGAGCAGAGGATCTCAGTGAAAGGGGAGAAGAGGACGTCAGTGAAGGGGAGAAGAGGACCTTAGTGAAGGGGAGAAGAGGACCTCAGTGAAGGGGAGAAGAGGATCTCAGTGAAAGGGGAGAAGAGGACCTCCGTGAAAGGGGAGAAGAGGATCTCAGTGAAAGGGGAGAAAGGACCTCAGTGAAGGGCAGAAGAGGACCTCAGTGAAGCGGAGAGGAGGACCTCAGTTAAAGGGGAGAAGAGGATCTCAGTTAAAGGGGAGAAGAGCACCTCAGTGAAGGGGAGAAGAGGATACAAGTGAAAGGGGAGAAGAGGTCCTCAGTGAAGGGGAGAAGAGGACCTCAGTGAAAGGGGAGAAGAGGATCTCAGTGAAGGGGAGAAGAGGATCTCAGTGAAAGGGGAGAACAGGATTTCAGTGAAAGGGGAGAAGAGGACCTCAATGAAAGGGGAGAAGAGGACCTCAGTGAAAGGGGAGAAGAGGACCTCAGTGAAAGGGGAGAAGAGGACCTCAGTGAAAGGGGAGAAGAGGACCTCAGTGAAAGGGGAGAAGAGGATCTCAGTGAAAGGGGAGAAGGGGACCCAGTGAAAGGGCAGAAGAGGACCTGAATGAAAGGGGAGAAGAGGACCTCAGTGAAAGGGGAGGAGATGATCTCAGTGAAAGGGGAGAAGAGGACCTCAGTGAAAGGGAGAAGATCACCTCAGTGAAATGGGAGAAAAGGACCTCAGTGAAAGGGGTGAAGAGGACCTCAGTGGACGGGGAGAAGAGGACCTCAGTGAAATTGGAGAAGAGGCCCTCAGTGAAATGGGAGAAGAGGATCTCAGTGAAAGAGGAGACGAGGACCTCAGTGAAAGGGGAGTAGAGGACCTCAGTGAAGGGGAGAAGAGGACCTCAATGAAAGGGGAGAAAAGGATCTCAGTGAAGGGGAGAAGAGGATCTCAGTGAAAGGGGAGAAGAGGACCTCACTGAAATGGGAGAAGAGGACCTCAATGACAGGGGAGAAGAGGACCTCAGTGAAAGGGGAGTAGAGGACCTCAGTGAAGGGGAGAAGAGGACCTCAGTGAAAGGGGAGAAGAGGACCTCAATGAAAGGGGAGAAGAGGACCTCAGTGAATGGCGAGAAGAGGACATCAATGAAAGGGGAGAAGAGGACATCAATGAAAGGGGAGAAGAGGATCTCAGTGAAGGGGAGAAGAGGACCTCAGTGAAAGTGGAGAAGAGGAACTCAGTGAAAGGGGATAGGAGGACCTCAAAGAAAGGGGAGAAGAGGACCTCAATGAAAGGGGAGAAGAGGACCTCAATGAAAGCGGAGAAGAGTACCTCAGTGAAAGGGGAGAAGAGGACCTCAATGAAAGGGGAGAACAGGATCTCACTGAAAGGGGAGAAGAGGACCTCAATGAAAGGGGAGGAGGATCTCAGTGAAGGGGAGAACAGGACCTCAGTGAAAGGGGAGAAGAGGATCTCAGTGAAAGGGGAGAAGAGGATTTCAGTGAAGGGGAGAAGAGGTCCTCAGTGAAAGGGGAGAAGAGGACCTCAGTGAAAGGGGAGAAGAGGACCTCAGTGAAAGGGGAGAAGATGAGCTCCGTGAAAGGGGAGAAGAGGACCTCAGTGAAAGGGGAGAAGAGGACTTCAGTGAAATGGGAGAAGAGGATCTCAGTGAAATGGGAGAAGAGGATCTCAGTGAAAGGGGAGAAGAGGACCTCAGTGAAGGGGAGAAGAGGATCTCAGTGAAAGGGGAGAAGATGATCTCAGTGAAATGGGAGAAGAGGATCTCAGTGAAAGGGGAGAAGAGGACCTCAGTGAAGGGGACAAGAGGACCTCAGTGAAAGGGGAGAAGAGGACCTCAGTGAAGGGGAGAAGAGGACCTCAGTGAAAGGGGAGAAGAGGATCTCAGTGAAAGGGGAGAAGAGGACCCAGTGAAAGGGGAGAACAGGATCTCAGTGAAAGAGGAGAAGAGGATCTCAGTGAAAGGGGAGAAGAGGACCTCAGTGAAGGGGAGAAGAGGATCTCAGTGAAAGGGGAGAAGAGGACCTCAGTGAAGGGGAGAAGAGGACCTCAGTGAAAGGGGAGAAGAGGATCTCAGTGAAAGGGGAGAAGATGACCTCAGTGAAAGGGGAGAAGAGGACCTCAGTGAAGGGGGAGAAGAGGGCCTCAGTGAAAGGGGAGAAGAGGACCTCAGTGAAATGGGAGAAGAGGACCTCAGTGTAGGGGAGAAGAGGACATCAGTGAAGGGGGAGAAGAGGACCTCAGTGAAAGGGGAGAAGAGGACATATGTGAAAGGGGAGAAGAGGACCTCAGTGAAAGGGGAGAAGAGGACCGCAGTGAAGGGGGAGAAGAGGACCTCAGTGAAAGGGAGAAGAGGACCTCAGTGAAAGGGGAGAAGCGGACCTTAGTGAAAGGGCAGAAGAGGACCTCAGTGAAAGGGGAGAAGAGGACCTCAGTGAAGGGGGAGAAGAGTACCTCAGTGAAAGGGGAGAAGAGGACCTCAGTGAAAGGGAGAAGAGAACCCAGTGAAAGGGGAGAAGAGGACATCAGTGAAAGGGGAGAAGAGGACCTCAGTGAAAGGGAGAAGAGGACCCAGTGAAAGGGGAGAAGAGGACCTCAATGAAAGGGGAGAAGTGGACCTCAGTGAAGTGGAGAAGATCACCTCAGTGAAAGGCGGAAGAGGGTCTCAGTGAAGGGGAGAAGATCACCTCAGTGAAAGGGGAGATGAGGATCTCAGTGAAGGGGAGAAGATCACCTCAGTGAAAGGCGGAAGAGGGTCTCAGTGAAGGGGAGAACATCACCTCAGTGAATGGCGGAAGAGGTTCTCAGTGAAGGGGCGAAGATCACCTCGGTGAAAGGCGGAAGAGGGTCTCAGTGAAGGGGAGAAGAGGACCTCAGTGAAAGGCGGATGAGGATCTCAGTGAAGTGGAGAAGATCACCTCAGTGAAAGGGAGAAGTGGACCTCAGTGAAAGGGGAGAAGAGGACCTCAATGAAAGCGGAGAAGAGGACGTCAGTGAAAGGGGAGAAGAGGACCTCAATGAAAGGGGAGAAGAGGATCTCAGTGAAAGGGGAGAAGAGGATTTCAGTGAAGGGGAGAAGAGGACCTCAGTGAAAGGGGAGAAGAGGACCTCAGTGAAAGGGGAGAAGAGGACCTCAGTGAAAGGGGAGAAGATGAGCTCAGTGAAAGGGGAGAAGAGGACCTCAGTGAAAGGGGAGAAGAGGACCTCAGTGAAATGGGAGAAGAGGATCTCAGTGAAATGGGAGAAGAGGATCTCAGTGAAAGTGGAGAAGAGGACCTCAGTGAAGGGGAGAAGAGGATCTCAGTGAAAGGGGAGTAGAGGATCTCAGTGAAATGGGAGAAGAGGATCTCAGTGAAAGGGGAGAAGAGGACCTCAGTGAAGGGGAGAAGAGGACCCCAGTGAAAGGGGAGAAGAGGACCTCAGTGAAAGGGGAGAAGAGGACCTCTGTGAAAGGGGAGAAGAGGACCTAAATGAAAGGGGAGAAGAGGACCTCAGTGAAAGGGGAGAAGAGGACCTCAGTGAAGTGGAGAAGAGGACCTCAGTGAAAGGGGGAAGAGGACCCAGTGAAAGGGGAGAACAGGATCTCAGTGAAAGAGGAGAAGAGGATCTCAGTGAAAGGGGAGAAGAGGACCTCAGTGAAGGGGAGAAGAGCATCACAGTGAAAGGGGAGAAGAGGACCTCAGTGAAAGGGGAGAAGAGGATCTCAGTGAAGCGGAGAGGAGGACCTCAGTGAAAGGGGAGAAGAGGACCTCAGTGAAGGGGAGAAGAGGATACAAGTGAAAGGGGAGAAGAGGTCCTCAGTGAAGGGGAGAAGAGGACCTCAGTGAAAGGGGAGAAGAGGATCTCAGTGAAGGGGAGAAGAGGATCTCAGTGAAAGGGGAGAAGAGGACACAGTGAAAGGGGAGAAGAGGACCTCAATGAAAGGGGAGAAGAGGACCTCAGTGAAAGGGGAGAAGAGGATCTCAGTGAAAGGGGAGAACAGGATTTCAGTGAAAGGGGAGAAGAGGACCTCAATGAAAGGGGAGAAGAGGACCTCAGTGAAAGGGGAGAAGAGGACCTCAGTGAAAGGGGAGAAGAGGACCTCAGTGAAAGGGGAGAAGAGGATCTCAGTGAAAGGGGAGAAGGGGACCCAGTGAAAGGGGAGAAGAGGACCTGAATGAAAGGGGAGAAGAGGACCTCAGTGAAAGGGGAGGAGATGATCTCAGTGAAAGGGGAGAAGAGGACCTCAGTGAAAGGGAGAAGATCACCTCAGTGAAATGGGAGAAAAGGACCTCAGTGAAAGGGGTGAAGAGGACCTCAGTGGACGGGGAGAAGAGGACCTCAGTGAAATTGGAGAAGAGGCCCTCAGTGAAATGGGAGAAGAGGATCTCAGTGAAAGAGGAGACGAGGACCTCAGTGAAAGGGGAGAAGAGAACCTCAATCAAAGGGGAGAAGAGGACCTCAATGAAAGGGGAGAAAAGGATCTCAGTGAAGGGGAGAAGAGGATCTCAGTGAAAGGGGAGAAGAGGACCTCACTGAAATGGGAGAAGAGGACCTCAATGACAGGGGAGAAGAGGACCTCAGTGAAAGGGGAGTAGAGGACCTCAGTGAAGGGGAGAAGAGGACCTCAGTGAAAGGGGAGAAGAGGACCTCAATGAAAGGGGAGAAGAGGAACTCAGTGAACGGCGAGAAGAGGACATCAATGAAAGGGGAGAAGAGGACCTCAATGAAAGGGGAGAAGAGGATCTCAGTGAAGGGGAGAAGAGGACCTCAGTGAAAGTGGAGAAGAGGAACTCGGTGAAAGGGGATAGGAGGACCTCAAAGAAAGGGGAGAAGAGGACCTCAATGAAAGGGGAGAAGAGGACCTCAATGAAAGCGGAGAAGAGTACCTCAGTGAAAGGGGAGAAGAGGACCTCAATGAAAGGGGAGAAGAGGACCTCAGTGAAAGGGGAGAAGAGGACCTCAGTGAAAGGGGAGAAGAGGACCTCAGTGAAAGGGGAGAAGAGGATCTCAGTGAAAGGGGAGAAGGGGACCCAGTGAAAGGGGAGAAGAGGACGTCAGTGAAGGGGAGAAGAGGACCTTAGTGAAGGGGAGAAGAGGATCTCAGTGAAAGGGGAGAAGAGGACCTCCGTGAAAGGGGAGAAGAGGATCTCAGTGAAAGGGGAGAAAGAACCTCAGTGAAGGGCAGAAGAGGACCTCAGTGAAGCGGAGAGGAGGACCTCAGTGAAAGGGGAGAAGAGGATCTCAGTTAAAGGGGAGAAGAGGACCTCAGTGAAGGGGAGAAGAGGATACAACTGAAAGGGGAGAAGAGATCCTCAGTGAAGGGGAGAAGAGGACCTCAGTGAAAGGGGAGAAGAGGATCTCAGTGAAGGGGAGAAGAGGATCTCAGTGAAAGGGGAGAACAGGATTTCAGTGAAAGGGGAGAAGAGGACCTCAATGAAAGGGGAGAAGAGGACCTCAGTGAAAGGGGAGAAGAGGACCTCAGTGAAAGGGGAGAAGAGGACCTCAGTGAAAGGGGAGAAGAGGATCTCAGTGAAAGGGGAGAAGGGGACCCAGTGAAAGGGGAGAAGAGGACCTGAATGAAAGGGGAGAAGAGGACCTCAGTGAAAGGGGAGGAGATGATCTCAGTGAAAGGGGAGAAGAGGACCTCAGTGAAAGGGAGAAGATCACCTCAGTGAAATGGGAGAAAAGGACCTCAGTGAAAGGGGTGAAGAGGACCTCAGTGGACGGGGAGAAGAGGACCTCAGTGAAATTGGAGAAGAGGCCCTCAGTGAAATGGGAGAAGAGGATCTCAGTGAAAGAGGAGACAAGGACCTCAGTGAAAGGGGAGAAGAGGACCTCAATCAAAGGGGAGAAGAGGACCTCAATGAAAGGGGAGAAAAGGATCTCAGAGAAGGGGAGAAGAGGATCTCAGTGAAAGGGGAGAAGAGGACCTCACTGAAATGGGAGAAGAGGACCTCAATGACAGGGGAGAAGAGGACCTCAGTGAAAGGGGAGTAGAGGACCTCAGTGAAGGGGAGAAGAGGACCTCAATGAAAGGGGAGAAGAGGACCTCAATGAAAGGGGAGAAGAGGACCTCAGTGAATGGCGAGAAGAGGACATCAATGAAAGGGGAGAAGAGGACATCAATGAAAGGGGAGAAGAGGATCTCAGTGAAGGGGAGAAGAGGACCTCAGTGAAAGTGTAGAAGAGGAACTCAGTGAAAGGGGATAGGAGGACCTCAAAGAAAGGGGAGAAGAGGACCTCAATGAAAGGGGAGAAGAGGACCTCAATGAAAGCGGAGAAGAGTACCTCAGTGAAAGGGGAGAAGAGGACCTCAATGAAAGGGGAGAACAGGATCTCACTGAAAGGGGAGAAGAGGACCTCAATGAAAGGGGAGGAGGATCTCAGTGAAGGGGAGAACAGGACCTCAGTGAAAGGGGAGAAGAGGATCTCAGTGAAAGGGGAGAAGAGGATTTCATTGAAGGGGAGAAGAGGTCCTCAGTGAAAGGGGAGAAGAGGACCTCAGTGAAGGGGGAGAAGAGGACCTCAGTGAAAGGGGAGAAAATGAGCTCCATGAAAGGGGAGAAGAGGACCTCAGTGAAAGGGGAGAAGAGGACTTCAGTGAAATGGGAGAAGAGGATCTCAGTGAAATGGGAGAAGAGGATCTCAGTGAAAGGGGAGAAGAGGACCTCAGTGAAGGGGAGAAGAGGATCTCAGTGAAAGGGGAGAAGAGGATCTCAGTGAAATGGGAGAAGAGGATCTCAGTGAAAGGGAGAAGAGGACCTCAGTGAAGGGGACAAGAGGACCTCAGTGAAAGGGGAGAAGAGGACCTCAGTGAAGGGGAGAAGAGGACCTCAGTGAAAGGGGAGAAGAGGATCTCAGTGAAAGGGGAGAAGAGGACCCAGTGAAAGGGGAGAACAGGATCTCAGTGAAAGAGGAGAAGAGGATCTCAGTGAAAGGGGAGAAGAGGACCTCAGTGAAGGGGAGAAGAGGATCTCAGTGAAAGGGGAGAAGAGGACCTCAGTGAAGGGGAGAAGAGGACCTCAGTGAAAGGGGAGAAGAGGATCTCAGTGAAAGGGGAGAAGATGACCTCAGTGAAAGGGGAGAAGAGGACCTCAGTGAAGGGGGAGAAGAGGGCCTCAGTGAAAGGGGAGAAGAGGACATCAGTGAAATGGGAGAAGAGGACCTCAGTGTAGGGGAGAAGAGGACATCAGTGAAGGGGGAGAAGAGGACCTCAGTGAAAGGGGAGAAGAGGACATATGTGAAAGGGGAGAAGAGGACCTCAGTGAAAGGGGAGAAGAGGACCTCAGTGAAAGGGGAGAAGAGGACCTCAGTGAAGGGGGAGAAGAGGACCTCAGTGAAAGGGAGAAGAGGACCTCAGTGAAAGGGGAGAAGCGGACCTTAGTGAAAGGGCAGAAGAGGACCTCAGTGAAAGGGGAGAAGAGGACCTCAGTGAAGGGGGAGAAGAGTACCTCAGTGAAAGGGGAGAAGAGGACCTCAGTGAAAGGGAGAAGAGAACTCAGTGAAAGGGGAGAAGAGGACATCAGTGAAAGGGGAGAAGAGGACCTCAGTGAAAGGGAGAAGAGGACCCAGTGAAAGGGGAGAAGAGGACCTCAGTGAAAGGGGAGAAGAGGACCTCAGTGAAAGGGGAGAAGATGAGCTCAGTGAAAGGGGAGAAGAGGACCTCAGTGAAAGGGGAGAAGAGGACCTCAGTGAAAGGGGAGAAGAGGACCTCAGTGAAAGGGGAGAAGATGAGCTCAGTGAAAGGGGAGAAGAGGACCTCAGTGAAAGGGGAGAAGAGGACCTCAGTGAAATGGGAGAAGAGGATCTCAGTGAAATGGGAGAAGAGGATCTCAGTGAAAGTGGAGAAGAGGACCTCAGTGAAGGGGAGAAGAGGATCTCAGTGAAAGGGGAGTAGAGGATCTCAGTGAAATGGGAGAAGAGGATCTCAGTGAAAGGGGAGAAGAGGACCTCAGTGAAGGGGAGAAGAGGACCCCAGTGAAAGGGGAGAAGAGGACCTCAGTGAAAGGGGAGAAGAGGACCTCTGTGAAAGGGGAGAAGAGGACCTAAATGAAAGGGGAGAAGAGGACCTCAGTGAAAGGGGAGAAGAGGACCTCAGTGAAGTGCAGAAGAGGACCTCAGTGAAAGGGGGAAGAGGACCCAGTGAAAGGGGAGAACAGGATCTCAGTGAAAGAGGAGAAGAGGATCTCAGTGAAAGGGGAGAAGAGGACCTCAGTGAAGGGGAGAAGAGCATCACAGTGAAAGGGGAGAAGTGGACCTCAGTGAAAGGGGAGAAGAGGATCTCAGTGAAGCGGAGAGGAGGACCTCAGTGAAAGGGGAGAAGAGGATCTCAGTTAAAGGGGAGAAGGGGACCTCAGTGAAGGGGAGAAAAGGATACAAGTGAAAGGGGAGAATAGGTCCTCAGTGAAGGGGAGAAGAGGACCTCAGTGAAAGGGGAGAAGAGGATCTCAGTGAAGGGGAGAAGAGGATCTCAGTGAAAGGGGAGAAGAGGACCCAGTGAAAGGGGAGAAGAGGACCTCAATGAAAGGGGAGAAGAGGACCTCAGTGAAAGGGGAGAAGAGGATCTCAGTGAAAGGGGAGAACAGGATTTCAGTGAAAGGGGAGAAGAGGACCTCAATGAAAGGGGAGAAGAGGACCTCAGTGAAAGGGGAGAAGAGGACCTCAGTGAAAGGGGAGAAGAGGACCTCAGTGAAAGGGGAGAAGAGGATCTCAGTGAAAGGGGAGAAGGGGACCCAGTGAAAGGGGAGAAGAGGACCTGAATGAAAGGGGAGAAGAGGACCTCAGTGAAAGGGGAGGAGATGATCTCAGTGAAAGGGGAGAAGAGGACCTCAGTGAAAGGGAGAAGGTCACCTCAGTGAAATGGGAGAAAAGGACCTCAGTGAAAGGGGTGAAGAGGACCTCAGTGGACGGGGAGAAGAGGACCTCAGTGAAATTGGAGAAGAGGCCCTCAGTGAAATGGGAGAAGAGGATCTCAGTGAAAGAGGAGACGAGGACCTCAGTGAAAGGGGAGAAGAGAACCTCAATCAAAGGGGAGAAGAGGACCTCAATGAAAGGGGAGAAAAGGATCTCAGTGAAGGGGAGAAGAGGATCTCAGTGAAAGGGGAGAAGAGGACCTCACTGAAATGGGAGAAGAGGACCTCAATGACAGGGGAGAAGAGGACCTCAGTGAAAGGGGAGTAGAGGACCTCAGTGAAGGGGAGAAGAGGACCTCAGTGAAAGGGGAGAAGAGGACCTCAATGAAAGGGGAGAAGAGGAACTCAGTGAACGGCGAGAAGAGGACATCAATGAAAGGGGAGAAGAGGACCTCAATGAAAGGGGAGAAGAGGATCTCAGTGAAGGGGAGAAGAGGACCTCAGTGAAAGTGGAGAAGAGGAACTCAGTGAAAGGGGATAGGAGGACCTCAAAGAAAGGGGAGAAGAGGACCTCAATGAAAGGGGAGAAGAGGACCTCAATGAAAGCGGAGAAGAGTACCTCAGTGAAAGGGGAGAAGAGGACCTCAATGAAAGGGGAGAACAGGATCTCACTGAAAGGGGAGAAGAGGTCCTCAATGAAACGGGAGGAGGATCTCAGTGAAGGGGAGAACAGGACCTCAGTGAAAGGGGAGAAGAGGATCTCAGTGAAAGGGGAGAAGAGGACCTCAGTGAAAGGGGAGAAGAGGACCTCAGTGAAAGGGGAGAAGAGGACCTCAGTGAAAGGGGAGAAGATGAGCTCCGTGAAAGGGGAGAAGAGGACCTCAGTGAAAGGGGAGAAGAGGACCTCAGAGAAATGGGAGAAGAGGATCTCAGTGAAATGGGAGAAGAGGATCTCAGTGAAAGGGGAGAAGAGGACCTCAGTGAAGGGGAGAAGAGGATCTCAGTGAAAGGGGAGAAGAGGATCTCAGTGAAATGGGAGAAGAGGATCTCAGTGAAAGGGGAGAAGAGGACCTCAGTGAAGGGGACAAGAGGACCTCAGTGAAAGGGGAGAAGAGGACCTAAATGAAAGGGGAGAAGAGGACCTCAGTGAAAGGGGAGAAGAGGACCTCAGTGAAGGGGAGAAGAGGACCTCAGTGAAAGGGGAGAAGAGGACCTCAATGAAAGGGGAGAACAGGATCTCACTGAAAGGGGAGAAGAGGACCTCAATGAAACGGGAGGAGGATCTCAGTGAAGGGGAGAACAGGACCTCAGTGAAAGGGGAGAAGAGGATCTCAGTGAAAGGGGAGAAGAGGACCTCAGTGAAAGGGGAGAAGAGGACCTCAGTGAAAGGGGAGAAGAGGACCTCAGTGAAAGGGGAGAAGATGAGCTCCGTGAAAGGGGAGAAGAGGACCTCAGTGAAAGGGGAGAAGAGGACCTCAGTGAAATGGGAGAAGAGGATCTCAGTGAAATGGGAGAAGAGGATCTCAGTGAAAGGGGAGAAGAGGACCTCAGTGAAGGGGAGAAGAGGATCTCAGTGAAAGGGGAGAAGAGGATCTCAGTGAAATGGGAGAAGAGGATCTCAGTGAAAGGGGAGAAGAGGACCTCAGTGAAGGGGACAAGAGGACCTCAGTGAAAGGGGAGAAGAGGACCTAAATGAAAGGGGAGAAGAGGACCTCAGTGAAAGGGGAGAAGAGGACCTCAGTGAAGGGGAGAAGAGGACCTCAGTGAAAGGGGAGAAGAGGATCTCAGTGAAAGGGGAGAAGAGGACCCAGTGAAAGGGGAGAACAGGATCTCAGTGAAAGAGGAGAAGAGGATCTCAGTGAAAGGGGAGAAGAGGACCTCAGTGAAGGGGAGAAGAGGATCTCAGTGAAAGGGGAGAAGAGGACCTCAGTGAAGGGGAGAAGAGGACCTCAGTGAAAGGGGAGAAGAGGATCTCAGTGAAAGGGGAGAAGATGACCTCAGCGAAAGGGGAGAAGAGGACCTCAGTGAAGGGGGAGAAGAGGGCCTCAGTGAAAGGGGAGAAGAGGACCTCAGTGAAATGGGAGAAGAGGACCTCAGTGAAGGGGAGAAGAGGAAATCAGTGAAGGGGGAGAAGAGGACCTCAGTGAAAGGGGAGAAGAGGACATATGTGAAAGGGGAGAAGAGGACCTCAGTGAAAGGGGAGAAGAGGACCTCAGTGAAAGGGGAGAAGAGGACCTCAGTGAAGGGAGAGCAGAGGACCTCAGTGAAAGGGAGAAGAGGACCTCAGTGAAAGGGGAGAATCGGACCTTAGTGAAAGGGCAGAAGAGGACCTCAGTGAAAGGGGAGAAGAGGACCTCAGTGAAGGGGGAGAAGAGTACCTCAGTGAAAGGGGAGAAGAGGACCTCAGTGAAAGGGAGAAGAGGACCCAGTGAAAGGGGAGAAGAGGACATCAGTGAAAGGGGAGAAGAGGACCTCAGTGAAAGGGAGAAGAGGACCCAGTGAAAGGGGAGAAGAGGACCTCAATGAAAGGGGAGAAGAGGACCTCAGTGAAGTGGAGAAGATCACCTCAGTGAAAGGCGGAAGAGGGTCTCAGTGAAGGGGAGAAGATCACCTCAGTGAAAGGGGAGATGAGGATCTCAGTGAAGGGGAGAAGATCACCTCAGTGAAAGGCGGAAGAGGGTCTCAGTGAAGGGGAGAACATCACCTCAGTGAATGGCGGAAGAGGTTCTCAGTGAAGGGGTGAAGATCACCTCGGTGAAAGGCGGAAGAGGGTCTCAGTGAAGGGGAGAAGAGGACCTCAGTGAAAGGCGGATGAGGATCTCAGTGAAGTGGAGAAGATCACCTCAGTGAAAGGGAGAAGAGGACCTCAGTGAAAGGGGAGAAGAGGACCTCAATGAAAGCGGAGAAGAGGACCTCAGTGAAACGGGAGAAGAGGACCTCAATGAAAGGGGAGAAGAGGATCTCAGTGAAAGGGGAGAAGAGGATTTCAGTGAAGGGGAGAAGAGGACCTCAGTGAAAGGGGAGAAGAGGACCTCAGTGAAAGGGGAGAAGAGGACCTCAGTGAAAGGGGAGAAGATGAGCTCAGTGAAAGGGGAGAAGAGGACCTCAGTGAAAGGGGAGAAGAGGACCTCAGTGAAATGGGAGAAGAGGATCTCAGTGAAATGGGAGAAGAGGATCTCAGTGAAAGTGGAGAAGAGGACCTCAGTGAAGGGGAGAAGAGGATCTCAGTGAAAGGGGAGTAGAGGATCTCAGTGAAATGGGAGAAGAGGATCTCAGTGAAAGGGGAGAAGAGGACCTCAGTGAAGGGGAGAAGAGGACCCCAGTGAAAGGGGAGAAGAGGACCTCAGTGAAAGGGGAGAAGAGGACCTCTGCGAAAGGGGAGAAGTGGACCTAAATGAAAGGGGAGAAGAGGACCTCAGTGAAAGGGGAGAAGAGGACCTCAGTGAAGGGTAGAAGAGGACCTCAGTGAAAGGGGGAAGAGGACCCAGTGAAAGGGGAGAACAGGATCTCAGTGAAAGAGGAGAAGAGGATCTCAGTGAAAGGGGAGAAGAGGACCTCAGAGAAGGGGAGAAGAGGATCTCAGTGAAAGGGGAGAAGAGGACCTCAGTGAAAGGGGAGAAGAGGATCTCAGTGAAGTGGAGAGGAGGACCTCAGTGAAAGGGGAGAAGAGGATCTCAGTTAAAGGGGAGAAGAGGACCTCAGTGAAGGGGAGAAGAGGATACAAGTGAAAGGGGAGAAGAGGTCCTCAGTGAAGGGGAGAAGAGGACCTCAGTGAAAGGGGAGAAGAGGATCTCAGTGAAGGGGAGAAGAGGATCTCAGTGAATGGGGAGAAGAGGACCCAGTGAAAGGGGAGAAGAGGACCTCAATGAAAGGGGAGAAGAGGACCTCAGTGAAAGGGGAGAAGAGGATCTCAGTGAAAGGGGAGAACAGGATTTCAGTGAAAGGGGAGAAGAGGATCTCAATGAAAGGGGAGAAGAGGACCTCAGTGAAAGGGGAGAAGAGGACCTCAGTGAAAGGGGAGAAGAGGACCTCAGTGAAAGGGGAGAAGAGGATCTCAGTGAAAGGGGAGAAGGGGACCCAGTGAAAGGAGAGAAGAGGACCTGAATGAAAGGGGAGAAGAGGACCTCAGTGAAAGGGGAGGAGATGATCTCAGTGAAAGGGGAGAAGAGGACCTCAGTGAAAGGGAGAAGATCACCTCAGTGAAATGGGAGAAAAGGACCTCAGTGAAAGGGGTGAAGAGGACCTCAGTGGACGGGGAGAAGAGGACCTCAGTGAAATTGGAGAAGAGGCCCTCAGTGAAATGGGAGAAGAGGATCTCAGTGAAAGAGGAGACGAGGACCTCAGTGAAAGGGGAGAAGAGGACATCAGTGAAGGGGGAGAAGAGGACCTCAGTGAAAGGGGAGAAGAGGACATATGTGAAAGGGGAGAAGAGGACCTCAGTGAAAGGGGAGAAGAGGACCTCAGTGAAAGGGGAGAAGAGGACCTCAGTGAAGGGGGAGAAGAGGACCTCAGTGAAAGGGAGAAGAGGACCTCAGTGAAGGGGACAAGAGGACCTCAGTGAAAGGGGAGAAGAGGACCTCAGTGAAGGGGAGAAGAGGACCTCAGTGAAAGGGGAGAAGAGGATCTCAGTGAAAGGGGAGAAGAGGACCCAGTGAAAGGGGAGAACAGGATCTCAGTGAAAGAGGAGAAGAGGATCTCAGTGAAAGGGGAGAAGAGGACCTCAGTGAAGGGGAGAAGAGGATCTCAGTGAAAGGGGAGAAGAGGATCTCAGTGAAATGGGAGAAGAGGATCTCAGTGAAAGGGAGAAGAGGACCTCAGTGAAGGGGACAAGAGGACCTCAGTGAAAGGGGAGAAGAGGACCTCAGTGAAGGGGAGAAGAGGACCTCAGTGAAAGGGGAGAAGAGGATCTCAGTGAAAGGGGAGAAGAGGACCCAGTGAAAGGGGAGAACAGGATCTCAGTGAAAGAGGAGAAGAGGATCTCAGTGAAAGGGGAGAAGAGGACCTCAGTGAAGGGGAGAAGAGGATCTCAGTGAAAGGGGAGAAGAGGACCTCAGTGAAGGGGAGAAGAGGACCTCAGTGAAAGGGGAGAAGAGGATCTCAGTGAAAGGGGAGAAGATGACCTCAGTGAAAGGGGAGAAGAGGACCTCAGTGAAGGGGGAGAAGAGGGCCTCAGTGAAAGGGGAGAAGAGGACATCAGTGAAATGGGAGAAGAGGACCTCAGTGTAGGGGAGAAGAGGACATCAGTGAAGGGGGAGAAGAGGACCTCAGTGAAAGGGGAGAAGAGGACATATGTGAAAGGGGAGAAGAGGACCTCAGTGAAAGGGGAGAAGAGGACCTCAGTGAAAGGGGAGAAGAGGACCTCAGTGAAGGGGGAGAAGAGGACCTCAGTGAAAGGGAGAAGAGGACCTCAGTGAAAGGGGAGAAGCGGACCTTAGTGAAAGGGCAGAAGAGGACCTCAGTGAAAGGGGAGAAGAGGACCTCAGTGAAGGGGGAGAAGAGTACCTCAGTGAAAGGGGAGAAGAGGACCTCAGTGAAAGGGAGAAGAGAACTCAGTGAAAGGGGAGAAGAGGACATCAGTGAAAGGGGAGAAGAGGACCTCAGTGAAAGGGAGAAGAGGACCCAGTGAAAGGGGAGAAGAGGACCTCAGTGAAAGGGGAGAAGAGGACCTCAGTGAAAGGGGAGAAGATGAGCTCAGTGAAAGGGGAGAAGAGGACCTCAGTGAAAGGGGAGAAGAGGACCTCAGTGAAAGGGGAGAAGAGGACCTCAGTGAAAGGGGAGAAGATGAGCTCAGTGAAAGGGGAGAAGAGGACCTCAGTGAAAGGGGAGAAGAGGACCTCAGTGAAATGGGAGAAGAGGATCTCAGTGAAATGGGAGAAGAGGATCTCAGTGAAAGTGGAGAAGAGGACCTCAGTGAAGGGGAGAAGAGGATCTCAGTGAAAGGGGAGTAGAGGATCTCAGTGAAATGGGAGAAGAGGATCTCAGTGAAAGGGGAGAAGAGGACCTCAGTGAAGGGGAGAAGAGGACCCCAGTGAAAGGGGAGAAGAGGACCTCAGTGAAAGGGGAGAAGAGGACCTCTGTGAAAGGGGAGAAGAGGACCTAAATGAAAGGGGAGAAGAGGACCTCAGTGAAAGGGGAGAAGAGGACCTCAGTGAAGTGCAGAAGAGGACCTCAGTGAAAGGGGGAAGAGGACCCAGTGAAAGGGGAGAACAGGATCTCAGTGAAAGAGGAGAAGAGGATCTCAGTGAAAGGGGAGAAGAGGACCTCAGTGAAGGGGAGAAGAGCATCACAGTGAAAGGGGAGAAGTGGACCTCAGTGAAAGGGGAGAAGAGGATCTCAGTGAAGCGGAGAGGAGGACCTCAGTGAAAGGGGAGAAGAGGATCTCAGTTAAAGGGGAGAAGGGGACCTCAGTGAAGGGGAGAAAAGGATACAAGTGAAAGGGGAGAAGAGGTCCTCAGTGAAGGGGAGAAGAGGACCTCAGTGAAAGGGGAGAAGAGGATCTCAGTGAAGGGGAGAAGAGGATCTCAGTGAAAGGGAAGAAGAGGACCCAGTGAAAGGGGAGAAGAGGACCTCAATGAAAGGGGAGAAGAGGACCTCAGTGAAAGGGGAGAAGAGGATCTCAGTGAAAGGGGAGAACAGGATTTCAGTGAAAGGGGAGAAGAGGACCTCAATGAAAGGGGAGAAGAGGACCTCAGTGAAAGGGGAGAAGAGGACCTCAGTGAAAGGGGAGAAGAGGACCTCAGTGAAAGGGGAGAAGAGGATCTCAGTGAAAGGGGAGAAGGGGACCCAGTGAAAGGGGAGAAGAGGACCTGAATGAAAGGGGAGAAGAGGACCTCAGTGAAAGGGGAGGAGATGATCTCAGTGAAAGGGGAGAAGAGGACCTCAGTGAAAGGGAGAAGGTCACCTCAGTGAAATGGGAGAAAAGGACCTCAGTGAAAGGGGTGAAGAGGACCTCAGTGGACGGGGAGAAGAGGACCTCAGTGAAATTGGAGAAGAGGCCCTCAGTGAAATGGGAGAAGAGGATCTCAGTGAAAGAGGAGACGAGGACCTCAGTGAAAGGGGAGAAGAGAACCTCAATCAAAGGGGAGAAGAGGACCTCAATGAAAGGGGAGAAAAGGATCTCAGTGAAGGGGAGAAGAGGATCTCAGTGAAAGGGGAGAAGAGGACCTCACTGAAATGGGAGAAGAGGACCTCAATGACAGGGGAGAAGAGGACCTCAGTGAAAGGGGAGTAGAGGACCTCAGTGAAGGGGAGAAGAGGACCTCAGTGAAAGGGGAGAAGAGGACCTCAATGAAAGGGGAGAAGAGGAACTCAGTGAACGGCGAGAAGAGGACATCAATGAAAGGGGAGAAGAGGACCTCAATGAAAGGGGAGAAGAGGATCTCAGTGAAGGGGAGAAGAGGACCTCAGTGAAAGTGGAGAAGAGGAACTCAGTGAAAGGGGATAGGAGGACCTCAAAGAAAGGGGAGAAGAGGACCTCAATGAAAGGGGAGAAGAGGACCTCAATGAAAGCGGAGAAGAGTACCTCAGTGAAAGGGGAGAAGAGGACCTCAATGAAAGGGGAGAACAGGATCTCACTGAAAGGGGAGAAGAGGACCTCAATGAAACGGGAGGAGGATCTCAGTGAAGGGGAGAACAGGACCTCAGTGAAAGGGGAGAAGAGGATCTCAGTGAAAGGGGAGAAGAGGACCTCAGTGAAAGGGGAGAAGAGGACCTCAGTGAAAGGGGAGAAGAGGACCTCAGTGAAAGGGGAGAAGATGAGCTCCATGAAAGGGGAGAAGAGGACCTCAGTGAAAGGGGAGAAGAGGACCTCAGTGAAATGGGAGAAGAGGATCTCAGTGAAATGGGAGAAGAGGATCTCAGTGAAAGGGGAGAAGAGGACCTCAGTGAAGGGGAGAAGAGGATCTCAGTGAAAGGGGAGAAGAGGATCTCAGTGAAATGGGAGAAGAGGATCTCAGTGAAAGGGGAGAAGAGGACCTCAGTGAAGGGGACAAGAGGACCTCAGTGAAAGGGGAGAAGAGGACCTAAATGAAAGGGGAGAAGAGGACCTCAGTGAAAGGGGAGAAGAGGACCTCAGTGAAGGGGAGAAGAGGACCTCAGTGAAAGGGGAGAAGAGGACCTCAATGAAAGGGGAGAACAGGATCTCACTGAAAGGGGAGAAGAGGAGCTCAATGAAACGGGAGGAGGATCTCAGTGAAGGGGAGAACAGGACCTCAGTGAAAGGGGAGAAGAGGATCTCAGTGAAAGGGGAGAAGAGGACCTCAGTGAAAGGGGAGAAGAGGACCTCAGTGAAAGGGGAGAAGAGGACCTCAGTGAAAGGGGAGAAGATGAGCTCCGTGAAAGGGGAGAAGAGGACCTCAGTGAAAGGGGAGAAGAGGACCTCAGTGAAATGGGAGAAGAGGATCTCAGTGAAATGGGAGAAGAGGATCTCAGTGAAAGGGGAGAAGAGGACCTCAGTGAAGGGGAGAAGAGGATCTCAGTGAAAGGGGAGAAGAGGATCTCAGTGAAATGGGAGAAGAGGATCTCAGTGAAAGGGGAGAAGAGGACCTCAGTGAAGGGGACAAGAGGACCTCAGTGAAAGGGGAGAAGAGGACCTAAATGAAAGGGGAGAAGAGGACCTCAGTGAAAGGGGAGAAGAGGACCTCAGTGAAGGGGAGAAGAGGACCTCAGTGAAAGGGGAGAAGAGGATCTCAGTGAAAGGGGAGAAGAGGACCCAGTGAAAGGGGAGAACAGGATCTCAGTGAAAGAGGAGAAGAGGATCTCAGTGAAAGGGGAGAAGAGGACCTCAGTGAAGGGGAGAAGAGGATCTCAGTGAAAGGGGAGAAGAGGACCTCAGTGAAGGGGAGAAGAGGACCTCAGTGAAAGGGGAGAAGAGGATCTCAGTGAAAGGGGAGAAGATGACCTCAGCGAAAGGGGAGAAGAGGACCTCAGTGAAGGGGGAGAAGAGGGCCTCAGTGAAAGGGGAGAAGAGGACCTCAGTGAAATGGGAGAAGAGGACCTCAGTGAAGGGGAGAAGAGGAAATCAGTGAAGGGGGAGAAGAGGACCTCAGTGAAAGGGGAGAAGAGGACATATGTGAAAGGGGAGAAGAGGACCTCAGTGAAAGGGGAGAAGAGGACCTCAGTGAAAGGGGAGAAGAGGACCTCAGTGAAGGGAGAGCAGAGGACCTCAGTGAAAGGGAGAAGAGGACCTCAGTGAAAGGGGAGAATCGGACCTTAGTGAAAGGGCAGAAGAGGACCTCAGTGAAAGGGGAGAAGAGGACCTCAGTGAAGGGGGAGAAGAGTACCTCAGTGAAAGGGGAGAAGAGGACCTCAGTGAAAGGGAGAAGAGGACCCAGTGAAAGGGGAGAAGAGGACATCAGTGAAAGGGGAGAAGAGGACCTCAGTGAAAGGGAGAAGAGGACCCAGTGAAAGGGGAGAAGAGGACCTCAATGAAAGGGGAGAAGAGGACCTCAGTGAAGTGGAGAAGATCACCTCAGTGAAAGGCGGAAGAGGGTCTCAGTGAAGGGGAGAAGATCACCTCAGTGAAAGGGGAGATGAGGATCTCAGTGAAGGGGAGAAGATCACCTCAGTGAAAGGCGGAAGAGGGTCTCAGTGAAGGGGAGAACATCACCTCAGTGAATGGCGGAAGAGGTTCTCAGTGAAGGGGTGAAGATCACCTCGGTGAAAGGCGGAAGAGGGTCTCAGTGAAGGGGAGAAGAGGACCTCAGTGAAAGGCGGATGAGGATCTCAGTGAAGTGGAGAAGATCACCTCAGTGAAAGGGAGAAGAGGACCTCAGTGAAAGGGGAGAAGAGGACCTCAATGAAAGCGGAGAAGAGGACCTCAGTGAAACGGGAGAAGAGGACCTCAATGAAAGGGGAGAAGAGGATCTCAGTGAAAGGGGAGAAGAGGATTTCAGTGAAGGGGAGAAGAGGACCTCAGTGAAAGGGGAGAAGAGGACCTCAGTGAAAGGGGAGAAGAGGACCTCAGTGAAAGGGGAGAAGATGAGCTCAGTGAAAGGGGAGAAGAGGACCTCAGTGAAAGGGGAGAAGAGGACCTCAGTGAAATGGGAGAAGAGGATCTCAGTGAAATGGGAGAAGAGGATCTCAGTGAAAGTGGAGAAGAGGACCTCAGTGAAGGGGAGAAGAGGATCTCAGTGAAAGGGGAGTAGAGGATCTCAGTGAAATGGGAGAAGAGGATCTCAGTGAAAGGGGAGAAGAGGACCTCAGTGAAGGGGAGAAGAGGACCCCAGTGAAAGGGGAGAAGAGGACCTCAGTGAAAGGGGAGAAGAGGACCTCTGTGAAAGGGGAGAAGTGGACCTAAATGAAAGGGGAGAAGAGGACCTCAGTGAAAGGGGAGAAGAGGACCTCAGTGAAGGGTAGAAGAGGACCTCAGTGAAAGGGGGAAGAGGACCCAGTGAAAGGGGAGAACAGGATCTCAGTGAAAGAGGAGAAGAGGATCTCAGTGAAAGGGGAGAAGAGGACCTCAGAGAAGGGGAGAAGAGGATCTCAGTGAAAGGGGAGAAGAGGACCTCAGTGAAAGGGGAGAAGAGGATCTCAGTGAAGTGGAGAGGAGGACCTCAGTGAAAGGGGAGAAGAGGATCTCAGTTAAAGGGGAGAAGAGGACCTCAGTGAAGGGGAGAAGAGGATACAAGTGAAAGGGGAGAAGAGGTCCTCAGTGAAGGGGAGAAGAGGACCTCAGTGAAAGGGGAGAAGAGGATCTCAGTGAAGGGGAGAAGAGGATCTCAGTGAATGGGGAGAAGAGGACCCAGTGAAAGGGGAGAAGAGGACCTCAATGAAAGGGGAGAAGAGGACCTCAGTGAAAGGGGAGAAGAGGATCTCAGTGAAAGGGGAGAACAGGATTTCAGTGAAAGGGGAGAAGAGGATCTCAATGAAAGGGGAGAAGAGGACCTCAGTGAAAGGGGAGAAGAGGACCTCAGTGAAAGGGGAGAAGAGGACCTCAGTGAAAGGGGAGAAGAGGATCTCAGTGAAAGGGGAGAAGGGGACCCAGTGAAAGGAGAGAAGAGGACCTGAATGAAAGGGGAGAAGAGGACCTCAGTGAAAGGGGAGGAGATGATCTCAGTGAAAGGGGAGAAGAGGACCTCAGTGAAAGGGAGAAGATCACCTCAGTGAAATGGGAGAAAAGGACCTCAGTGAAAGGGGTGAAGAGGACCTCAGTGGACGGGGAGAAGAGGACCTCAGTGAAATTGGAGAAGAGGCCCTCAGTGAAATGGGAGAAGAGGATCTCAGTGAAAGAGGAGACGAGGACCTCAGTGAAAGGGGAGAAGAGGACCTCAATCAAAGGGGAAAAGAGGACCTCAATGAAAGGGGAGAAAAGGATCTCAGTGAAGGGGAGAAGAGGATCTCAGTGAAAGGGGAGAAGAGGACCTCACTGAAATGGGAGAAGAGGACCTCAATGACAGGGGAGAAGAGGACCTCAGTGAAAGGGGAGTAGAGGACCTCAGTGAAGGGGAGAAGAGGACCTCAGTGAAAGGGGAGAAGAGGACCTCAATGAATGGGGAGAAGAGGACCTCAGTGAACGGCGAGAAGAGGACATCAATGAAAGGGGAGAAGAGGACCTCAATGAAAGGGGAGAAGAGGATCTCAGTGAAGGGGAGAAGAGGACCTCAGTGAAAGGGGAGAAGAGGAACTCAGTGAAAGGGGATAGGAGGACCTCAAAGAAAGGGGAGAAGAGGACCTCAATGAAAGGGGATAAGAGGACCTCAATGAAAGCGGAGAAGAGTACCTCAGTGAAAGGGGAGAAGAGGACCTCAATGAAAGGGGAGAACAGGATCTCACTGAAAGGGGAGAAGAGGACCTCAATGAAAGGGGAGGAGGATCTCAGTGAAGGGGAGAACAGGACCTCAGTGAAAGGGGAGAAGAGGATCTGAGTGAAAGGGGAGAAGAGGATTTCAGTGAAGGGGAGAAGAGGACCTCAGTGAAAGGGGAGAAGAGGACCTCAGTGAAAGGGGAGAAGAGGACCTCAGTGAAAGGGGAGAAGATGAGCTCCGTGAAAGGGAAGAAGAGGACCTCAGTGAAAGGGGAGAAGAGGACCTCAGTGAAATGGGAGAAGAGGATCTCAGTGAAATGGGAGAAGAGGATCTCAGTGAAAGGGGAGAAGAGGACCTCAGTGAAGGGGAGAAGAGGATCTCAGTGAAAGGGGAGAAGAGGATCTCAGTGAAATGTGAGAAGAGGATCTCAGTGAAAGGGGAGAAGAGGACCTCAGTGAAGGGGACAAGAGGACCTCAGTGAAAGGGGAGAAGAGGACCTAAATGAAAGGGGAGAAGAGGACCTCAGTGAAAGGGGAGAAGAGCACCTCAGTGAAGGGGAGAAGAGGACCTCAGTGAAAGGGGAGAAGAGGATCTCAGTGAAAGGGGAGAAGAGGACCCAGTGAAAGGGGAGAACAGGATCTCAGTGAAAGAGGAGAAGAGGATCTCAGTGAAAGGGGAGAAGAGGACCTCAGTGAAGGGGAGAAGAGGATCTCAGTGAAAGGGGAGAAGAGGACCTCAGTGAAGGGGAGAAGAGGACCTCAGTGAAAGGGGAGAAGAGGATCTCAGTGAAAGGGGAGAAGATGACCTCAGTGAAAGGGGAGAAGAGGACCTCAGTGAAGGGGGAGAAGAGGGCCTCAGTGAAAGGGGAGAAGAGGACCTCAGTGAAATGGGAGAAGAGGACCTCAGTGAAGAGGAGAAGAGGAAATCAGTGAAGGGGGAGAAGAGGACCTCAGTGAAAGGGGAGAAGAGGACATATGTGAAAGGGGAGAAGAGGACCTCAGTGAAAGGGGAGAAGAGGACCTCAGTGAAAGGGGAGAAGAGGACCTCAGTGAAGGGGGAGCAGAGCACCTCAGTGAAAGGGAGAAGAGGACCTCAGTGAAAGGGGAGAAGCGGACCTTAGTGAAAGGGCAGAAGAGGACCTCAGTGAAAGGGGAGAAGAGGACCTCAGTGAAGGGGGAGAAGAGTACCTCAGTGAAAGGGGAGAAGAGGACCTCAGTGAAAGGGAGAAGAGGACCCAGTGAAAGGGGAGAAGAGGACATCTGTGAAAGGGGAGAAGAGGACCTCAGTGAAAGGGAGAAGAGGACCCAGTGAAAGGGGAGAAGAGGACCTCAATGAAAGGGGAGAAGAGGACCTCAGTGAAGTGGAGAAGATCACCTCAGTGAAAGGCGGAAGAGGGTCTCAGTGAAGGGGAGAAGATCACCTCAGTGAAAGGGGAGATGAGGATCTCAGTGAAGGGGAGAAGATCACCTCAGTGAAAGGCGGAAGAGGGTCTCAGTGAAGGGGAGAACATCACCTCAGTGAATGGCGGAAGAGGTTCTCAGTGAAGGGGTGAAGATCACCTCGGTGAAAGGCGGAAGAGGGTCTCAGTGAAGGGGAGAAGAGGACCTCAGTGAAAGGCGGATGAGGATCTCAGTGAAGTGGAGAAGATCACCTCAGTGAAAGGGAGAAGAGGACCTCAGTGAAAGGGGAGAAGAGGATCTCAGTGAAAGGGGAGAAGAGGACCTCAATGAAAGGGGAGAAGAGGATCTCAGTGAAAGGGGAGAAGAGGATTTCAGTGAAGGGGAGAAGAGGACCTCGGTGAAAGGGGAGAAGAGGACCTCAGTGAAAGGGGAGAAGAGGACCTCAGTGAAAGGGGAGAAGATGAGCTCAGTGAAAGGGGAGAAGAGGACCTCAGTGAAAGGGGAGAAGAGGACCTCAGTGAAATGGGAGAAGAGGATCTCAGTGAAATGGGAGAAGAGGATCTCAGTGAAAGTGGAGAAGAGGACCTCAGTGAAGGGGAGAAGAGGATCTCAGTGAAAGGGGAGTAGAGGATCTCAGTGAAATGGGAGAAGAGGATCTCAGTGAAAGGGGAGAAGAGGACCTCAGTGAAGGGGAGAAGAGGACCCCAGTGAAAGGGGAGAAGAGGACCTCAGTGAAAGGGGAGAAGGGGACCTCTGTGAAAGGGGAGAAGAGGACCTAAATGAAAGGGGAGAAGAGGACCTCAGTGAAAGGGGAGAAGAGGACCTCAGTGAAGGGGAGAAGAGGACCTCAGTGAAAGGGGGAAGAGGACCCAGTGAAAGGGGAGAACAGGATCTCAGTGAAAGAGGAGAAGAGGATCTCAGTGAAAGGGGAGAAGAGGACCTCAGTGAAGGGGAGAAGAGGATCTCAGTGAAAGGGGAGAAGAGGACCTCAGTGAAAGGGGAGAAGAGGATCTCAGTGAAGCGGAGAGGAGGACCTCAGTGAAGGGGAGAAAAGGATACAAGTGAAAGGGGAGAAGAGGTCCTCAGTGAAGGGGAGAAGAGGACCTCAGTGAAAGGGGAGAAGAGGATCTCAGTTAAAGGGGAGAAGAGGACCTCAGTGAAGGGGAGAAAAGGATACAAGTGAAAGGGGAGAAGAGGTCCTCAGTGAAGGGGAGAAGAGGACCTCAGTGAAAGGGGAGAAGAGGATCTCAGTGAAGGGGAGAAGAGGATCTCAGTGAATGGGGAGAAGAGGACCCAGTGAAAGGGGAGAAGAGGACCTCAATGAAAGGGGAGAAGAGGACCTCAGTGAAAGGGGAGAAGACGACCTCAGTGAAAGGGGAGAACAGGATTTCAGTGAAAGGGGAGAAGAGGATCTCAATGAAAGGGGAGAAGAGGACCTCAGTGAAAGGGGAGAAGAGGACCTCAGTGAAAGGGGAGAAGAGGACCTCAGTGAAAGGGGAGAAGAGGATCTCAGTGAAAGGGGAGAAGAGGACCCAGTGAAAGGAGATAAGAGGACCTGAATGAAAGGGGAGAAGAGGACCTCAGTGAAAGGGGAGGAGATGATCTCAGTGAAAGGGGAGAAGAGGACCTCAGTGAAAGGGAGAAGATCACCTCAGTGAAATGGGAGAAAAGGACCTCAGTGAAAGGGGTGAAGAGGACCTCAGTGGACAGGGAGAAGAGGACCTCAGTGAAATTGGAGAAGAGGCCCTCAGTGAAATGGGAGAAGAGGATCTCAGTGAAAGAGGAGACGAGGACCTCAGTGAAAGGGGAGAAGTGGACCTCAATCAAAGGGGAGAAGAGGACCTCAATGAAAGGGGAGAAAAGGATCTCAGTGAAGGGGAGAAGAGGATCTCAGTGAAAGGGGAGAAGAGGACATCACTGAAATGGGAGAAGAGGACCTCAATGACAGGGGAGAAGAGGACCTCAGTGAAAGGGGAGTAGAGGACCTCGGTGAAGGGGAGAAGAGGACCTCAGTGAAAGGGGAGAAGAGGACCTCAATGAAAGGGGAGAAGAGGACCTCAGTGAACGGCGAGAAGAGGACATCAATGAAAGGGGAGAAGAGGACCTCAATGAAAGGGGAGAAGAGGATCTCAGTGAAGGGGAGAAGAGGACCTCAGTGAAAGTGGAGAAGAGGAACTCAGTGAAAGGGGATAGGAGGACCTCAAACAAAGGGGAGAAGAGGACCTCAATGAAAGGGGAGAAGAGGACCTCAATGAAAGCGGAGAAGAGTACCTCAGTGAAAGGGGAGAAGAGGACCTCAATGAAAGGGGAGAACAGGATCTCACTGAAAGGGGAGAAGAGGACCTCAATGAAAGGGGAGGAGGATCTCAGTGAAGGGGAGAACAGGACCTCAGTGAAAGGGGAGAAGAGGATCTCAGTGAAAGGGGAGAAGAGGATTTCAGTGAAGGGGAGAAGAGGACCTCAGTGAAAGGGGAGAAGAGGACCTCAGTGAAAGGGGAGAAGAGGACCTCAGTGAAAGGGGAGAAGATGAGCTCCGTGAAAGGGGAGAAGAGGACCTCAGTGAAAGGGGAGAAGAGGACCTCAGTGAAATGGGAGAAGAGGATCACAGTGAAATGGGAGAAGAGGATCTCAGTGAAAGGGGAGAAGAGGACCTCAGTGAAGGGGAGAAGAGGATCTCAGTGAAAGGGGAGAAGAGGATCTCAGTGAAATGGGAGAAGAGGATCTCAGTGAAAGGGGAGAAGAGGACCTCAGTGAAGGGGACAAGAGGACCTCAGTGAAAGGGGAGAAGAGGATCTCAGTGAAAGGGGAGAAGAGGACCCAGTGAAAGGGGAGAACAGGATCTCAGTGAAAGAGGAGAAGAGGATCTCAGTGAAAGGGGAGAAGAGGACCTCAGTGAAGGGGAGAAGAGGATCTCAGTGAAAGGGGAGAAGAGGACCTCAGTGAAGGGGAGAAGAGGACCTCAGTGAAAGGGGAGAAGAGGATCTCAGTGAAAGGGGAGAAGATGTCCTCAGTGAAAGGGGAGAAGAGGACCTCAGTGAAGGGGGAGAAGAGGGCCTCAGTGAAAGGGGAGAAGAGGACCTCAGTGAAATGGGAGAAGAGGACCTCAGTGAAGGGGAGAAGAGGACATCAGTGAAGGGGGAGAAGAGGACCTCAGTGAAAGGGGAGAAGAGGACATATGTGAAAGGGGAGAAGAGTTCCTCAGTGAAAGGGGAGAAGAGGACCTCAGTGAAAGGGGAGAAGAGGACCTCAGTGAAGGGGGAGAAGAGGACCTCAGTGAAAGGGAGAAGAGGACCTCAGTGAAAGGGGAGAAGCGGACCTTAGTGAAAGGGCAGAAGAGGACCTCAGTGAAAGGGGAGAAGAGGACCTCAGTGAAGGGGGAGAAGAGGATCTCAGTGAAAGGGGAGAAGAGGACCTCAGTGAAGGGGACAAGAGGACCTCAGTGAAAGGGGAGAAGAGGATCTCAGTGAAAGGGGAGAAGAGGACCCAGTGAAAGGGGAGAACAGGATCTCAGTGAAAGAGGAGAAGAGGATCTCAGTGAAAGGGGAGAAGAGGACCTCAGTGAAGGGGAGAAGAGGATCTCAGTGAAAGGGGAGAAGAGGACCTCAGTGAAGGGGAGAAGAGGACCTCAGTGAAAGGGGAGAAGAGGATCTCAGTGAAATGGGAGAAGAGGATCTCAGTGAAAGGGGAGAAGAAGACCTCAGTGAAGGGGACAAGAGGACCTCAGTGAAAGGGGAGAAGAGGATCTCAGTGAAAGGGGAGAAGAGGACCCAGTGAAAGGGGAGAACAGGATCTCAGTGAAAGAGGAGAAGAGGATCTCAGTGAAAGGGGAGAAGAGGACCTCAGTGAAGGGGAGAAGAGGATCTCAGTGAAAGGGGAGAAGAGGACCTCAGTGAAGGGGAGAAGAGGACCTCAGTGAAAGGGGAGAAGAGGATCTCAGTGAAAGGGGAGAAGATGTCCTCAGTGAAAGGGGAGAAGAGGACCTCAGTGAAGGGTGAGAAGAGGGCCTCAGTGAAAGGGGAGAAGAGGACCTCAGTGAAATGGGAGAAGAGGACCTCAGTGAAGGGGAGAAGAGGACATCAGTGAAGGGGGAGAAGAGGACCTCAGTGAAAGGGGAGAAGAGGACATATGTGAAAGGGGAGAAGAGGACCTCAGTGAAAGGGGAGAAGAGGACCTCAGTGAAAGGGGAGAAGAGGACCTCAGTGAAGGGGGAGAAGAGGACCTCAGTGAAAGGGAGAAGAGGACCTCAGTGAAAGGGGAGAAGCGGACCTTAGTGAAAGGGCAGAAGAGGACCTCAGTGAAAGGGGAGAAGAGGACCTCAGTGAAGGGGGAGAAGAGTACCTCAGTGAAAGGGGAGAAGAGGACCTCAGTGAAAGGGAGAAGAGGACCCAGTGAAAGGGGAGAAGAGGACATCAGTGAAAGGGGAGAAGAGGACCTCAGTGAAAGGGAGAAGAGGACCCAGTGAAAGGGGAGAAGAGGACCTCAATGAAAGGGGAGAAGAGGACCTCAGTGAAGTGGAGAAGATCACCTCAGTGAAAGGCAGAAGAGGGTCTCAGTGAAGGGGAGAAGATCACCTCAGTGAAAGGGGAGATGAGGATCTCAGTGAAGGGGAGAAGATCACCTCAGTGAAAGGCGGAAGAGGGTCTCAGTGAAGGGGAGAACATCACCTCAGTGAATGGCGGAAGAGGTTCTCAGTGAAGTGGTGAAGATCACCTCGGTGAAAGGCGGAAGAGGGTCTCAGTGAAGGGGAGAAGAGGACCTCAGTGAAAGGCGGATGAGGATCTCAGTGAAGTGGAGAAGATCACCTCAGTGAAAGGGAGAAGAGGACCTCAGTGAAAGGGGAGAAGAGGACCTCAATGAAAGCGGAGAAGAGGACCTCAGTGAAAGGGGAGAAGAGTACCTCAATGAAAGGGGAGAAGAGGATCTCAGTGAAAGGGGAGAAGAGGATTTCAGTGAAGGGGAGAAGAGGACCTCAGTGAAAGGGGGAAGAGGACCTCAGTGAAAGGGGAGAAGAGGACCTCAGTGAAAGGGGAGAAGATGAGCTCAGTGAAAGGGGAGAAGAGGACCTCAGTGAAAGGGGAGAAGAGGACATCAGTGAAATGGCAGAAGAGGATCTCAGTGAAATGGGAGAAGAGGATCTCAGTGAAAGTGGAGAAGAGAACCTCAGTGAAGGGGAGAAGAGGATCTCAGTGAAAGGGGAGTAGAGGATCTCAGTGAAATGGGAGAAGAGGATCTCAGTGAAAGGGGAGAAGAGGGCCTCAGTGAAGGGGAGAAGAGGACTCCAGTGAAAGGGGAGAAGAGGACCTCAGTGAAAGGGGAGAAGAGGACCTCTGTGAAAGGGGAGAAGAGGACCTAAATGAAAGGGGAGAAGAGAACCTCAGTGAAAGGGGAGAAGAGGACCTCAGTGAAGGGGAGAAGAGGACCTCAGTGAAAGGGGGAAGAGGGCCCAGTGAAAGGGGAGAACAGGATCTCAGTGAAAGAGGAGAAGAGGATCTCAGTGAAAGGGGAGAAGAGGACCTCAGTGAAGGGGAGAAGAGGATCTCAGTGAAAGGGGAGAAGAGGACCTCAGTGAAAGGGGAGAAGAGGATCTCAGTGAAAGGGGAGAAGAGGACCTCAGTGAAAGGGGAGAAGAGGACCTCAGTGAAGGGGGAGAAGAGGACCTCAGTGAAATGGGAGAAGAGGACCTCAGTGAAGGGGAGAAGAGGACATCAGTGAAGGGGAGAAGAGGACCTCAGTGAAAGGGGAGAAGAGGACATATGTGAAAGGGGAGAAGAGGATCTCAGTGAAAGGGGAGAAGAGGACCTCAGTGAAAGGGGAGAAGAGGACCTCAGTGAAGGGGGAGAAGAGGACCTCAGTGAAGGGGGAGAAGAGGACCTCAGTGAATGGGGAGAAGTGGATCTCAGTGAAAGTGGACAAGAGGACCTCAGTGAAGGGGAGAAGAGGACCTCAGTGAAAGGGGAGAAGAGGACCTCAGTGAAAGGGGAGAAGAGGATCTCAGTGAAAGGGGACAAGTGGACCTCAGTGAAGGGGAGAAGAGGACCTCAGTGAAAGGGGTGTAGCGGACCTTAGTGAAAGGGCAGAAGAGGACCTCAGTGAAAGGGGAGAAGAGGACCTCAGTGAAGGGGGAGAAGAGTACCTCAGTGAAAGGGGAGAAGAGGACCTCAGTGAAAGGGAGAAGAGGACCCAGTGAAAGGGGAGAAGAGGACCTCAGTGAAAGGGAGAAGAGGACCCAGTGAAAGGGGAGAAGAGGACCTCAATGAAAGGGGAGAAGAGGACCTCAGTGAAGTGGAGAAGATCACCTCAGTGAAAGGGGAGATGAGGATCTCAGTGAAGGGGAGAAGATCACCTCAGTGAAAGGCGGAAGAGGGTCTCAGTGAAGGGGAGAAGATCACCTCAGTGAATGGCGGAAGAGGTTCTCAGTGAAGGGGTGAAGATCACCTCAGTGAAAGGCGGAAGAGGATCTCAGTGAAGGGGAGAAGATCACCTCAGTGAAAGGCGGAAGAGGGTCTCAGTGAAGGGGAGAAGAGGACCTCAGTGAAAGGCGGAAGACGATCTCAGTGAAGTGGAGAAGATCACCTCAGTGAAAGGGAGAAGAGGACCTCAGTGAAAGGGGAGAAGAGGATCTCAGTGAAGGGGAGAAGATCACCTCAGTGAAAGGCGGAAGAGGGTCTCAGTGAAGGGGAGAAGAGGACCTCAGTGAAAGGCGGAAGAGTACCTCAGTGATGGGGGGGCGGAGAGGAACATAGTGATGGGGAGAAGAGGTCCTCCGTGAAGGGGGAAGAGGATCTCAGTGAAGGGTGAAGAGGATTTCAGTGAAGGGGGGAGGAGGACCTCAGTGAAGTGGGGAGGAGGACCTCCGTGAAGGGGAGAAGATGACCTCAGTGCAGAGTAATGGAGTACCTCAGTGATAGGGAAAGAGAACTTCAGAGAAAAGGGGAGAAGGTGGATCTCAGTGAAGGAGAGGAGAGGACCACAGTGAAAGGGTGGGAACAGAGGACCCAAGATTGCAGAGAGTGTCTTTTCAGATAGCTTTTAGCGAAGTGATAGTTTGGTTGATACAAATTTTGAAAGTGACCTTTTCAATGTAACAGTTAAGTTAATTTTTTAGAGGGCAAGACAATGTCTCCCTGAAAAGCTGAATAAATTATTTGGTAATCAGAGCATTAGTTAATAATGATTGCCTCAGCTTCTGCAAAGGCTCAGTGCAGTGTTGAGGGAGTAATGCATTGTAGCAATTTGGTCTTTGGGGGGAGATATTAAACCCTGTCAGCCTGCTTAGGTGGGCATAAGACACTCTTTGACACTATTGAAAGAAGAGCAGGGCAGTTGTTGTAGTGTCCTGGCCGATCAACTGTCGCAAAAACATATAATTGGTCATTTGTCTCATTGCTACTTGTGGGATTTTTCTGTGTGCAATTTGGCTGTCGCATTTGGCCACATAACAGCAATGGCTACACTTCCAAAGTACTTCATTGGATGCAAATCGCTTTGGGATGTCCTGAGGCCGTGAAAGGCGCGATACAAACGCAAATTCTCCTTCTTCTTCACTTTACTCCTGAGTCCAAGCCCAAGTAACTTCTAGTGTCGGGCTCTTCAGATTATTTGCCATTTACAGATTTTCCTGTTCTAATATATAAATATCTCAACATAAAACTGTCATGAACCACCATTGACTGTTTATCTGTTCCCAACACCTGTTTCAGGGATCTGAGAGAGACATGGAATATTCTGGACTAGATTTCTCCCTATAAAGGTTGCATTGTACTGCTGCACCAGGGCGGCCTGAAAGGATAATTACTAGTCCTAGCCCCTTTAGGGCTACCCCGGATCAGGCGTATTCCTCAGATGTTCACTTTCAACTAAAGTTTGAGGTAGCCGAATCCTAAAGACGCTTAATTGGGTTTAAAGGTCCGGACTACCTCTCCCTAAAGGAAAGGAACAACCTGAAAATGTTACCGTCCTCCAGATAGCACTTTTAATAAGTTTAGCTCGACTGTAACGTTCCGGATATTATGAGGGTCCGGAAAACTCCCCCAGAATTCTGCAACTCCTCACCAAAGAGTGTACAGAGATTGAGTTCGCAAGTTTGATACAGATGTATTATGTGAGACAATTCTAAAGATATATAGATTTATTAAAGAACCGACATATAATTTACAGTTGGTGAGTCAATCGCAATGTTAACAGTTCCAAAAAGAGAAAGCTTTACAATCTTATCAGAGATCCTTACTCTCAAATCTTAACTTCGCTACAGTTTTACAGTTCTTAAAGTTTATTCAGGATATCCACCAAAATCAAATACAGTACCTTGATCCCCGAGGTACAAAGAGTTGTAGACTTACAGAGCTAGCTCTGAAGCCGAGAATCGCTTTGCCCCTTTAAGCGAGTCTATTATCCCATTTGAGAGTTCAATATTTATACCCTTTTCCAGTAGTATTTCCTTTAAGGTTTTCTGCTGATATAAGCTAATTATCTCTAGTCATTTTTCTGCTGACCCCTGCAGTTCTTAGTCACCTCAGCTGGTAGCAGTACAGAACCATGTCTCCTCTCTAGGTGTTCTAAATTTATCATAAAAAATGGCGTAACAGCAGGTGCGCTTTACTTGTTATCATTTTTATGAAGGCAGATGTTTGTTACTTTTATGTGCTCCTTTACAAGGTGTAAATTAGAACACCTTGTACCGGGTAAATATTGTCTTGTTCCCAAAGATTCAGACTGTCAGGAGCCTTTACCCTTCTGTTTCAATAAGGTTCAACAATTCAGTGCCAACAACTTATCTCTATAGCCAGAATGCTATCACAGCTTTTTCATCGTTAGGTTTCTAGATTTCCAGACCCAGTTTGTCATGTTTTAATAAGGCCAGAATTCTTTCATAGAATGGTGTCTTTTTCTGAATAGGTTATCTGGCTTATTCCTTCACAGGCCCTGGTAAAATGGAATCTTAATCTCGGTTTAATCCTTGCGGAACTGAAAAAGGAAAATGTGGAAGCAGTCAGTAGGTCAGTCAGCACCCGTGGAGCGACTAAACAAGTTAACATGTGTAGAGCCTTCATTAGAACTGGAAGAAATTATAGATGAGCAGCATTTTAAAAAGGAACAAAATAAAGGGGTAAGGAAGAATACATTGAACGTGTGAATAGCTGTGGCAGTAGAATGGTGGTGGTTGGTGGCGGGGGTGCGGGGCGTAAGGCAGGAAAAACTGGCAAAGCAGAGCCGGCTCCAGTGGCCCAGGAACCAGGAAGAAAAAAAGCAGTTCAGCACCAAGGATGCAGACCACCCACCACCCCCCCCCCCCCCCACCACCCCCCAAGCACAGTGTTCCGATCAAGGGTGACCCTCCTATGTGCCAACCTGGAATGCCAACACACCCATCCCACACCACCAACATTTCCTGTCAAAGAGAAAGTGGGAGCTACAGGTAAGGTCCAAAGTTATTAAAGTCAATATTAAAGTGAGAGGGCTGCAAAGTATATAACAGAAAGATAATGTGCTGTTCCTCAAGCTTGCATTGAGTTTCATTGGAAAGTGTAGAAGGCCAATGATGAAGAAGTCAGAGTGGGAGTGGAATGAAGAATTGAACTGACAAGCCACAGGGAGCCTGGGGACAAACTTGTGGTGCCGGCAAACTGGTCACCTAATCTACATCGAATATACAGCACAGAAACAGGCCATTTGGCCCAACCAGTCCATGCCAGCATTTATGCTCCACATGAGCCTCTTTCCACATCTAAATCTATCAGCATAACCCTCTCTTCCCTTCTCCCTCATATGCTTATGTAGCCTCCCCTTAAATGCATCTATACTACAGTATTTGCTTCAACCACTCCCTGTGGTAGCATGTTCCACATTCTCACCACTCTTTGGGTAAAGAAGTTTCTTCTGAATTCCCTATTAGATTTCTTGGTGACTATCTTATATTGATGGCCTCTAGTTATGCTCTTCCCCACAAGTGGAAACATTGGGGGTGATTTTGTCAATGGGGGTGAGTTGGAGGCAGGACTGCTGCTTGTCGGGTTTCAGTCCCGCCTCCATCGAGTTGTGGCCAACCCACGCTATTTTCCCTTGACTGACCTTGTTAAGCCCGCCCAGCGGGCTTAGCAGGCCAATTAAGGGGAAGACAGTTACAGAGAATGTCAGCGTATGACGTTTCATCTGTCAAAAATTTGACAGATGAATTGTCAGTGTTTGACAGCTCTGTGAAGCTGTCAAACACTGACATTCTCTGTTTGATGAGTTCTTGTATTCACGACTCATCAAACCTCTTGTGAGCAGAAATCAGATGGTTGTTGCATCGGCGAATGCAGCAGCCATCTGTCATCTCTGCCGGTGAGATGCGAGACTCTCCGCGTCCCCAACTGTTGGAGCCTGCAGGAAGAAACAAAGGTAAGTAAACATTTTCTATCACTTTCCACTCACCTCACATACTTACCTCTCCACACTTGCACCCATCACTTACCTCCACAGCGCACTTTTGCACCCTTCTGACCCCTGCAGACCCACTGCTCACCTTGGTGACCCTGGCAGGGTTTCCCGATGTCGGGAAGCCCATGCCTCTGGTGGAAAAATGGGGATAATCCTCTTAACTGCCTGTTAGCTACCTATTAACAGGCAGTTAAGTGGCTGTAATCCCCTTCCCACCTCCAGGAGACGGGTCCCGGCGCGGGTCCCGCCTCCTGGGAAGATGGCACCGAGGCGGAGTGGGTACCCGCCCCCAGATTCTGCCATTTTCCCGGCAGTCCCGCCTCCCCAGGGCTGGCAAAATCCAGCCCATTCTCTTTGTATCCACTCTATCAAAATTTTTCAGAATTTTAAAGACCTCTATTAGGTCATCCCTCAGCCTTCTTTTTTCAAGAGAAAAGAGACCCAGCCTGTTCATCCTTTCCTTATATGTATACCCTCGCATTTCTGGTATCATCCCTGTAAATCTTTTCTGCACCCTCTCCAGTGCCTCTATATCCTTTTTATAATATGGCGACCAGAACTGTACACAGTACTCCAAGTGTGGTCTAACCAAGGTTCAATACAGGTTTAGCATAACTTCCCTACTTTTCAATTCTATTCCTCTAGAAATAAACCCTAGTGCTTGGTTTGCATTTTTATGGCCTTGCTAACCTGCATCTCAACTTTTAGTTATTTGTACTTAGATCCCTTTGTTCCTCTACCCCACCTAGACTCGCACCCTCCAAGTGATAAGTGACCTCCCTATTCTTCTTACCAAAATGTAATACCTCACATTTATCTGTGTTGAGCTTCATTTGCCAATTATATGCCCATTCTGTGAGTTTATTAATGTCCTCCTGAAATTTGTTGCTGTCCTCCTCAGTATTGACTATCCCCCCAATTTGGTGTCATCCGCAAATTTAAAAATTGTGTTTTTGATTCCTAAGCCTAAATCGTGAATGTAAATTGTGAACAGCAGTGGTCCCAGCACTGAATCTTGTGGAACACCACTCCCACCGTGAATAGCCACCCTTTATTCCTACTCTCTGCTTTCTGTCCTGAAGCCAGCCAGCAATCCATTCTGCTACTTGTCCCCTGACTCCGAATTCTCTGACCTTGTCCATCAGTCTATTATGGGTACCTTTTCGAGGCCTTTTGAAAATCCAGATAAATTACATCTACTGCATTACCATTGTCTACTCTCTCTGTTACCTCTTCAAAAAATTCAATAAGGTTGATCAAGCAAGACTTTCCCTTTTGAAATCCATGTTGACTATTCATTATTATATTTTTGGTTTCTAGATGTTCTTCTATTTTCTCTTTTAGTAGGGATTCCATTATTTTTCCTACCACCAGTTAAGCTGACTGGTCTATAATTCCCTGGACATGTTCTATCCCCCTTCTTAAATATCGGTATTACATTAGCTATGCGCCAGTCCTCTGGCACTATACCTTTTTCTAACGAATTATTAAATATGCGTAGTAATGCCTCTGCTATCTCTTCCCTAGATTCTTTTAAAATGCGTGGATGCAATCCATCCGGACCAGGGGTTTTATCCTCTTTGAATTTGATTAATTTATTTAATATGCCCCCTTTTTTTATTTTAAATGCACTTATCTCATCATCCAATGTCATGTCTACCTGTTCTATCTCCCTGCTAAATACTGAAGCAAAATAATTATTTAATATTTCTGCCATCTCTCTATCATTACCTGTGGTATTGTCCTGACTATCCCTTAATGGCCCTATTCCCTTCCCAACCTTCCTTTTTTTTATTGATATGCCCATAAAATATTTTACTATTTTGTTTTATGTTCCTTGATAATTTAATTTCTTAGTTACTCTTTGCCTTCCTAATTGTTTTTTTGACTTCTCTCCTAATCTTTTCGTAATCTCTCTTATCATGCACTCCTCTGCTGTCTGTGTACTTAATGTGTGCCTCTTTCCTTACCTTCAATTGTTCCCTTATGGCTTTATTCATCCATGGAGTCTCATTAGTGTTTAGTTTGTTCTTTCCTTTTAGCGGAATATATTCTTCCTGCACTCTGTTGAACACCATTTTAAATGTTTCCCATTGCTGTTCTACATCGTTGTTTGCCAATACTGTTGCCCATTTTTGTTTCCCAAGTTCTATTCTCAGCCCCTCAAAATCAGCTTTTCTCCAATCTATTAACCTGATTTTCATCATAGTTATGTCCTTCTCAATTATCATCTTAAAGCGTATTATATTATGGTCACTATTGCCTACCTTTACTTCTCTTATCTGCTCTGGTTCATTCCCCATTACTAGATCCAATAGTGAATCCTCCCTTGTTGGGCTTTTTACATATTGGGTTAGAAAGGAGTCCTGTACACATTGTAGGAACTCCATTCCCTTATCCCCATTACCTACCTCTTCTGTCCAATTAATATCAGGGTAGTTGAAATCCCCTATGATTATTATTCTGTTTTTTACTCATTTCCCTAATTTGTCTACATATTTCTTCCTCCACCTCCCTTCCACTATTAGGTGGTCTGTAGACTATGCCTATTAGTATGATTGATCCTTTATTATCTTTTATCTCTATCCATATGGATTCTATTTTTGTCTTACTCATATCTGCGTAACTTTTTTCTACTGCCATTATGTTATCCCTAATAAGTACAGCTCCTCCACCTCCCCTTTTTCCCTCCCTATCTTTTCTAAATATGTTACTCCCTGCAATGTTTAATTCCCAGTCCTATTTTTCTGCAGCTATGTCTCAGTAATCCCTACTATGTCTGGTTCCTCGCAACGTATGATTGCCTCCTGCTCCCCTGTTTTATTATGGACACTGTGTGCATTGCTGTACAGTTTAACTCATTTTTAATAGGATTTCCTCTCACTTTATGTTAACCATCTTTTTAGATTTCTGTTCTATAACTCTATTTATTCCCTTGCCATGAATGTCCTCCCTTACTTTATTCTTTCCTGTGTTCTCTTTCCCTGCTTTGTTTATATTTAGGCTGGTTACATTTCTTGTAGATTCCCCCCCCCCCCCATCTTACTAGTTTAAAGCCTTTGCCACTTCCCTATTTACCCTTTCCGCTAGGACACAGGTCCCATCCCGGTTCAGGTGGAGCCCATCTCATCGGTACAGCTCCTTCCTGTCCCAGAACTGGTGCCAGTGTCCCATGAAAAGGAACCCCTCTTTCCCACACCAGCCCTTTAGCCACCTGTTAATTCTGCTTCTATGCCAATTTACACGTGGCTTGGGCAATAATCCAGAGATTATTACCTCCTCCCTGTTCCTACATATGTCGTTTGTTCCAACATGGACCACGACAACTGGATATCCACCCTCCCTTTCCAAGTTCCTCTCCAGCCGCTGTGAGATACCCCTTACCCTGGCACCAGGTAGGCAACACACCCTTCGGGATTCTCGTTCTTGGCTGCAGAGAACGCTACCTACCCCTCTAATTATAGAGTCCCCTATCACTACCACATTTCTATTCTGCTCTTCCCCCCTTTGGACAGCCTTCTGAGCCACGGTGCCTTGGTCTGCATTGTGGCTGTCCTCCCTGCAGTCTTTCTCCTTGTCCTCACAGGTAGCGAGAACATCGTACCTGTTGGACAGGACCAGTGTTTGCGGGACCTCCTTCTCTACCCCTCCTAAATCCCCGCTACCTGTCTCCCTAACAGTCATACCCTCCCTTCTGTACTTGGTCTTCCCGGTGTAGAGGAGACCGCACTGTGAGCAGCAAATACAGTATACTAAGTTGGAGGAAGTGCACATAAATTGCTCTCTTACCCAGAAGGAGTGTTTGGGCCCTGGATAGTAGGTGAATGGACAGGTATTTTGCATCTCCTGCCCTTGCATGGGATGCTGCCAGAGGAAGGGCAGCAGATAGTAAGGGTGGTGGAAGTGGGAGCCAGGATTTCACAGAGAACTGTGTCTCTAGAAAGCAGAGAGGAGAGGGGAAAATGTGTTTGGATTATGTTGGAGGTGGCATAGAAACATAGAAGATAGGAGCAGGAGTAAGCCATTCGGCCCCTTGAGCCTGCTCCGCCATTTAATGAGATCATGGCTGATCATCCAAATTCAGTACCCTGTCCCTGCTTTCTCCCCATATCCCTTGATCCCTTTAGCCTTAAGAAATATATCCAACTCCTTCCTGAATATATTTAATGAATTGGCCTCTACTGCCTTCTGTGGTAGAGAATTCCACAGGTTCACCATTCTCTGGGTGAAGAAATTCCTCCTCATTTGTCCTAAATAGCTTAACCCCTTATCCTTAGACTGTGACCTCTGGTTCTGGACTCCCCGACCATCGGGAACATCCTTCCTGCATCTAGTCTGTCCAGTACTGTCAGAATTTTATAAGTTTCAATGAGATCCCCTCTCATTCTTCTAAACTCCAGCGAGTATAAGCCCAATCGATCCAATCTCTCCTCATACGTCATTCCTGACATCCCAGGTATCAGCCTGGTGAATCTTCGCTGCACTCCCTCCATGGCAAGAACATCCTTCCTCAGATAAGGCGACCAAAACTGCACACAATACTCAAGATGTGGTCTCACCAAGGCCCTGTACAACTGCAGCAAGACATCCTTGTTCCTGTACTCAAACCCTCTCGCTACAAAGGCCAACATACCATTTGCCTTCTTAACCGCCTGCTGCACCTGCATGCTTACCTTCAGTGACTGGTGCACAAGGACACCCAGGTCTCATTGCACTTCCCCTTCTCCCAATCTATTGCCATTCAGATAATAATCTGCCTTCCTGTTTTTAACACCGAAGTGGATAACCTCGCATTTATCCATGTTATATTGCATCTGCCATGCTTCTGCCCAATCACCCAACCAATGGTTGAAGGTGATCTGGCAAATACAGAGGATTGGTGGGTGGAAGGTGAGGATGAGGGGACCATATTAAGGACAGAAGCACAGGGAAATGGGATGGACCCAGTTGAAGGTCTTGCCTATGACAGTTGGGAGGAATCATTGGTTGAGGAAAAAGGAAGATATTTCAGAAACTCTGATACAGAAGATGGCATCATCGGAGCAGATATGATGGAAACAGAGAAACTAGAAGGGAATAGAGTCCTAACAGGAAACAGATTGGGAAGAAGTATAATCCAGGTAGTTATAGGAGTTGGTGGGAAGTTGATCCCTGGAGATGGAGATTGAGAGAGAAGTCCAGGAGGCAAAGGGAGGATTCAGAAATGGACTGCATAAAGATAAGGAATGGGTGAGAATTTAATGCATGGTTAGTAAAATTTTCTAGATCAGGGTGAAGCAGGAAGTAGCATTGACACAGTTACCAATGTAATTGTAAAAAGAAATTAAGGAGAAGTGAAACAAGGATCATTCAGCATATTCTACAATGAAAGAGGCATAGCTGGAAACCATGTGGGTTTCTATAGCTTTTATCTGGAGGAAGTGAGTGGAGTTAAAGGAAAAGTTGTTCAAGGTAAGAACAAGTTCAGCCATGTGGAGGAGGATGCTGGTAGGTGAGAACTGGTTGGGCTGCTGTTCAAGAAAGAAGTGGAGAGCCTGCAGGATGTACTGGTGAGGGATAGAAGTGTAAATGGACTTATGTTTAATTCCCTTCACGGCCTTGCCCTTACCTATCTGCTCTAGCCAAACAAACCTCCTGTCCCCCGAACTATTCGCTCCTCTGAATCTGGCTGCTTGTGCGCCCTCCTCGCCCCACCATTGGTGGAGGTGCCTTCAGCTACCTAGGCCTCATACTCCAGAATTATTTTTCTGCACCCCTCCACCTCTCTCTCCTCCTTAAGGATACTACTGAAAGTTCACCACTTCCATCAAGCTTTTGGTCACTCCTAATTATCGCCTTCGTTGGCTCAACGTCCATTTGTTCCTTATGTGAAGTGCCTCGGGGCATTGTTTCTACATTAAAGACGCTATATAAATGCAAGTTGTTGTATGTGTACAGAAGGGAAACCAGAATTCATCTTTTGTTTGTTCTCAGTTCATGACCTTTTGAGGGTTCATTTGAATTGCCCCTTTAATCGCAGAGCCTGTACTATAGAGGGAGCTGTTCGTTTAAAACTGTAATTCAGACACAGCCTCTGGCTCAGTCTATGAACGTGGTGTGTCAGGCGGGCGTTTCCCATCTTCGTGTTGTGTTGTCTGGTTTCGGCTCTCGCTTCATGTTCATGGTCACTAGCTCCTTTAGTTCAGCATAGTGGTTCCCCCACCATCTTCACTCGCCAAACACGGCAGGAGTGGAAAACTAAAAGCGAGTTGGGAGCCTACTTGGTGGGACAAGTTTAGCACCTTTAACGTTTGCAGTGTCCTGGATCCTTCGGCACTGGGAGATAGCTGATCTGGGAGTTGATATAGGCGAGACAGGAGAAAAACAACTTTATACAACCCACAGAAGGAAGCCAAACAGCTGGAAGAGGAGAGATTCTTGTGGGAGTTGGCAGTCGGGGCTGAGCTGCCTTCTGTCCCCGCTGCTGTGTGCCTGAACCTGGGCTGAGTGGTCCAGCATCCCCCCCACTCCGCTCATCAGGAGAAGACAAGGGGTGGGGGGGGAAGAGAAGGAAGGCATGATGACCCGCTGGGGAGAATAAACCCTCGGCCGGGGACAAGGGGAGGGGGATTTTATTTTACTTTCCTGGAGCTGCAGGATGGAAAATGGTGAATTAAAGTGAAGAGGAGGGGAGATGAAAAGAAATATATAAATAAATAAATCCCCGACAGAACGGAGAGTTTGGCAATGGAGCCCGAGAGAGCGATTTAAACGGTAGAAAAAAGCATCGGCCGAAGATGCACTTAAATAAGAAAATTATTTAAAGAAAATTAAAAGTAAATTCGACCGAACTCCCAGTTTCATTCGGGGTGGGAGCGAGAGATAAAATACAATTTATTGAAGGGAAATCTCCTCAAAGTAGCACGGGGGGAAAAAAAGTGGAAGACATTTATTCCCCCCCCCCCACTCACTCCGTCAGAGGAAAAAAAACCATCGTCGAGAAGAAAAGCAAACCGGGAGATTGTCGGAGTTTCAAAAACATCCCTCTTCCCCTCTCTCTGACAAGTTCTTATTTTATTTTAAATCCCTCCCTCCCACACAACGGACCTGAATTAAAGTTTGTGGAGGATTTATCATCAACAACAAAATAAACCGGAATTCTTACTTCATATTTTTTTTCCTGAGCAATTTTTTTTCGCCATCAAGACGAAAACAGTTTGAAAGAGGAGAAAGGGATTTTTCCTCCTGTCTGGAAGCCGGCGTCTTTTTGGATTTTAAACAACCGAAGAATAAAAGGGAAAATAATCATTATATATCTAGCCGGGCCGGGAGTTAGCGAGAGAGGAGTCGCTTCCCGCCGACAATTTCTCTCCGCATTTGAGGCGCTTTTTTTTCCCTCCTCCGTCGGACAAGTGTCCGTTGGTCGCGAGCGGGGACACGGCCGGCGGGGCCCGCGATTCTCCCTCACCCTCTCCTGACGGCATCTGTTGGCTTTCACTTTATTTTAATTCCCTTCCTGAAGGAAGGATGAGTGCGAGGCCCCGGGCTGTGGGCGCCGCGCTGCCCGGCTGTCAGTGACCCCGGGGCCGCCCTGACTCAGTGCATGCCGCCTTCTGATTATTCTTGTGCATTCAGCCTCGCCGGACATGGCCGCTTCCTTCTGCCTGCTCCTCTTTGGGATCCAGGGATCGGCCTTGATCAGCACCGTGGCCGGTAAGTGACTGGAAATTTATTCCTGGGCCTCAGGCGCGGCCCAGCGCCGGGGTGGGTGGCTGGAGGCAGATTTAAAGAGACTGCAACAGCCCCTCAGTGTGTCACTTAAAGCACTGGCTGAAGTGGTGGTGGTGGTGGTGGGGGAGTGAGACGGGAGGAGAGAAGGAGACTGGGGGTGACATAAATACATACAGACAGAGAGAATGGTGGGGGAGCGAGAGGAGGAGGAGGGGGAGAGTGAGGAGGAGGGGGAGAGTGAGTGGGGGAGAGTGAGTGGGGCAGCGAGAGGAGGAGGGGGAGAGTGAGTGGGGCAGCGAGAGGAGGAGGGGGAGAGTGAGTGGGGCAGCGAGAGGAGGAGGGGGAGAGTGAGTGGGGGAGCGAGAGGAGTGAGTGGGGGAGCGAGAGGAGGAGGAGAGTGGGGGAGAGAGGAGGAGGAGAGTGGGGGAGGAGGAGAGAGGAGGAGGAGAGTGGGGGAGCGGGAGGAGGAGAGTGGGGGAGAGAGGAGGAGGAGAGTGGGGGAGCGAGAGGAGGAGGGGGAGAGCGAGTGGGGGAGCGAGAGGAGGAGGGGGAGAGCGAGTGGGGGAGCGAGAGGAGGAGGGGGAGAGCGAGTGGGGGAGCGAGAGGAGGAGGGGGAGAGCGAGAGGAGGAGGGGGAGAGCGAGTGGGGGAGCGAGAGGAGGAGGGGCAGAGCGAGTGGGGGAGCGAGAGGAGGAGGGGGAGAGCGAGTGGGGGAGCGAGTGGGGGAGAGCGAGTGGGGGAGCGAGAGTGGGGGAGCGAGAGGGGGAGAGCGAGAGGGGGAGCGAGAGGGGGAGAGCGAGTGGGGGAGCGAGAGGGGGAGAGCGAGTGGGGGAGCGAGAGGGGGGGAGCGAGAGGGGGAGAGCGAGTGGGGGAGAGCGAGAGGGGGAGAGCGAGTGGGGGAGCGAGAGGGGGAGAGCGAGTGGGGGAGCGAGAGGGGGAGAGCGAGTGGGGGAGCGAGAGGGGGAGAGCGAGTGGGGGAGCGAGAGGGGGAGAGCGAGTGGGGGAGCGAGAGGGGGAGAGCGAGAGGGGGAGAGTGAGTGGGGGAGCGAGAGGGAGAGAGTGAGTGGGGGAGCGAGAGGAGGAGAGTGAGTGGGGGAGCGAGAGTAGGAGGGGGAGAGTGAGTGGGGGAGAGTGAGTGGGGGCGCGAGAGGAGGAGGGGAGAGTGAGGGGGGAGAGTGAGTGGGGGCGCGAGAGGAGGAGGGGGAGAGTGAGTGGGGGAGCGAGAGGAGGAGGGGGCGAGTGGGGGAGCGAGAGGAGGAGGGGGCGAGTGGGGGAGCGAGAGGAGGAGGGGGCGAGTGAGGGAGGGGGCGAGTAGGGGGCGAGTGAGGGAGGGGGCGAGTAGGGGGCGAGTGAGGGAGGGAGCGAGTGGGGGAGCGAGAGTAGGAGGGGGAGAGTGAGTGGGGGAGAGTGAGTGGGGGCGCGAGAGGAGGGGGGGAGAGTGAGTGGGGGCGCGAGAGGAGGGGGGGGAGAGTGAGTGGGGGCGCGAGAGGAGGGGGGGAGAGTGAGTGGGGGAGCGAGAGGAGGAGGGGGCGAGTGGGGGAGCGAGAGGAGGAGGGGGCGAGTGAGGGAGGGGGCGAGTAGGGGGCGAGTGAGGGAGGGGGCGAGTAGGGGGCGAGTGAGGGAGGGGGCGAGTAGGGGGCGAGTGAGGGAGGGGGCGAGTGGGGGAGCGAGAGGAGGAGGGGGCGAGTGGGAGCGAGAGGAGGAGGGGGCGAGTGAGGGAGGGGGCGAGTAGGGGGCGAGTGAGGGAGGGGGGCGAGTAGGGGGCGAGTGAGGGAGGGGGCGAGTAGGGGGCGAGTGAGGGAGGGAGCGAGTGGGGGAGCGAGAGTAGGAGGGGGAGAGTGAGTGGGGGAGAGTGAGTGGGGGCGCGAGAGGAGGAGGGGAGAGTGAGGGGGGAGAGTGAGTGGGGGCGCGAGAGGAGGAGGGGGAGAGTGAGTGGGGGAGCGAGAGGAGGAGGGGGCGAGTGGGGGAGCGAGAGGAGGAGGGGGCGAGTGAGGGAGGGGGCGAGTAGGGGGCGAGTGAGGGAGGGGGCGAGTGAGGGAGGGGGCGAGTGAGGGAGGGGGCGAGTGGGGGAGCGAGAGGAGGAGGGGGCGAGGGAGTGGGGGAGCGAGAGGAGGAGGGGGCGAGTGGGGGAGCGAGAGGAGGAGGGGGCGAGGGAGTGGGGGAGCGAGAGGAGGAGGGGGCGAGGGAGTGGGGGAGCGAGAGGAGGAGGGGGCGAGGGAGTGGGGGAGCGAGAGGAGGAGGGGGCGAGGGAGTGGGGGAGCGAGAGGAGGAGGGGGCGAGGGAGTGGGGGAGCGAGAGGAGGAGGGGGCGAGGGAGTGGGGGAGCGAGAGGAGGAGGGGGCGAGGGAGTGGGGGAGCGAGAGGAGGAGGGGGCGAGGGAGTGGGGGAGCGAGAGGAGGAGGGGGCGAGAGGAGGAGGAGGAGGAGGGAGCGAGAGGAGGAGGAGGGAGCGAGAGGAGGAGGGGGCGAGGGAGGGGGCGAGGGAGCGGGGGGAGCGAGAGGAGGAGGGGGCGAGGGAGCGGGGGGAGCGAGAGGAGGAGGGGGCGAGGGGAGCGGGGGGAGCGAGAGGAGGAGGGGGCGAGGGAGCGGGGGGAGCGAGAGGAGGAGGAGGGGGCGAGGGAGGGGGCGAGGGAGTGGGGGAGCGAGAGGAGGAGGGGGCGAGGGAGTGGGGGAGCGAGAGGAGGAGGGGGCGAGGGAGTGGGGGAGCGAGAGGAGGAGGGGGCGAGGGAGTGGGGGAGCGAGAGGAGGAGGGAGCGAGAGGAGGAGGAGGAGGAGGGAGCGAGAGGAGGAGGGGGCGAGGGAGTGGGGGAGCGAGAGGAGGAGGGAGCGAGAGGAGGAGGAGGAGGAGGGAGCGAGAGGAGGAGGGGGCGAGGGAGGGGGCGAGGGAGGGGGCGAGGGAGCGGGGGGAGCGAGAGGAGGAGGGGGCGAGGGAGCGGGGGGAGCGAGAGGAGGAGGGGGCGAGGGAGCGGGGGGAGCGAGAGGAGGAGGGGGCGAGGGAGCGGGGGGAGCGAGAGGAGGAGGGGGCGAGGGAGTGGGGGAGCGAGAGGAGGAGGGGGCGAGGGAGTGGGGGAGCGAGAGGAGGAGGGGGCGAGAGGAGGAGGAGGAGGAGGGAGCGAGAGGAGGAGGAGGAGGAGGGAGCGAGAGGAGGAGGGGGCGAGGGAGGGGGCGAGGGAGCGGGGGGAGCGAGAGGAGGAGGGGGCGAGGGAGCGGGGGGAGCGAGAGGAGGAGGGGGGCGAGGGAGCGGGGGGAGCGAGAGGAGGAGGAGGGGGCGAGGGAGGGGGCGAGGGAGTGGGGGAGCGAGAGGAGGAGGGGGCGAGGGAGTGGGGGAGCGAGAGGAGGAGGGGGCGAGGGAGTGGGGGAGCGAGAGGAGGAGGGGGCGAGGGAGTGGGGGAGCGAGAGGAGGAGGGAGCGAGAGGAGGAGGAGGAGGAGGGAGCGAGAGGAGGAGGGGGCGAGGGAGTGGGGGAGCGAGAGGAGGAGGGAGCGAGAGGAGGAGGAGGAGGAGGGAGCGAGAGGAGGAGGGGGCGAGGGAGGGGGCGAGGGAGGGGGCGAGGGAGCGGGGGGAGCGAGAGGAGGAGGGGGCGAGGGAGCGGGGGGAGCGAGAGGAGGAGGGGGCGAGGGAGCGGGGGGAGCGAGAGGAGGAGGGGGCGAGGGAGGGGGCGAGGGAGTGGGGGAGCGAGAGGAGGAGGGAGCGAGAGGAGGAGGAGGAGGAGGGGGCGAGGGAGGGGGGCGAGGGAGTGGGGGAGCGAGAGGAGGAGGGAGCGAGAGGAGGAGGAGGAGGAGGGAGCGAGAGGAGGAGGGGGCGAGGGAGCGGGGGAGCGAGAGGAGGAGGGGGCGAGGGAGCGGGGGGAGCGAGAGGAGGAGGGGGCGAGGGAGCGGGGGGAGCGAGAGGAGGAGGGGGCGAGGGAGGGGGCGAGGGAGTGGGGGAGCGAGAGGAGGAGGGGAGCGAGAGGAGGAGGAGGAGGAGGGAGCGAGAGGAGGAGGGGGCGAGGGAGCGGGGGAGCGAGAGGAGTAGGGGGCGAGGGAGCGGGGGGAGCGAGAGGAGGAGGGGGCGAGGGAGCGGGGGGAGCGAGAGGAGGAGGGGGCGAGGGAGCGGGGGGAGCGAGAGGAGGAGGGGGCGAGAGGAGGAGGGGGCGAGGGAGCGGGGGGAGCGAGAGGAGGAGGGGGCGAGGGAGCGGGGGGAGCGAGAGGAGGAGGGGGCGAGGGAGCGGGGGGAGCGAGAGGAGGAGGGGGCGAGGGAGGGGGGGAGCGAGAGGAGGAGGGGGCGAGGGAGCGGGGGGAGCGAGAGGAGGAGGGGGCGAGGGAGCGGGAGGAGGAGGGGGCGAGGGAGCGGGGGGAGCGAGAGGAGGAGGGGGCGAGGGAGCGGGAGGAGGAGGGGGCGAGGGAGTGGGGGAGCGAGAGGAGGAGGGGGCGAGGGAGTGGGGGAGCGAGAGGAGGAGGGGGCGAGGGAGTGGGGGGGCGAGGGAGTGGGGGAGTGGGGGGGCGAGGGTGTGGGGGAGCGAGGGAGTGGGGGGGCGAGGGAGTGGGGGAGCGAGAGGAGGAGGGGGCGAGGGAGTGGGGGAGCGAGAGGAGGAGGGGGCGAGGGAGTGGGGGAGCGAGAGGAGGAGGGGGCGAGGGAGCGGGGGGAGCGAGAGGAGGAGGGGGCGAGGGAGCGAGAGCAGGAGGGGGGCGAGGGAGCGGGGGGAGCGAGAGGAGGAGGGGGCGAGGGAGCGGGGGGAGCGAGAGGAGGAGGGGGCGAGGGAGCGGGGGGAGCGAGAGGAGGAGGGGGCGAGGGAGCGGGGGGAGCGAGAGGAGGAGGGGGCGAGGGAGCGGGGGGAGCGAGAGGAGGAGGGGGCGAGGGAGCGGGGGAGCGAGAGGAGGAGGGGGCGAGGGAGCGGGGGGAGCGAGAGGAGGAGGGGGCGAGGGAGTGGGGGAGCGAGAGGAGGAGGGGGCGAGGGAGTGGGGGAGCGAGAGGAGGAGGGGGCGAGGGAGTGGGGGAGCGAGAGGAGGAGGGGGCGAGGGAGTGGGGGAGCGAGAGGAGGAGGGGGCGAGAGGAGGAGGGGGCGAGGGAGTGGGGGAGCGAGAGGAGGAGGGGGCGAGGGAGTGGGGGAGCGAGAGGAGGAGGGAGTGGGGGAGCGATAGGAGGAGGGGGCGAGGGAGTGGGGGAGCGAGAGGAGGAGGGGGCGAGGGAGTGGGGGCGCGAGAGGAGCGGGGGAGCGAGGGAGTGGGGGAGGGGGGGAGCGAGAGGAGGAGGGGGCGAGGGAGCGGGGGAGCGAGAGGAGGAGGGGGCGAGGGAGCGGGGGAGCGAGAGGAGGAGGGGGCGAGGGAGCGGGGGAGCGAGAGGAGGAGGAGGGAGCGGGGGAGCGAGAGGAGGAGGGGGCGAGGGAGTGGGGGAGCGAGAGGAGGGGGCGAGGGAGTGGGGGAGCGAGAGGAGGGGGCGAGGGAGTGGGGCAGCGAGAGGAGGAGGGGGCGAGGGGATGGGGGGAGCGACAGGAGGGGGGGCGAGGGGGATGGGGGAGCGAGAGGAGGGGGCGAGGGGGATGGGGGAGCGAGAGGAGGAGGGGGAGAGGGGGATGGGAGAGCGAGAGGGGGATGGGCGAGGGGGATGGGGGGAGCGAGAGGAGGGGGCGAGGGGGATGGGGGGGGCGAGGGGGAGTGCGAGGGGGATGGGGGAGCGAGAGGAGGGGGGGCGAGGGGGGTGGGGGGAGCGAGAGGAGGAGGGGGATGGGGGGAGCGAGAGGAGGAGGGGGATGGGGGGAGCGAGAGGAGGAGGAGGAGAGGGGGATGGGGGGGAGCGATAGGAGGAGGGGGAGAGGGGGATGGGGGGAGCGAGAGGAGGAGGGGGAGAGGGGATGGGGGGAGCCAGAGGAGGAGGAGGGGGGAGAGGGGGAGCGAGAGGAGGAGGGGGAGAGGGGGGAGCGAGAGGAGGAGGGGGAGAGGGGGAGCGAGAGGAGGAGGGGGAGAGGGGGTATGGGGGGAGCGAGAGGAGGAGGGGGAGGGGGGGGAGCGAGAGGAGGAGGGGGAGAGGGGGATGGGGGGAGCGAGAGGAGGAGGGGGAGAGGGGGATGGGGGAGCGAGAGGAGGAGGGGGAGAGGGGGATGGGGGAGCGAGAGGAGGAGGGGGAGAGGGGGATGGGGGGAGCGAGAGGAGGAGGGGGAGCGGGGGGAGCGAGAGGAGGGGGGGAGCGAGAGGAGGAGGGGGAGTGGGGGGGAGCGAGAGGAGGAGGGGGAGCGGGGGGAGTGAGAGGAGGAGGGGGAGAGGGGGAGCGAGAGGAGGAGGGGGAGCGGGGGGAGCGAGAGGAGGAGGGTGAGAGGGGGAGCGGGAGGGGGAGGGGGGAGCGAGAGGGGGAGCGAGAGGAGGAGGGGGAGCGGGGGGAGCGAGAGGAGGAGGGGGAGCGAGAGGAGGAGGGGGAGAGGGGGAGCGAGAGAAGGAGGGGGAGAGGGGGATGGGGGGAGCGAGAGGAGGAGGGGGATGGGGGGAGCGAGAGGAGGAGGGGGATGGGGGGAGCGAGAGAGGAGGGGGAGAGGGATGGGGGAGCGAGAGGGGGATGGGGGGAGCGAGAGGAGGAGGGGGAGAGGGGGATGGGGGGAGCGAGAGGGGGATGGGGGGAGCGAGAGGGGGATGGGGGAGCGAGAGGAGGAGGGGGAGAGGGGGATGGGGGGAGCGAGAGGGGGAGGGGGGGATGGGGGAGCGAGAGGAGGAGGGGGAGGGGGGGATGGGGGAGCGAGAGGAGGAGGGGGATGGGGGAGCGAGAGGAGGAGGGGGGAGGGGGGGATGGGGGGAGCGAGAGGAGGAGGGGGAGCGAGAGGGGGATGGGGGGAGCGAGTGGAGGAGGGGGATGGGGGGATCGAGAGGAGGAGGGGGGGAGGGGGATGGGGGGGAGCGAGAGGAGGAGGGGGAGGGGGGGAGGGGGATGGGGGGGAGAGGGGGATGGGGGGAGCCAGAGGAGGAGGGGGAGAGGGGGATGGGGGGAGCCAGAGGAGGAGGGGGATGGGGGGAGCCAGAGGAGGAGGGGGAGAGGGGGATGGGGGGAGCCAGAGGAGGAGGAGGAGAGGGGGATGGGGGGAGCCAGAGGAGGAGGGGGAGAGGGGGATGGGGGGAGCCAGAGGAGGAGGGGGATGGGGGAGCCAGAGGAGGAGGGGGAGAGGGGGATGGGGGGAGCCAGAGGGGGATGGGGGGAGCCAGAGGAGGAGGGGGATGGGGGAGCCAGAGGAGGAGGGGAATGGGGGGAGCCAGAGGAGGAGGGGGATGGTGGGAGCCAGAGGAGGAGGGGGAGAGGGGGAGCCAGAGGAGGAGGGCGATGGGGGGAGCCAGAGGAGGAGGGGGATGGGGGGAGCCAGAGGAGGAGGGGGAGAGGGGGATGGGGGGAGCCAGGGGAGAGGGGGATGGGGGGAGCCAGAGGAGGAGGGGGAGAGGGGGATGGGGGAAGCCAGAGGGGGATGGGGGGAGCCAGAGTAGGAGGGGGAGAGTGGGATGGGGGGAGCCAGAGGAGGAGGGGGCTGGGGGGAGCCAGAGGGGGATGGGGGGAGCCAGAGGAGGAGGGGGATGGGGGGAGCCAGAGGAGGAGGGGGATGGTGGGAGCCAGAGGAGGAGGGGGATGGTGGGAGCCAGAGGAGGAGGGGGATGGGGGGAGCCAGAGGAAGAGGGGGATGGGGGGAGCCAGAGGAGGAGGGGGAGAGGGGGATGGGGGAAGCCAGAGGGGGATGGGGGGAGCCAGAGGAGGAGGGGGAGAGGGGGATGGGGGGAGCCAGAGGAGGAGGGGGATGGGGGGAGCCAGAGGGGGATGGGGGGAGCCAGAGGAGGAGGGGGAGAGGGGGATGGGGGAGCCAGAGGAGGGGGGGGAGAGGGGGATGGGGGGAGCCAGAGGAGGAGGGGGATGGGGGGAGCCAGAGGAGGAGGGGGAGAGGGGGAGCCAGAGGAGGAGGGGGATGGGGGGAGCCAGAGGAGGAGGGGGAGCCAGAGGAGGAGGGGAGGGGGGGATGGGGGGAGCCAGAGGGGGAGAGGGGGATGGGGGGAGCCAGAGGAGGAGGGGGATGGGGGGAGCCAGAGGAGGAGGGGGATGGGGGGGAGCCAGAGGAGGAGGGGGAGAGGGGGATGGGGGGGAGCCAGAGGAGGAGGGGTAGAGGGGGATGGGGGGGAGCCAGAGGAGGAGGGGGATGGGGGGAGCCAGAGGAGGAGGGGGATGGGGGGAGCCGGAGGGGGAGAGGGGGATGGGGGGAGCCAGAGGAGGAGGGGGGGATGGGGGGTGCCAGAGGAGGAGGGGGAGCCGGGGGGAGCCAGAGGGGGAGAGGGGGGAGCCAGAGGAGGAGGGGGGAGAGAGGGGAGCCAGAGGAGGAGGGGGGAGAGAGGGGAGCCAGAGGAGGAGGGGGGAGAGAGGGGAGCCAGAGGAGGAGGGGGAGAGGGGGGAGCCAGAGGAGGAGGGGAGAGGGGGGAGCCAGAGGAGGAGGGGGAGAGGGGGGAGCCAGAGGAGGAGGGGGAGAGGGGGGAGCCAGAGGAGGAGGGGGAGAGGGGGGAGAGGAGGGGGAGAGGGGGGAGCCAGAGGAGGAGGGGGAGAGGGGGGAGCCAGAGGAGGAGGGGGAGAGGGGGAGCCAGAGGAGGAGGGGGAGAGGGGGGAGCCAGAGGAGGAGGGGGAGAGGGGGGAGCCAGAGGAGGAGGGAGAGAGGGGGGAGCCAGAGGAGGAGGATGATGGGGGGAGCCAGAGGAGGAGGGGGATGGGGGGAGCCAGAGGAGGAGGGGGATGGAGGGAGCCAGAGGAGGAGGGGGATGGGGGAGCCAGAGGAGGAGGGGGATGGGGGGAGCCAGAGGAGGAGGGGGAGGGGGGAGCCAGAGGAGGAGGGGGAGGGGGGAGCCAGAGGAGGAGGAGGGGGAGGGGGGAGCCAGAGGAGGAGGGGGAGAGGGGGCTGGGGGGAGCCAGAGGAGGAGGGGGAGAGGGGGCTGGGGGGAGCCAGAGGAGGAGGGGGAGAGGGGGATGGGGGGAGCCAGAGGAGGAGGGGGAGAGCGGGATGGGGGGAGCGGGGGGGGCAGCGCGAGGGGGGGCAGCGCGAGTGGGGGAGCGGGGGTGGGAGCGAGTGGGGGAGGGGGAGGGAGAGAGCGAGTGGGGGAGGGGGAGGGAGAGAGCGAGTAGGGGAGAGGGAGTGGGGGAGCGGGAGGGGGAGAGGGGGAGAGCGAGTGGGGGAGCGGGAGGGGGAGAACGAGTGGGAGAGCGGGAGGGGGGGAGCGGGAGGGGGAGCGGGAGGGGGAGCGCGAGTGGGGGAGAGTGAGTGGGGGAGCGAGAGAGAGGAGGGGGAGGGAGAGGAGGGGGAGGGAGGGAGAGGAGGGGGAGGGAGGGAGAGAGAGGGGGAGGGCGAGAGGGGGAGGGAGGGCGAGAGGAGGAGGGGGAGGGAGGAGAGAGGAGGAGGGGGAGGGAGCAAGGGAGGTGGGGGAGGGAGCAAGGGAGGTGGGGGAGGGAGCGAGAGAGAGGTGGGGGAGGGAGCGAGAGAGAGAGGTGGGGGAGGGAGCGAGAGAGAGGTGGGGGAGGGAGCGAGAGAGAGAGGTGGGGGAGGGAGCGAGAGAGAGAGGTGGGGGAGGGAGCGAGAGGGGGAGGGGGAGGGAGCGAGAGAGGAGGAGGGGGAGGGAGCGAGAGAGGAGGAGGGGGAGGGAGCGAGAGAGGAGGAGGAGGAGGGGGAGGGAGCGAGAGAGGAGGAGGGGGAGGGAGCGAGAGAGGAGGAGGGGGAGGGAGCGAGAGAGAGAGGAGGGGGAGGGAGCGAGAGAGGAGGAGGGGGAGGGAGAGAGAGAGGAGGGGGAGGGAGAGAGAGGAGGGGGAGGGAGCGAGAGAGAGAGGAGGGGGAGGGAGCGAGAGAGAGAGGAGGGGGAGGGAGCGAGAGAGAGAGGAGGGGGAGGGAGCGAGAGAGAGAGGAGGAGGGGGAGGGAGCAAGAGAGGAGGGGGAGGGAGCGAGCGAGAGAGGAGGGGGAGCGAGAGAGAGAGGAGGGGGAGGGAGCGAGCGAGAGAGGAGGGGGAGGGAGCGAGCGAGAGAGGAGGGGGAGGGAGCGAGAGAGAGAGGAGGGGGAGGGAGCGAGAGAGAGAGGAGGGGGAGGGAGCGAGAGAGCGGAGGGGGAGGGAGCGAGAGGAGGGGGGAGGGAGCGAGAGGAGGGGGGGAGGGAGCGAGAGGAGGGGGAGGGAGCGAGAGGAGGGGGAGGGAGCGAGAGAGAGGAGGAGGGGGAGGGAGAGAGAGAGGAGGGGGAGGGAGGGGGAGAGAGAAAGAGAGGAGGGGGAGAGGGAGGGAATGGAGGAGGAGGGGGAGAGGGAGGGAATGGAGGGGGAGGGGAGAGGGAGGGGGAGGGGGGAATGGTGTGGGGGGAGGGGGCGAGAGGGGAGGGGGAGAGAGAGGGAGGGGGGAGTGGGGAGGAGGGGAGGAGTGGGGGGGAGGAGGGGGAGGGGGAGAGAGCGAGGAGGGGGTGTGGGGGAGGGGGGGAGGGAGAGGGGGGGAGGGAGGGGGAGGGGGGAGAGAGAGGAGGAGAGGGAGGGGGAGAGAGAGAGGAGGGGGAGGTGGAGAGGGAGGGAAAGGAGGGGGAGAGGAGAGAGAGGAGGGGAGAGAGGGAGAGAGAGGAGGGGAGAGAGGGAGAGAGAGGAGGGGAGAGAGAGAGAGAGGAGAGGGGGGGAGAGGGGGGGGAGAGAGAGAGAGGAGAGGGGGAGAGAGCAGAGGGGGGGAGAGAGAGGAGGGGGGGAGAGCGGCACACTATGTTGCCATAAACAGAGGGACAAACACTAAATATAAGATAAGAGTATATACAAATTATATGAATGTATATTTATACACTCGGGGATAT